>NC_134319.1:20124330-20459870 GCF_964195595.1 Calonectris borealis | reverse complement strand
TCATACAGAAGTGGAAAGCTGAACTTTCCCAGCCAGCCCCTGCGGTTGAATCTGGCACTTTCAGGTAGCACCACTCAGGGAGGAAGCAGTGGCAGGGGTGGGCAGCACAGCCCCCCACCGCAGCACTTTCAGCAGCGCTGCAGACTATAGTACAACGACTCCCATAAAAAAAGCTTTCCATCACAGAGGCATTTTCCCAACCCAGTCCAATCTGACCCACTGGGAATGAGCCAGGAGAATCACACAAGCTCAAAATCCTACCAAAACTGATGCAATAGGCAAGGCATCAGTCAAAACTGATGCTGAAAAGTTCAGCATCGCATTCCTGAATTTGGGATTGGCTCATAGCACCCTCTCCCCCTTATACTGGACATCTTTGCCCCACACAACCTGCGTCCCTGCTACTCCTTTTTTTGGGTTGGGATATTCCCTGGAGATGTGAAATAAAAAGAGCAAGAGCGGGGGGAAAACTTGTCCAGCTGTAGTCTTAACAGGGCTCCTTTCTGCCAATTCTCTGAGCTCTAATCATATAACTGAGCTCATCCTGTAGCTCTTCCCGCAGCTGGTACAACTGTAATCTCTCTCTTTTTCTCTCCAGACTCTTATTCTTACAAAATCTCTAGAAACTCAACACCTTTGAGATCTCTCTCCACCTGTCAAAATTTCGTTAAGTTGGCCAGCAACCTCAGAAGTTATTAAGACACGCTAACAGTGCAGTCACACAAGCCTCATTTCCTTAAGAAAGAAGGCTTTTAAACTCCTCTACATTTATATTGTTATTTTAGCATTTCCTTTATTTCCCCAAACCTCTAACCTCTAATTTTTATTACAGAATTCTCATCCTGAGACTTTTTGAGGACACAGAAAATGCAAATGGTGTTGGTAATAATGGAAGCATTGATTTTTATTAGTCTTAAGAGCAAAATTCCACATTACACCCATGGTAGATCTCAAAAAGGTAATCTAATGGCCACAATACACCTGCCTAATTGTGATACAATAACCTAGGATCTGTTCTCACAGATGTGACATGACAAAAAATACAAGCCATGTTTAAAAGTATGTCAGATTGTTGTGATGGGTAAAAAAATCCTTCCATCAGCACCGGGCAGACTATTTTAAAACTCCAGATGCAGCCTGACACCAATCAGCAGCTAAAAATGTGCCACCATTCCACCCACCGCCACTTGCGTGATGACAATAGGGTAAACTTTTTAAATAAATAAATACCAAATAAAATGACAGCTGGCAACTTCACATCCTTGTCTACACTTTCCTAGGAGCAGAGTTAATGTTTTGAGCTGTGCACGCAGGAACACTTTCAAGGTTTGTACTCCATCAAAAAAGTTCCCAAACTGTGAGGCTGACAGCTGCCACCATCTTAACAGCTATACTAAAGTTCCCGGCACAACTTACAGTGGCCTCTCTAGAGTTTAAGAGGATCTTCAATGCTGAAAGAAAATTGCAATATATTCCTTAATAAAGCGCATTTCAATGAAAAGATGAACAATAGATTTCAGAGAGAAACTCCTGTGCAATATGCTACCCACCAGCTGTGGTGCCATCGCTACAGCACCATCCTACTACTCGTTATTTTTAGGACAGTAGCACAATGGCCACTGATAATCAAGACCTGTAGCAGGGATCATTCCCCCAATTAAATCCTTACTTTCTCCCCTTTCACAAAGCTCCCACAGATGCGCTGCTTCCCATGTGGGCTGGGCGCTGGACAGAGAGGCACCCAACCCATGCCCCAGGGGACCATCAGAGGTGTCCAGCCTTGCAGGTTTTCCTTTCCTTGCTGAAATTCAAGGGCACTACAAAGAGTAGCTTACACCCAGGGGCTGATCCGACCCAGCGACCCCAGGTGCCCCAGCAGACACAGCCTGAAGCCAGGGGAGGCATGGGCCATGATGGAGCCTGGGGAGCTTGAGAGCAGCAGGACGGGGGCCTGGGTATGGGCACCACTCTGCCTCAGCCTGAGCCTTTATTCACATTGGTACAGCCTTGGATATGACCCACTGCATAGAGCTATGGTCTTTAAAAAGAGGGGGAAAAAAAACCAAAACAAAAACCAAAACAAAAACAAAAACCAGCAAAGCCTAAAGACATTAGGGATTTCAGCAGGAAGGAGACATCACACACAGACATACTTTACATCTCACACTGACTGCTCTGGAAAGATAAGCAGATGAAAAGTAGAAGAGTAATTTGTACCCCGACTAGCTGAAGTAGTAAAACTATAATTTGTCCCAAAAACACCAGGATTTAACAGCACAGCTTTCTTCTGGTCAAAATAAATTAAAAAAAAAAAAAAAAAAAATCTTGACTCAACTATATGCATAGTTATCCTTGTAACAGTCATGTCAGTGGAAACAGTCACAGCAATAAAAAAAAAAAAAAAATATAGGATATCTATGAAAAAGCCACAATTTGAGCAGAGTTCATCTAAATCCCAGCACACTGTACTAGCCAGCCTCCTCATACCAGAGACCCATCCTTAACACCAGACACACATGACTTTTTCACTCGGGAATTTTTTCTATTTAAATCTATGCTTCTCTCTGAAAAATAAAAAATCTGAACACTGAGGTGTACAACCCGGCATCCCCCTTGGTGGGGGATTATTGATTCCAGTCCATCACCTGCTATGCTGTCAGCCCACTGAATCATCAAATAACTAGATGAGAATGAAATGGAAAAACCAACATGGTTCTGGTAATCACGCCTCACACCTCCCTACGGCACTGAAACCGCCCTGAGGAGCTAACAGAGCAGCTGACGATCAGCGCCAGTACACACG
This sequence comes from Calonectris borealis, assembly GCF_964195595.1. Classification (NCBI taxonomy): domain Eukaryota; kingdom Metazoa; phylum Chordata; class Aves; order Procellariiformes; family Procellariidae; genus Calonectris; species Calonectris borealis. The sequence continues at coordinate 20,457,067 of NC_134319.1, read as the reverse complement.
GCCCATCTATACTGTGTTGGAAAGCCTGGGCTCTGTCACTAGTTCACATTGCATAAATAAAAAATAATTAAGAGATTGTGAAGGGTCATTTTAATGTATAATTGACTTTTACCATAAATATTAGAGCTCTGTAAAACATGGATACTCTACAAAGCATTCACTGATCACTCCAGAATTTATTTGTACCAAGTACAAGTACCACAGCACCAAGACTTTTAGGCTAACACAGGAACTAGAGTTAAAGCTGGGTTGAAAAAAAAAAAACTTTTCCTTATTTCACAGTGAAGCCATAGAAAACTGAACTTGATATGGCCTTCCTACACATACCTTGAAAGAGTCAAGTTGAGAATGAACAAGTCTGAATTTCCAGTTCTTGTTTAACAAGGCAAGTTATGCTTGAATAGTTCATGTAATTCTTGTACAGCTCTTCTACGAGTTGCAACTGGAAGAATACACAAGTCACTCTGTATCCACAAAGGACTGTATCTTCAAATGTAGTTCACTTAAAGACATACCTACGCATAACATGCTAGTATCTGGATTACGTTTAACAAGAATAAATGGATAATATCAAATATATCTTGACAAATATGCCCTTTTTATGCTGATGGAATTTGACAATATTCTAATTTCTTTGCACAGGCTGTTTAGAAGGGGGTGCTATTATCAGATGTCACAGGCTGCTCTGTCACCTTTGCACATATCACACAGAGGAGCAACTGAGGGCATTAGTAATCTTAGCGAGAGTCATCCTAAACATGACACTCTTGAGATTCTTTTTGCCCAGAATACTGATATTACAAAAAAAAAAAAGGAAAATTAAAAACCTCAGCTAGATTGAAAGCAGTTTTTTCCTGTAAAAACAGTTACTGAAATCACACTGTAAATACTATTTTGGAAGAATTTTGAAATATTCTTTCTCAATATTCTTGGGCCCCTCACTACAAGAAGGACATGGAGGTGCTCGAGCGTGTGCAGAGGAGGGCAACGAAGCTGGTGAAGGGCCTGGAGCACAAGTCTTATGAGGAGCGGCTGAGGGCACTGGGGTTGTTTAGTCTGGAGAAGAGGAGGCTGAGGGGAGACCTCATCGCGCTCTACAACTACCTGAAAGGAGGTTGTAGCGAGGTGGGTGTTGGTCCCTTCTCCCAAGTAACAAGCGATAGGACGAGAGGAAATGGCCTCAAGTTGCGCCAAGGGAGGTTTAGATTGGACATTAGGAGAAATTTCTTTACTGAAAGAGTGATCAGGCCTTGGAACAGGCTGCCCAGGGAAGTGGTGGAGTCACCATCCCTGGAGGTATTTAAAAGACGTGTAGATGAGGTGCTTAGGGACATGGTATAGTGGGCATGGTGGTGTTGGGTTGATGGTTGGACACGATGATCTTAGAGGTCTTTTCCAACCTGTATGATTCTATGATTCTATGACTCAATTCTTACTTCATTCTTCAGATGCTTTTTAATGATGCATTAGTCCTAGCAGCCATGTAGTGTGCTATTACTAAAGGTAATAGTATCTTCTAGGTCAGACTGTCTCCTGGTTGAGTTACACCAGGAGAGTGTATGGTTTATATGACATTGTTACATTAAATAAAAACAAAAAAATAATCTAGAGAAGAAATATAAAGTATAGCAATCTTAAGCATTTGAACACAAGGAAAATAGTAACACAGAATATTGCTAGTGCAAGAAGATTCTAACTGAATAACATGCAAATAAAAAGCAAAATAAGAATCAAAATGAAATTTCCTATCTTTACTAATGAAGAATTTTCTTTTTTTTTTTTTTCCTAAGGAAATGGTCATTTAGATAGCATTTCTGAGGAAATTTTTTCTCCCTTTTTAATAGTTGCTTCAATTAAAACTATCCTAATGGATTCTTCTTGTTCTAATCCTAAAGACACTTTGGTCAAGACTGACACAGAATCAAGATCAATAATTACTGCAGAAATCCAACATTAAGAAAAAACAAAGGAAAAACCCACCTTTCAATAAACAAAGAATCACTAAGAGGAAGAAATATGCATTCTAAATTATTCAGCTTAACCAAGTTTAAAAGTGTATCTAATAATAAAAACAATATTATTAAACAGCTTCACTTTTTGTTCAGGGTCAACTATATCTTCATTATCTATTTCAAAGTTATCTTTTCCCTCAACCGACAACCAAAAATTACATTAGATTATAGTTCAGGACTTTAAAAAAAAGGAAGCAAACATTGTCTTGAATTCCCAACAGAAACCTTTCTTCAAAGGAAGATTTAAGACCGTTATACACCTTTTACAAAACAGTATTTACTTAAATTTTGGAAAGTGATAAATGGGACACTTGCAACCTTTGCTAAACTATCCTAAAAATAATAGCTTGTCAAGCATTTTGAGGGCAGATCTTTCACAATTATAACCAGGCTATGATGGGCAGACCAAAATGTTGAAACTTCTGATTTTGACAGTTTGGAGACCTGCAGGGTCACGCTTGTACCGTACCCAAGCAAAGGGCACAAGTAACTCTTTAAGGCACTTCTGAAAGAGCAGCAGGGTTATGCCAGGCTCCTGAGCTGTAAAACAAACACAAAATGGTTGGAGAAGAGGAAGGTCTGTTTTGATTTGGTTTTTTCCCCCCATACATTATTTGAGGAAAAAAGAGGATCCCCTCACTTCTCTGCACACTGCATGCCCAGGGTTTTCCATGGGCTTCAACCCCAAAATCCCACAACCCCAAGGCTACACACTGAGGACTAGAAGCTGCATCCTGATAGCGGGTGCTCATCCTATTTGGGAAGGGTTAAGCAAGTACAGCTCATTGGATGAGATCTGTGGCTCGCTTTTAGAGAGAAAGAGATGAGTTGAGCATCTTTAAAAGAAACATTAGAAGCATCCAACCTTGGGCGAAGTCTTTTTGTTTAACACTGGTGTTCAGATCGTATTCTCTTTTTTTGCTACTGTAAAATAAAACACAAGTTTGTGTCATGGTCATGATACTAACAGAAAGACTAAGTTCTTCTTTGGGATGTTCTGGCTTTACCAAAGGGCACACTGCATGGCAAATTAGCGTAAGCTGATCTACTATTAGAACAGCACAGAATAACTTTCACATGCTTGTGCTTCTTGTGGGGTTTGTTTTGTTTTTGTTTTTGTTTTTTTTTAAATCTATTTCCCATGAGATCAGAATTCACAGGGCATCATTTGCGTTGGGAAGAACACTAACAATTAGCTTATTTATACTTTGTTCACATTTTCTTCAACTGAAAATTACTGATGTTAGAATGATATTTGCAAACTAATTTGTATTCACATTTTACACTTTGAAGGCAATGATAATTCTCCAGGAATGCAGAATTCTCCCTATCACTTTGTTCTGAGGAAATGCAATAATAAACTAGTAACTCTCAGCTTTTGATTACACTCCAACATAGCTGTAAGTCTCAAAAAGATGGGGGGGTGGGGGGGCTAAGGGGATGGAGCAGGGGAGATGGACGACCAACCACTCCACATCGGGATCCATGCTTGTAGTCTACTGCAGTGCAAAAATGGAACCACCAAACCTTTAGGGCTGTCAAAGGCCTTGAAAGCTCACTTAGATTACATTTCTTCATTACCATAGGATTTACCTGTTCTGGACATCAGACCTGCTTCATCAGCGTGGACTTGCCTGGCAATCAGTGCTGTGTCTGACCCCAATCACTGTCCTGGGCCAGCCCCATGCACTGTGTAAGGGCACTGCAGGACAGGTACCATTTCAGGAGTCCCCGCCATGCTCGTCCTCGACTCTGGGCTCGCCAGCCCTTACGGATCAGCCAAGCCTGTGCTGCCCCCCAGCGTGCCCTTCCCAGCTTTTTGGCTTCTAGTGCAACCATGGAATAGCATTCTCAAGTACCAAAGGCTTAGCATTCAACTCATGCTTTCTGTCAGTGTCCAGTCCTGATGTAATTTTTTGGATATTAGAAGAGCCTTACACCAATCCCAAATGACCACTGCATATGGACTGCTTAAACTCACCCGTTTTCTTTTAATCTTGAGATAGTCCTCAGTCAACAGCCAACATCCCAGGTCGGGACAGTATTACATGGCTGAAAGGAGCTCTCACGGACCTCAATACTAAAGACAACCAGCCACTCACCTTGATTTGGCCAAACAGTCACTGACATGGGCAATATTATGCCACGCAGCTTGTGCAGATGCGTGGCGAGTGCTGCAGCACGGACAACAACACACATCATTCAGAAATGCTCCCTCTACTGAGGTTCAGCAGCAATAAATACAATAAATAACAAAAAACAGAGCAGCTGCTGCATGGCTTGGCAAAGCACGTTCTCTGGACAGACAGGCAGCATAACCCCCTGTGCTGTGTACAGTACCAAGATCTTAATTTTTAGGTTGAGTCTGCTTGAGTCTTGAGCTTTTGCCTTTTTTTTTTTTTTTCAAAAGTCATTGTCATGGTTCTCAAATTGAAAGTTTGAGGTTATAAACTGATATCTTAGTCGTTTTCTTGCAAACCTAGACCAGTTTAGATCACTGAGGGCTTATGAAGTGGACATCTTTCTTGAAGTTGCAAAAATGACAAACTGAAAGCAGCACAGCACACAGAGGCAAATGCAGAAAGGCATATATGCTTTCCCTTTTCCATTGCATCGTAGATTTATTTTGTGTCCATAATCTCGCCAAAGACTGCAATAGCATTGCTGCTTCCTTCAGCATAACATGTTTTCAAACTCCACTAATCTGAGCACACTCTGATTTTCAAAGTATGCTTTGAGATGGTCCTTCCTACCTTTTCATCTCTCCTTCTCATTGATTTATTGCATTAAACAGCCTGTAACTATTATCTCTTTTAGTAAAAATTGAAGCAGAGTAACGATTAAGCATTTCATCATTTTCCTTGTCAAGCATTATTTGTTCTCTTTCCCATTAGGTAGCAGAATTGAACTTTTTTTTTTTTAAACCATTTTCTCATTTCCTATGTACTCATAAACCTTTATCTTGTTCCCTTTTACACCTTTTACTAGCAGCACCGTTCTTTGTCATTCTTTAGTTGCTGCCCAGATATCCTTGCTTTTACCCTTTCTGGTAATTTTCACTCTTTCCAATATCATATTTCCAATATCCTAAAAAATTCTGCTCCTTCACACCTTTTCTTACTAGAGGAAACAATAGGAAACATTAAGAAATGACAGTCAGCTGTGTCGCTAGTAATCTGGTCTGTGGAAACAAAGAATCTGTCCCAGTTTTGAGAAACAAGCTTTCTCACTAACCTTAACTTAGAGTCAGAACAAAGCCCCCTCTAAAAATTGAAATTTGAAAAGAAATCAGCCACAGCGCTCTCTAAGTGTCCCCTCCCGAACGTGGCAGGGACCTGCCGCTGCCCTGGCCTCTGGCCGGAGGAGACCAGGAGCTCTTGCCTAGGCTGGTCCCCCACGCTGCCCGCCCCAGGCAGCCCGCACACCGGCGGGCAGGGAGGGTGGCAGTGCGAGGTGCGGGTCGCAGCTGGGAACCACAGCACACGGGGAAACAGCTCAGGAGCTCCGAGCTTGTCTCCACGGCAGTACACCACACGAGCGACTCATCATACAGGAGCAAAGCGCAAGGGGAGCGCACATCAGCCTAAGCCTGAAAGAGGGACTGCCCTTGTGTCTTTAAAGCGAGCACAAAGCCAGCTCCCACTGCCGCTCTGGGCAATAAACTACAACCACACAGCTCTGCAGAAAAAGAAGACGTAGATTTTTGAGCAAGGCTGATCAGAAGTCTACAAACCATCCCCACTCCAGCCTGCCCACTCTGTCCCTGTCTCCTGGCTCACTCTTAGGCCCAGAAGCTTCCAATCGCTTCCCAGTTTGCAACAAGTTCTGCCCAGTCCCCACTGAATCCTTGGGAAAAGTCTCCTTCATGTTATCCACCAAGACCCCGGATGATCTCCTGGTCTCTCTTTAGGATTGCCTCTGCTGCCCTCCTGCCCCACACTTGTCCCCATCCCACCCCATCATCCCAGGAGCTACTTCGAGCCCACCCCACTAGCTGGCCTCAGGAAAGGACATCTCTTCCAGCAATATCTAAGAATTTCCCCATTTTCAGGGCTCCATCCAAGACCAAATGGACTCTGCTTGGATGTGGATCAGCGCCTCAAAAAAGTCACTAACCCCAAAGTCGTGTGGGATGACCAAGTTAGACAGACACAACACAGAAGTCGCCAAACACCAGCCAGCTGGAGCTCTCCTCTGGCCAGACCCTAATTTGAATCTTGCCTGACCTCTTCAACTATTTTCTGCCTTGGCAGTCGGTTGGTACGTGGAATTGAGCAGGCCAACGTTGCTCTTCTAAGAACAAATCCAACAGGTTCTCAAAGCAAATAAATAAGAGCAAATTTTTAAAGGGTAGCCACTTCTACAGCGAATAGTAAACATGATGGTGATGGAGCAAATCAATCCAAACACAGCTGAATTTAAGGACAGAACACGGTATGAACATATGTATCCTAACAGTTGTTTATTTCTTGGTCCTCTAGTTGAAAGCAGGCTCTTCTCCTTTTTGGTTTCACAACGTAATGTCAGACTGTCCTTTCTTTTTGCCCATTCTTCTCTTTGCATGTATTTGATAGTTTTGTTTTTAATAAAAGTGGAGGTGTTCTTGGCATTTCTGCTGCAACAGCAGGGCTTGAACTTAAGGTCAAATGAAAGGAACAGTGTGTTCGGTTGCCATGGCAACCATACCAGGCTAATATCAGGTACTAAGATACCAAGAATGAAGTGATAAAATCACTACATTAGTTTAATAAACAAGTTCCGTTGTCATCATTTTACTATATATATGGTTCTTTGAAAAAATATCAAATTTCAGAATTTGCTCTGCTTGGCCTATTATTCATTATCTAACAAAAATGAAAAATTATTTCCTTTCTCAAGAGCTTCAGAAATACAGGTATACTGAGAACTCATTAAGGCTGTTATACATTTTAAAGCCATATTCTAGGTACACCAAATTTTGCAGACCCTAAAGCAAACCCTAATTTGACATTTAATTTCAATTCTCATTTTACATTTTCATACTCTGCCTCAACCTTTTAATAAATGTATAATTATATTTTAAATATAAATCTTAATGTGTCAAACTACAAAATCAAGAGCACACCTTAAAAATACTTTATACCAAGAGGATGAATGCGAATGAAAGCCCTTCTCAGCATGCATCCAAAAGCTGGTGCAGAGAGCTACTACTTGGGCACGTCTCCCACATCCCTTACCTGACACCCCAATCCAAAGCCGGTTCCCGAGCCAGCAAGATTAAATACCCACAGAGCTTGTTGCAGCTGGCTCCAGCTACCCTTGCAGCTGGTGAAGGGGACAGAATCTGCCAGGCCTGGATGCGAAGTAATTAATGCCATATGGTTTGAGGCAAGCACCTTGAGAAGCCCCTGGAAGCCCAGGCAGATGCCAGCCAGCGAGGGCATGTTACTGCGTCTAACCCCGGAGTGAGAATATCCCACCCAGCTCCGCCTGCCCACCGACCTTCTGGGCAGCCTGGAGTAAGACAGCCAGTGAAGGTGCCAGAGACACAGATCACAGCACCGTGCTGAACGAGTGACTCTATATCAGAATTGCTAATAAGACACAGGTTTAAAATGTCAGTTTTGGCTAGTGATGACAATAGTGGCTAGAGAAATAATTAACACTGATTTCCATACTACAGATAATTCTGCAAATGAAAATGAATGGGGCCAAATGGTTCTGAGAATTCAAGATAACTCCAGAAAGTCAGGAAATCCAACAGAGTCTGAGCAATTTATTTGCAAAACAATTTGAAATTACTTCGCGTAGTAATAGGATTCCAGAGCTATGTTGTTAACCATGCAGAACAGCCACATTGATTGAGAGCTGCAGTAGAGGAAAATAAAACTTCTTCCACAACAGAGGATTGCGAGACATCTTTGTGCCCTCTTTAACCAGATAAAAAACAAAAGTCACCTCAACTCACCCACCACAAATCACCAGCACAACATCACTCAAAAGACAGAGATAGTTCACCAGGTAGCACCAAAAGAGATAGTGCTTGGTTTTGTTAGCCAAACCAAAGCAGCAGAACCAGTCAAAATTTCTGTAGCATGTGCTCGATTTCCTTGTGTGCCCCTCAGACACGTTTGTATCAAGTCACATCATCACTGCAAAAAATTAATCTTTTCAGTATATGAGATATTTAGCAAACACCCCCATAATTTGGTCTTATTTACCTTTTAATAAATATATACAGCTAATATTTACCTTCCAAAAAAAATTCAGACCGAAAATGCATTGCTGAGTTACAGAAGCATGCTCAAAAGCTGCTATCAAAGCCCTGCTGAAACACTTCCAACTCATGCATTCATCTGCTTCTCAGAACATGCCATTTTGTATCGATTTTTTGCAGTTGTGTCAGCCTGACATCAGCGAGGTAAACACTACACAGGAGTAGCCTATGGTCTTCCAATCACATATCTATACACAGCCTCGAGTACCGTAAGGATTATAGCTGTAACTGCCAGTTTCTGCTAAAAAAATCTCAGGGCAGAAGGACAAGCTGACCTAATCGGTGGATTGTTTGAATAGGTTTTGCAGTGGGGCACAGCTAATCCTTGGCTGACAGTCCAGCCTGGAGATTTTTATTTTTTTATCCATGATTAATGGACTTGACATCCATGTTCCCACAGCTTCTGCTAAACATGCAGTTCAGACCTTATTGTTAAATACCACTGAGATCACAGAAAACTAAACTCTTATGACAGTGAAACGACTGTGCCAGAGGGCAGACTTTGAGACAAGTATTGGGTTACACCAGAAATATAACACAGAATAATAGGGCACTACAAAAGGATTCACGATCTTGGGCCCCTGAATACCTTGCATCCTTAAAACTAGACTGACCTTTCTGAATGGAAAATAGATTGTGCGAGTTGAGAGATCTAACAAGATAACACGTTATCCAAAATTATACTGGGAGATTGCACGCACATACGATGTGTTTATCCCATCTAAGTCAGAGGCACGTGCAATCAACTTGACCTTTCATTTTGTATTTACTCACTAATCAAAATCTTAAAGCAATTTGACTGAAGCAGTGAAGCGCTGATGGAGACCTCTCTTCTCCAGAACTTGCAGGTTTGGATGTCAGCCGAGATGCAAGATTTGGAAATAAATTTTAAATCCTTAAAGTCTGAAGATGTTTGGATCCAATTAACATCAATAGAACTACATGTTCACAGACAGAAAAGAACAAAACCTCCAGACAGATAACCTTTTTTTCTAACTACTCTGAGGTACAAAATTTAATTTTCTACTTTCTGTACTACCTCCACATAGAATGTTCTGGCTACTCCATATAACTGTTTTCTAGCCCCTCAGCTTCTATAAAAAGTGTTGATGAGTATTTCCTGTACATTTTGCACAGAAGCCAATAGCAAAGAAAAAAAAAATATTAAAACATGTCAGTCTGAAATAGAAGAGCAATGTCAGTTCATAAGGGACGTTGTTTAAACAGTTAGCTCTGTCTGAACTATTCTTGTTTTAGACCGGGAAGTATTTTAAACCTTAATTACTGCAGTCTGCAAGACTGTGACAGATCTATCTTTTTCTTATGGGCATCTTGCCAAGATGAAGCATGAATTCTTCTTTTAGGACGACCATACTTAATTAGTGCTTTAGCTAACTTTATGGTGCTTGTATGATTCAATAGACTACTTCTGGCTCTGGCAAGTACATCTGTCTGCTGCAGTTTGGGGGCTTCTACGGTCAAAGCTATTTTGCATGCATTTTCAGTTTGTCATTATGTCTATGTATCCCTATAGATTTCGATTTCTAAATGTAAAGTACAGACAATAGGAAACTGAAATTTCCAAACTTGACAAAAAAAAAAAAAACCAAACAACTTACTCTGAATATTCCTTACAGTATCAATATTCACTGCTCGATTGCTGCTTCAGTATGTTAGTATAGAATTCAAATACATATTTACAGCAACAGCTCCATATAGAAAGAGAAATAAAAGAGATGGAAGACCTGAACTCAATAAGGATAAAAACATAAAGACATTACCCATTTTGACACCAACCCTAAGCCAGTATTTCATCTAGAGCTGCTATCCAGCACCAGCCTGTTGTATGCTGCTTCTGCTGAGAGAAAACCTAAGGCCTGCATTTCATTGCTGCAGCTGGTTTTCCATGAGCACAGACATTGCCCTGCTTTCTGAGCACAGAAAGCATCAGATGGAGCCTGTTTCTTTCCTTTTCTTGTTGTTCCGAGCCTCTTCCAAGCCAACTTTCTACCACCAGCCCCTCTCTTGCTTTTTTGCTAGGCCCCCAACAAGAGCTACTCTGCCTATTTCTAGTCTTGTGGCCTTTCTCTCAGTTACCGCACACAGACGTGGGTACCTAAAGTAACTCTCCGATTTCCCATGTTTGCGCTCAGCCCAACGAGAACTGACGCTGCACAGCTCCACAGCTGGGCAGCCTTTTGGGTGGCTGGTGCTTCACCTGGGGATTCCCTGCAGCAGCAGCATTGTCTTTTACTACCTTGCGTAATGCTTAAGTGTTATTCTCTTCACCGTCACACCCACCACTTTCAATGAGGTTTAAATCCAATGTTAACTGTATAAAACATGTTTCAGCTCTGCCATCAGCTCAGGGTCTAAAATTACATCATCCCTATGAGAAATCCCAAACAGAATTTTCAGATGTCAGACAATACGGGTGTAAATTTTTTTATATATATATATATTTGCACAGCTTTTTCTTTGTCAGGACATTTTCACATCTCCTATCCAAACTGAATTTCTTCCCACTCGAACACCAATTCCCCCCATCTCTCCCTTTGCTCAAGTCCTCTCTGGCAATTCTGTAACATTGGTAGCACTCAAGGAATGCCCCTTGTTTCAGTGAAATCTGCTATATGTGACCTTCTATTTCATTCTGTTATAACAGTCAACTCACTGTAGTGAGGCTGTAGCTTCAGCTCTTGGGGACAGTCACTCACAGCCCTGCCCTATTCATCCCCACAGTGCATTCCTGACCGCAAACCTTGAGCTTAGCCCCTACAGCCAGCTGTACTTCTCACCCATCCCTTCCCCCGCAAACATGTACCCCTGAGCTACTGCTGCCCCGTGTTGCTTCAGAAGCACAAGCCCCAGCTCTTCCCTGGGCTTCTCATCGTTTACACCTGCTTAGATAACTTGCTGCAAACCAGATCTGACTGCCACTTGTTCAAGTTACTGAAGACTCAAGGACTGTCCCTCAGCTGACTTTATAGCATGGCTTTCATCACCAGTGAAATCTGAACTGACAAGCTCATCCTTTACCGTCACTCTCTAGGCTCCTTAAAATCCCAGAGACCTGATGTGGCAATGGGCGCGTGCTCCTTGCTAGCATTGTTCAGGCGATGGGAGAAACCAGCAGCAGCATTTGGTACCCACTGAAGCCTCTGCATGAGTACAAGGAATTGCAGCAATTCAAAGTGAAAAAGACAACATACGGGTCATTCTGGCCATACCTCGGCCTCAGGATGTGTTGCCCAACAAGACGGGAAGCACAGCCTAGTACATTGGAGCTGAATGATATTTTGTACCAGAACAGTACAAGCTGGTCAAGCGTCACAGTGAACAGAAGAGTACCAAAGTCTATCACAACCCTTAGAATAAACAGGACCTTTGTACCTTATGCAAAAGGACAGAGGCAGAGAGGGTGCTGGCAGGGCTGGGTTTTCAGAGTACTTCCTCCTTCCAGTTCTTGTCTAGATCTGAATTTCTCAAGAGCTCCCCCGTTCCAGGCTGTACAGCCCATCAGCTGTAGCTGTGCTAACATCGATGGAGAACAAGACACAACACAGTGGCCAACAAAGTTTTTACAGCCTCATCCAGGTGCCAGGAGAGGGCACAGCCAACAGCCCTTCAATGAGGGAGCAGCCACAGATGCTGCCAAGAAGTGGTGTAAACTAGTTACAATTTACTTCTAGCTACTTCTTATTTACTTCTGCCCTGCCTCCTCCACTCCCTGATCCAACTGCTGCTTTGCCTGCTCCATCCCAGGGGTCAGTTTTCACAAAGGAGGAGCAGCTGCCCGTCAGCATACCCTCAATGCTCCCGGAAAGAAAGCTTTGCAGTACTTGCCAATTTATCCCCATGAGCTCCTGGGGACAAGAGGACCCTGTGCTCTGTGAAGTTCACCTAAGAAGCCAAGCAGTGTCAGAGTGTTGTGTCCATGACCGAGTGCCAGCTATATTTTGTGGTATTGGGTCAATGTCTTTTTTCCTTTTTATTTTTTTTCTTCTTCTATTTCTGCTACTGCCTTGGCCTTTGATATCTTGCTGATTTTCTGTAAAAATAAAATAAAATTTATTTAAAATGAAATAAAGTAACGCTGATTTCATCTGACTTCCTCTAAGCAGAGGGGGTACATTGTTCATGACACCAAGCCAGGCAGCAGCACCCTGCCATCAGGGATCAAGTTCTGGCTAATGGCACACATAACGTTCAACATGTAACATCTCCACTATAAGTTTGCTACCTTGAGCAAATATTTTTGCATTTTTTAAACTTATTTTTGGTGAAAAGAAAGAATCCAATAAGATACCTGACTACATCTTTTACAGCAGGATGGGTCTGTAACCTCTATAGCCCATATCTTCTCGCCCAGGAGACTGTTCCAGCTACTGAAAAAGCACAGTCAGGATGCAAGAATGATGCTGTATTAAAAACACAGGAGAAGGCACGGATCACCTGGAAAAAAGAGTCTTGCTTTAGCACTACCTATCACCTCTTGGACCGCATCTGGGCTGCGAAACACCCCCAGCACCGTGCCATGGCACTGCCTCTGCGCACCCGAGCCCTGTGGGCAGTGGGGAGGCCACCCCGGGCTGGCCCGGCCACCACCCGTGCCATCCCTCAGCTGCATCTGCTGCACTGCTCCAGCCTCTCCGCTGCCTGTGCCTGACAGGGGAGATGACTGATTAAAGTGACAGACAGGGTTTCAATCGTGAGAGGAGCTTGTTTTAGCACAGGCCTGTCTACTTCAGTAAATCTCTGGTTTTATCAGCTCTGTGCAACTGGCTCATTTAGACCCGATCGGTGGCAGTCCATCTTCTCGCAGCTCCTTGTCAGTGACAGCCCTCAGGTGCCTAAGCATGCCAGGCTTGATACGAGTCCAACCCTGCTGCGAACAGAGATTAACCTGCAAAATCGTGCAGGGCTCTTTTTAAGTGTATTCTAGACAGGCACAAGGAAACTACAGACTCCATCAGACTTGGTAAACTCTCTTTAGCTTCGTCGTGTCCCACACCTCACTTGCATTCACTTCAGAGGCTGCATAAAACTAACCAACGACCCAGGCAGCCTGGCTACTGCACAGGAACCACGTGAGCAGAAAGATTTCTAAATAGTCTTTTTATAACCGAGTAGTTTGTCAGGAAACACTGGAATGGCTTTCAAAAATCTGCATAGCCATGTAGAAGATGAAATATTAATAGATTTAATATTAAAATATTTTATTAAATTAATATTAATTCACCATTAAATTTTAAAGAGTTTCATATTTCATAAGAAAATCACAGTGAAACTACCAATAGGGATTTAATGCATGAAACCAATTATACAAGATCATTAAGCAATGCCTCGAAACGCAATCCAAAAAGTTTTCAGCAATAAAGATGAATTAAGTGAATTCTGTTTACAAACAGCACTGTTTGTGCAAGTTCTCACAGGAAAGGAGATTTGCCCTCACTCACAGATGTTTCACGTATGTTACTAAACATTAATACGTTAGTCATCTTCAGTTCTTTAATACACACATATAGTCCCATTTTTAATTTTTTTTTTCTTTCCCTTTATATATACTTCGTGGTATCAAAACTGTTGATTAAGTTAGTTTCCTTTTGCCAAAAATAAAATAAAATACACCAACAAAGGAGAGTAAGCCCTCTGAATTCTTTCTGTGATTATTGGATAAAGCTCTCTTAGAGAAGCTGACTTACTGACAGCTGAAGACAAAAAGCTTTGATTGCACTCAATTATCTTCCGACAAAGCAATGGGGAGAACGGCAGGGTTTTTAAGTGGGTCTACTCAATTTTTGCTACTACTTCCAAGCCAGGACGTTAACTACTTCTTGAGAATCCAATTTTGCTTTCCATAAGTACACCTGTATTTCTTCTATTAATGTTATTTTTAAGAGTTCATTTTGGTAACATCAGATTCATTTAGAGCATAAGCAATAGATTTTGTTCAGTTAGTCCATCTCCTTTACATGTTCTTATAAGACACTTCTCTCTTTTGTCCTTTCTCAGGTATTCATAGTGCCCAACAAACCAGAACATTATAGTCAGTTCACTTAGATGTGAGCTACAGTCTATACAGTTACAATGCAGAATATCTTCCACTGTAGTACAGCGTACCCAGACTTGATTTTCAATAACATTAAAATCTTGTTTGTATAACCAACAACACTGGACTAAAATGATGCACAGGGTTTCATAATTAGATAAAGCCATTGTTTAGAGTCAGACAGTGCCCGTTTACAGTTCAATAAACAACTTGTCACAATTGCTTGGTCAGAGCAGACCTGGATGTCAATGGAAACAGTTAGCACTGAAGTAGTGAAATAAATTGGTCTCCTGAGTACATAAATTGAGCAGCAATGTGAATATGCCTCATCAGTAAAGACTGTAATTTCTATAGTCTTTGTAAATAGTGTTTTATATACAGTGACATTTAAGGAAGTGCTTTACTTTCTCTTATGTTTTTTAAAAAAAAAAAAGCGTTTAACAATTTGGTCTTTGGTCTATAAGTTTTATACATATTAGTGCAGACAAAAAATAATGCCAGCACTTACAGCAAAATAGTATTTTGAATATTTTTCTCAATAAATAAGTATAAATAATTATACCAGATTATGGTGCGTTTACATTTCCCCCATGTTGGTTTTCCCATTTGGAAGTACCCAAGAGAACCAGGCAGAAGCATACTGAACACTAACATGCTTCTAGCCAAGATGTAGTATAATTTCTCAGCTCTACCAGCACCATCGGTATGCATCCACCAGTGAAACATAGTGTTCTGTGCACACAACACTATCAAAATAGACCACAAATTTTAACTTTTGAGTGTGATACTACTTTATCCTTAACTCTTCAAATGTTTAAATTTATTTCGAATTTTTCTTGTGAATAATCTCAAGAAAGCCATTAGTCTTGTGCCATATACATTTCCATTGTCAGTGCTTCTTACTTTTTACTTGAGTGGAACTAGCTAAACGGCTAAGACTACAAATGATGCTGAACAGTTTGCAGACTTAAAGCTGTTCAAAGGAAATTTTAGGTGTAATGAACATCTGTCTTTTAAGAAAAACTGAAGTGGTAAAAAAAAAAAAATCTGAATTTTAAGAGATTCATATCCATGTGTGTGCATATATAGATATATACATATACACACACACCCCCCCATAAACTGCAGCTGCTCAAAATCATGAAAATCCAAGTACAGAGGTTGGTATTAGTACTGCACTCATTTGCAAAAATCATCATTATTTCTGGCCTGTGTCTAGACTGATGAAAAATTGATGGATTGCATTTTTTAGAACACTTCCCAAACCAAAGGACATCAACAATGTTATTATTTCCATGGAAATAGTTTGCTTAGCCCTAAATTAAATTTCTGTTTTAGCACATTAATCCATGTACATCTATAAAAAGAGGGGGTGGGTGGAGAACAATAACATTAGTAAAATTATACATAATTCTGGAAAGAATTCGAGAAACACAGTCTGTCTTGCTATTTCTTTTGTTGTTCATAATATGTCTCCCTTTGACATTTCTAAAAAGGAAGGAAAAAAATATCTATTAGGTTTCAAGTCCAAAGCAATTAATCATGTGAAAACTATTGAACTATTTTAAAAGTTACCTCTTCAAAATGCATAACATGTTTTTTTCCTAAAATATCATTATTTTATTTCAATGCTATTTATAAATGACTTATCGAACCAAAATGTCTTTTGCTTTCAACTCTCAGCGTATATTCTAATGCTTCTGGACTCAGTATGCATTGCTAACCCACCACCGTATTTTTCTGTTCTTTCCAACAGAAATTTAAACCACTCCCTTTTGTACGAACCGCAATACTTCTATTCATCAGCCCAGAGAAACACCACCAGCCCAAATTAGTTTGCTCGTGTTTCTTCAGAGTTAAGTCTAACATTCTCTATTTTTTCCCAAAAATCTCAAATTATTGGATTTTTATTCTAATTCAGCCCCGTCTGTGGTCAAATATCAAGTTCATTTTACTTGAGAACAGCTAGTTCTATTTTTCTTTCCAAAGTGAATCTCAGAAACCAGCTCAGGTCCAACTAATTACAAGCAGGTTTATTAGAACAGAATAGATACAGGTAATTTCAATAGAAATCTCTGCAGGAAGGGAAGAACTGCACATTACTGTGGAATACAAGCGACAAGATCATTACAAGCTCCCTGTGACTCCCTTAGCACCTCAGTACTGTTTTCCCTCAATTTCTGTGTCCTTTTTAAATTCAAAGACAAATGTCATAGTGTCATGGTTTAACCCCGGTTGGCAACCAAGAACCACACAGCCACTTGCTCACCCTCCCCCTGCCCTCCGGTGGGATGGGGGAGAGAATTGGAAGAGCAATAGTAAAAAAAACCTCATGGGTTGAGATAAGAACAGTTTAATAATTGAAATAAAATAATAATAATAATAATAATAATAATAAAAAATTGTAATGAAACGGAAAACAACAAAAGAGAGAGAGAAGAATAAAACCCAGGAAAAACAAGTGATGCACCCACTCACCACCCACCGACTAACACCCAGCCAGTCCCTGAGCAGCGATCACTGCCCCCCAGCCAACTCCCCCCAGCTTATACACTGAGCATGATTGTCATATGGTATGGAATATCCCTTCGGCCAGTTTGGGTCAGCTGTTCTGGCTGTCGGGGGAATTTGTGAGCATGTGACCTCTTCTGAAAATGTGGTCTTCTATTTAAGTGCATAATCAAGACTTTGACACCCAGTCATAGATATAGTTTTAGTATGATTGTTTCAGTGAGTTAATAAAAAAAGAACAATAACATTGTTGCAACAACAGTAAAATCATAATTTAACTCTATAAAACTCGGAGACATCTTCGGCCTAAAATCACCAAATACCATAGTCAAATAAAGATACGAAGAACAATTCAAGCTAGAAGAGCTCAAGTAAAGGTCAATCACTTTGTTGCTCTTTTTCCAAGTTGGACAACAATGCCATGCAGCTGTTTAATTTCTTTTCCAATTTTTAATTGCTTTACAGTGGAGGATCTGCCATGAAGTGACCTCATTCCTAGTTTTAAGTTCTTACCTCTGGGAGATACGTAATGTCATACCACCAAAAAAACCACCACCTTCTTCCAAATGAATGCCACCCCTGTTGTCTTCCTTCAATCATTCCCCCCTCTCTGGCTTAGGAAATACAAAAATCAGACTTCTGTATTCCCTGAAAGACCTACCTTTCTCACAGTTGAAAACCATTATAAAACTGAAATAACATTAATAGAATTACTTACAACTGAAAACATATGCAAATTGTAACAAAAGGCAGTATCGTAATGCATGAGTATGAAAGTCCTAAATCATGTGGCACTGACCATTTTAATCCTGGAATCTCCTCCCCCAACTGAAAGCGTGCCTTTGCAAACTTCATGTTCCCTTAACGTAGCTTTATTTTAACATAGCTAATAAAGGAAAATTCTTTTTCTTCTCAATTTGGGCTGGTTTTCCTTCAGGTGGATGAACACTGAAATGGAGAGAAATTGTCAATGTCATACACTGCCTGAATGAAGTCACTATGCCTCTTATCACAGAGCAGAACCAAGAAATACATCAATAAATAAAGATGTATAATTCTAGACTGTCATTTTGATTATTAGGCTAATGTATTCCAGAAGCAAGGGAGGAAGAATAGAGTGCTCTTCCAGTAAGTATGTGGTTCTGCAGGTATTAACAGAAATACTGTAGCAGAGCTCCAATTTGCAGGAGCCTGCAGCAAGGTTGCATTCACAATAAGGTCAGTAAAAAATGGCAAACACATTAGCATGTAAGCTACTCCCATAAGTGTATAACACTTTTTCCATCAATATTTTGTGGGAATTTAAACCACAATGATTTTATTATTTTATAAATCTAGGTTAGCATGTGTATAATGACATGTCAGTTCATGCAGTGTCAATATAAAATGCCAGTTTTAAATTCAACGAGGCATGTTATTAAAATAAAAAGTTCTGACTGACATTTCCAAGGCACATTTGTTCTTCCATAAGTAACTCAGACCTCAGAGTAACCCATAAATAGAACGAAGTATGTCCATTTCAGTGTCCAGCAGTCCTCCTACACAGGGTATGAAGCAGCAAGTCATTTCCCTGTAGACCAAGCTTTTAGTCTAATACCATTCTGTCCTTTTCAACACAGGGCTACGCAACACCACAGAGGTATTCACCATCACCAGTGGAGAGGTCCAGCAACACTTCTGGCTGTGAAGCACGTAGCAGCCAATCACAGCTGTAGAGTCACAGCTTTACCAAGCTGGCCTAAGTAGCATAAAGCTTTAGCAACATGCGGAAGAGTAACCTGTAAATGATCTGACCATTTTACTGCTATCTTTTATCTGATCTGTCAGCCAGTGGTTGAATCTTGGTCCTACTGAATTCAACCAGACTTGTGTCACTGACTTCAATGGACTGAATATTTTCCACTGCAGAGACCTTTCTTGAAACTGTATTCAATAGAAATGCTTTTAGCTGTAGAAAAGATACATTATAACATCCACTAGTCAATACATAATACAACAAACCATACTTCAACTCAATTTCCTGTAATTAAAAAGAAGAATAGATACTTCTTTGAATAGCTGGCTGGTTTAACGCAGTGAGGTAGCATTCCCTTTCACACTGCACCAGCACTGCCTGGCTAAAAGAATTGAAAACAGACCATTACCTGCTGCAACCATGACAATTGCAAAGTTGAGCACGAGAGGTCAAAGCAAGTGGAAGTGGTTAAAGGGCTGTCGAGGCATGGCTAGGCTCCAGCAAGTTCCTAAGGACTAACTCTGAGCCAGTTCAAGGCTTTTCAGCAGGGAAGGGAAAATCTGGTTTTTCTGGGGCTGCAGAACAGGTTGTGAGTGGCAGGAAGGAGCAAGAGAGGATTATAAGAGGTCAGCAGGTAGTCAAGTGTGAGTGCAGCTGAAAGAAGTTTAGGAAATCTTGGAGGCTGTAAGTGGGGAAGTGATGACAGGTAACAGGTTTTCAGGGGGAGGGGTTGGATAGGAGCTAAAAGAGGCCAGTGTGCTTCCAAAGACCATGATCAAGGCTCTTGTTCCAGGTGTCCTCTTAAGCAATAAATTCAATTAAAATATTTCTTAAATTTATTTTTATTAAATATTTTTGGCTAGCTCTCATCTAAAGCCATCACCAGATGTTTCCAGTTCCTCCTCTGGGCATTTATAAACATACGAAGGCAAGATCTTCTTGCATGATCAAGAAGATACTTGTCTTCCATACACATCCCATCCCCAAAGGTAAAGAGGCTTGAAATCCAGCCATCGCCTGCATACTACTTGCAGAGCTGAAAAGACATTTACATAACAAAGTATTGACACGAGTACTTGAACCAATCCATCAAGAACTGTCAAAACAAGGCAGTGGTTAGTAATGCTACTGTCTACTTTAAGCAACTAATATTATGAGCGGCAGAGCGCTCCATCAATTTCAGCTTTCAGGTAGAGTTTAGGGCAATGCTAAGTAGAAGGTGCAAAATACATGTCTGAAGTTTACAGGAAATGTGACTTCCTTACTAGCTGTGACCAGGAGAAAAATGAATACCATCATTTAACAGTCAGAGTTGGAAAGTAGCATTTTTGGTGGCACATCTCTGGTTCTGTATCCAGAACAAGTGACAACAGAACTGGGAGGTAGTGTGCACCGAAGCACAGATGTCCTTAACCAAAGGAGAAGGTAACCAGCTGCCCACCCCTCAAAGTGCTCTGCATCACTGACCAACAGTACTTCCACTTTTTACAGAGTGAGCCAGGTATTTTTCAGCCAGCTCCCATTTCATGCAATCACATCAGTCGTGTCTGCATTTATTGAATCTATTCCACTGAAAGCACAGCTGCCCATTTGGGGGACAGGGCTTTTCTTCCTATAACTGAGCTGTTACTGTTACGTATGTGACTTCAGAAATCCAGTTTCTATTTAGAAGTTCCTACAGAGGCTCTCTCCCCACCCCACCTTCAATTTACCTTGCCCTCAGACCTGCATCCCGCCTCTCGCCTGTGCTGTGGTGCACATGCTGATCCAGGTCTGCAGCAGCAAGGACGGGGCTTCCCTGGAGCTACGCTATGGATTACCTTTAGGAATGGCTGTCTAGTCAAAAAAAGGTTACAGCGCTACAACAAAGAGTTCTGGTTTACATTAGGAAGCTATTTTTCAGTGCTTTTGTCACACCCAGGTCTCAGTTTCATTGTTTGCTCTTGTCTCCATTCATTACACTTCTCGGAATTTCTAAAGCTTTGTGTGGAGCGTGGTTCCGTCCCGCCACAGAACAGAGCAGCACAAACTCCTTTAGCTCCTTTACAGTCCAACTTGAGACACTGCAAGGGTAGAAGGATTTTTACAAGCTTATAATTAGATATTGAAAACAAATTTGCTAATAAGTGATTAAACAGATGTCTTCTTCTGGGGTGTGTAGATTTTGTGGGTTTGTTTTTGATGAAGAGGACTATCTTCACCAGCAAACAAATAATTATCCATTTAAAATCTAAGATGTAAATGTAAAAACTAAGTCACTCTTACTGCAGTTGGAAATTACTGATCAGTACATTGATTACCACTGCAGTTTTTCAAAAAGCTTTAAGATTAAGAGACATTCACTGCTCCTCTTCTGTCAGGTGCCTCAAAAGGAAACCATGAGAAGAGACACACAATGAAAAACAGCAGGTAATACCATATGAGACTCCTTATTAAAAACATAAAATGCCTTTCACTCTTGCTTTTATTAAGTCTACTTTTCAAGCCAAATTAAAGTTAGGTGAGCCGATTATAATACAAGTCACGTCTAACTATTTCATTATCCGCATTCTGCAGCACGATAGCCCACAGAATACCTTTTGAAAGCTCCAGAGTGACGGCAGCAGGTTGAATATAATGAACAGTGTTACAAATGGGGACATGAGACGACAGGTCTGGTGAAGAAGGAGTCTCCTGGAAACTGTACGGCTGTAATTACTGAGTGCTGGTGCTGTCTCAGTTGGCTTCGAACAAAGGTAACCGCCTTCAGCAAGTTATATTTCCTCAGCCAGCTAAAATGAAACCAGTCAGAGACACAAATATTTATGATACACAATACATAACCAAAGTCATTGTCTGCTTTTATTACCTTATTTTTGTTGTAGCTTTGAAGTCTCCCAGATCAACAGCACAAGAGAATTAAACAGTAAAGCACTGAATTATTTTTAAATTAGACTTCCAAAACTAGAAATGTTGAAATCATATTTATAGGAAGATAAAATGCTCTTATTCTGGGCGCTTTGCTTGCATGTTACAATTGTTTCTCAATAATTCATTCTGTTTGCTGATCAAGAATCTGTCAAGCACAAGTCAGTGAGAGATGAGACCTCTGCCTCCTTACACGGGAGCTCCCCTCGACAAACACTGAGCAGGAATAGTTTTGGTGATAAAGGGAGTGTTGGGTGTAGACCACGGGGCGCTGTAGGAGAGAGCAAGACTGAAAAGAAAGCTCGGACTAATCCATGTTTTCTCACCTGCGACCTGCTAAATCTCAGAAATGGACTCACTTGGACTCGTTTTAGCCATGCAGCAAAAAAATCATAGGGAACAGCAGAAAAACATGTCATAATTAGATAAAAAGACAGCAAGGTAAGAAAGAATATTATCTCTGTTGAAGCTATTCTTCTGTTAGTATCTGCATGCCCCAACTCCTGCTTTCCTTTTCTCTTACCTCTTCTTCCTGGAGAAATCATGAAGATGCATTTCCTCACGTTAGTGATAACCATTAGGTTGTATAAGAGAAGGCGACTGGAGCTATTATATCATTATTCCTCATCTTGATACCATACACTTTCATGGTCAATTATTTAAGGAAAAAAACCACAAAGCAAAAATAGAATAGGTTCACAGAGGTGCAACAAAAAGTACTACAAGTTTGGAAAAACCTCTTTATAATGAGCAATTAAAAAGGAGGGAAAAGTTAACTAGTGAAGAGATGAATAAAAGATGACACAACATGACATCAAATATAATGAATGGAATGAGAGAGGTCAGCCAGGTGCATCGGTGCAGCTTTCAAAGATTCTGTATCACACAGTGCTCCCAATGATACAAGGCAGCAACACATTTTAAAGTGGACACAGTGACATACAAAATGAGCCTGCAGAAGTTACTGCAATACCATTTGGGTTATCTGGCAAATCCAGAATTTCATTCTATTTGCTGATTACCAGTTGTGGTTTACCTTTCACTGTGGAGGAGCAGAGAGTCAACCACAGCACAGTTCTTGATCAACTCTCAGGCAGTTATGGCTTTGTTGCTGTCACAGTACAAACACATCAGGAGATGGTACATAAAAATTGCCCTGCAGAAGTGAAGCAGCAA
The DNA here is from genome assembly GCF_964195595.1 of Calonectris borealis. Classification (NCBI taxonomy): domain Eukaryota; kingdom Metazoa; phylum Chordata; class Aves; order Procellariiformes; family Procellariidae; genus Calonectris; species Calonectris borealis. The sequence goes on along the minus strand of NC_134319.1, from coordinate 20,434,418 downwards.
AGAATGAAATAGCATTTGTTTTACATGCGCACGTTGTGAAAGAGAAGCCATTTTACCACTATCATCACAACAGGAAAGCTGGAAGAAATGCACCAAACTAAGGACTCACAAGAAGGTAAAAACAGAGCAGGGCTCGCACTCTCGATCACATTTCCACAAACCTGCAAGTCCCCCATTCTCCTTTAAGCTTCGTGAATGAGAAATTCATTTGTTAAAGGGGTTTTCTATCCTTTATGCTCTGTTCTTGCTGAAGAGGGGTAACCAAAGGATAAGGCAAGCATGCCTTTGTCAGATCAAGCAGCAAATCTGGGGAGAGTCTAGGACTATTTGGGGAGTCAAAGTGCTAGAATTGCTGAGTCCTATCCTAACAGAGTGGCTGCTGTGGAGTCCTTCTTGGGAGACCCCAAACGATGAAAAGCAGCTACTGGATCCCAAGTACGTGTGAGATAAGGAAACAGGAGCCAATCTGAACAGCTAAGTGTTTCAAATAGAAAGCAGGACCAGAACTGGCCAGATGCTGACGAGGTCACATGTCAGAAACCGAACACGTAAGCAAGGGTCAAGTTCACAGGAACAAGAGTGTCACCTAACCATGGAATAGACCATTACTCTAACCATAGACTACACAAGACAAAACTTGGTGGATCACATTGTGTGTACAGATGCTGGATTGTAAGCAGCCATTGTATGCAGCCTTGCATGCAAAAAAGTCTCCTATGCAACCAATACATCCTTTCCCAAGAAGCACCCACACTTTTACCCTGCCTACCACCCAACCAAAGCACTGCAGGACAAAAAAAATAAAACCTTGAAATAAGGCAAAGAAAACAGTGACCGTTAGTAAAACTTAATGCAAATACATAAAAGCAGAGAAAAGCAAGTCTAACTTTCAGTACATATTCTTTGCTTCTTCCCCAGAGGCTCACATCTTAGCATTACTGTAACTACTGTGCCCTAAAGGCCTCTGCACTGCAACCACAATTCTGCCTTTTTTAACAGATACCTGCCCTCCATCACACCTATTACCACATTACATCCTCCCACTGCTACTTCAAACACTTTCTATTCATAGCATTGAGAATGGGCCATTTCACAAGGAGGGCACAAGTAAGGCAGCCACGCTCAGTCCGGAACACACAAATTAACTGTACTGTAAACTATGTTCGTACTATTAGTACTACTCGCGCTACATTTTCCACTGAGTATTTGGTACTGCCAGTGGCCTAAGACACCGAAAAACAAGCCTGATCGAGACCTGGAATTCCAGTTTCCTTTCCCTCCTGTACAAGCTGTCAGCATCCTGCAGGTCACAAAAGGTAAATACACCTGAAATATCAACCCATGAATTTTTCAGGTTTTTTTAAGCTCCCAAAAGCTCCATCTTAGCTAGCTGGCATAGCACGTTAGGAACCGATGAGACATGCTTCAATATTTGACATGGAAAGAAGCACATGCCCCAAGTCACACAGCGCGCTGGAATGGAGACCTGTGGAGCTGCCACCCAGCCCAGGCACCCTTTCAGCAAAGGCCACCTAGCTGCCAGCCGAGTTGCTCGGCCAGAGGTGATTCACCCCAAACCTCAGTGTACTGGGAAGGTAGGATGGGCAAGGACTGACTGGGTCAGCTAGTCTACCCTCCTGTCATCAGGCAGCCATACCATGTATGCCTTTTTCCAAAACCTGTCAACCTCTCAAACTATATCTTAAAACTAGTTGAGGAAGGGTTGAAGAGGTGATGAAGGCAAGGTAATATACTGCTATTAGACCGAAATTATTGCATCTACGATTGAGAAATGTTTTTAATCTATGCTACTAACAGGACATCTGAAGTTGCTTTGATTAAAAAAAAAAAAAAAAAAAAAAAAAAAAAAGGAAAAACCTGTCTTTCTGCAGAGGCTGTTCAGCTCAACTACAGATAAGCTGTAAGGTGTAGTACAGCTTCATTCCAGAGAAACACCAGCTGATTTCAATCACTGACTTCTAGATAAAATATTCAAATAAGTGAAATGACAAAGAAGATTGAAAATCCTTTGCATTCTGATAACAGTATGTGTCATGCATGGCTACCAAGGGCATTATTAACACACACATACACACCCAGTGATGAAGATTTGAGGGTTTACTATATATGATATGCAAGTTTGTAAATTTTTTCATAAAAGAAAGTCATTAAAGGCATTTGCTACAGATTTTTGCTGACTATAATATTTTATATGACTGCCTTATGCAGAGGGTGTAGGGTTTCTGCCAAATTGGTTCTTAATTGTACCTCATCAAATACAACAAAACCATCTATCAGTGAAATGATGTCTGCTACCATGTGATTTTCACTACACAGACTGTTTTACGTCAGACTTATGGAAATTTTGACTGAAAGCAAGAATTCAAGTTCCTGGTTTGGGGCTTCTGGATTTGTCCTACATGTAAAAAAGGCACTGAAAGAATGATACAAATAAGGAAATCTCAGCCTGCAACATGTTTTTTAGTGAAGTTGAAAACCTTCACAATTCTGTTCATCACAAAAAAGAACAGAGTTCAGAGGCACTGCCTAAACACGTTAAACAATTCCGGCACTGTACTACTAGTGATAAATATCCACTGGCTGACATTTAAGAGCCCTGGATGACCAAAAGAGATTGTTCTTAAAATAATGTCTCCAAATTCACTCAGATAAAAGTTTATACTCTACATTTCTGATCAAAAACTTAGGATGCAATCAGGAATACACAGCACAGCAGATTTGTCTCCTACAAAAACTTATACCAGGAAAGCAATTGCAATCATATTTTGAGCAGAGATTTTGAAAGAGGAAAACAAAGAGCAAAATATAGACAATAATTGCTAATGTCAGTCCATTCAGACAGTATTATCTTTTATCTGCAGACTGCCTGTAACGCTCACAGTAATGACTTGGTAGGCAAGGCAACAAGCAATATCCTTTCCAACTTGGTTCTTAGTTAAAGAGTATCCCTTCCTATATGCTACATCACTTACATTGTTCATACTTCTGTTGATATCAAGCGTGTTATGCTGCCAAGTGCGCTAAAGAATTCAGCATCTGTTCCGTATCTTTTCCCTATTTAGGGTAAACAGTATGTATTTATCAAGAACCCCATCTCTGCAGATTAACCACCCTGTTTTTTCCTCCTTTCCCCATTTGCAATTCTCTTCCATAAAATTTCTGCTTGGACTAAATCTCTGCCTGCACACACACCATATGGCACAACGATATAAATGGGGTGAGACTAAGTTAATTGGTCATATTAGACCCCATGAAACAGATTTTAAGTTCAATTAGGAGCATTTTTGCACCTATGCAGAACAGAGGTGCTGCCCAAGCTGTGGAGCACATATAAGTTATTTGCTCACAGAAAAGAGGAATTTTTCCTTCACGAGTTCCCCCATCCAACCTGCCACTTCCCGTCATAAACTGGAGACGAAAGAGAACGGCAGACTGTATTTATGTGTTTGCTTTATGAAAATATATTTGTATCACTGGAATGTGCATATCTAAGAACAGACGCAGCCATATCTAGAGCTCAAAAGATATGTGAAGGCCTTTCCCAAGTAAAGCAATGTAAATCTTGAGAGTCCAGCAATCGCATTGCAGTAGCTTTACTTGCAGAGATATTAGAACCAGACTGAGACAGGCTGCAACCAAGTGCCTTTCTCTGCTTTTCCTGATTTTTTTTTGAACCACTTGAGTATCTTGGGATGGAGGGATACACACAAGCCCCATCAACATCACTCGTGTAGTTTTACTGTCTGTTAAGTCTACCCCCCTGCTCAAATTCAGTTGAGCATTGCCTGTAATGAAATCCAAGGAAAAATAAAACCATCAGTTTAATACAGCTTCCAAATCACAGCAGTGCTAACAAGGTATTTTAGAAGAGAAGATTTTATATCTATTCAAAGCAAAGAGCAATACAAAGTACTTTTCTAGATAAAGAAAAAAAAAAGCATAACAAAAACCCTAATGATACAGTAATAAATAAGAGAAATACAATGCTGCTCTTGAGCATGGACATAAATCAGATGCTGGTGTGCTCCCTGCTGCTTATGTGTGGTGTTGCTCATCACTACCATAATTTATGCTTGAAAAAAAATTCCCTTAAAAAAAAAAAAGTTAGGATATAACTGATTTCAGTGCAAACTCAGAAAGTTGAATGATGCTAATGACAAACAAAGTATTTTCCACTGAGGTCACTGAGCAACTTGGAATTCTCAGAGAACACAACCAAATCCACTATATGGGAAAACATCAATTTCACAATTTGTTAACTTCTGGTAATACATACAGTAGGCACATGAGTGTTCAATTTCTGTTTATAGAATATAAAGTATATTAGTTGTACAGGAAGACAGTCACAATTTTTTAATGAAACTTCACATGATCTGTCACTATTTCTTTTTGTATGGTTTTAATTCTCAAAATGTAAAGATTTCCAGATGGAACCGTCTTCACTTTCCAAATATTTCTAAAGTCCTTTGTGCTAAACCTTGCAAAGTAGTTCATCCTCAACATTTTTGCCTTTCCCCTCGCCTCGACACTAGAAGAGGAACCACAAGAGAGATGGCTTGCAACTCCAAAGCAGAAGTCGGCTCCATGCCAGCGAGTCACCTGCCCTAGGTAAGTACAAGCTGCCCGTGGCTCCACGGGCTGGCTCTAGCCCCTGGAAGGGCCAGGGGCCTCCTGGGACCCACCCCGAGAGCCACAGGTCTCCCCAGGGACAGTCCTCTCCAGGCAAGATTGGGGCATCTGTCCCCTTTAAAAGGCAAACGAGCTTCACCGGTTTTCCTGTGTGAAGTGGGTCATTACGAAGCATGGAGAGCATCCATGCATGCTCCAGAGAAACATGGTCTGCTGTCAGCTCAGTCTTTTTCTTGGCAAGAAGTGTTAAGACTCTCCCAGCCAGAAACCCAGATCAAGTAACATAAGACTGCTGGCAATCCTGCTGTAAGGGGACAGGGAAAAAATTCAAAACAAAAGAAACAAACATAGTTTGCCATGTCAAGTCATTACCAAGAGAAAGGTTTTGGGGTAAAGTGCTGCCTGAACAGGCAAGCTTGGGACCGCAAGGCAAGACAGCGTCTCCTCACCGGCTGCGGGGAGAGAGGCTGTACATGCGCGCCGAGTGAACACAGCCCATCGCATCAAAGGGACACCTGACTCCACCAGCCATTTTTCCGCCTAATGGGAATAACCTGGAGGACCCCAAATACTGCCTAACAGCTTGGATCAAAGGGGACAAAGAAATATTTGCTGTACTCCAGCTGAATTGGAGTTTGCGCTACAACAAAGATAAAAGAATATTTGTTTTTCCTCATTATATGAAGCTTTTTCAACAAAATAATTAACTGTAGCATAACAGAAATCTTCATTGGATAAGAATTTTTAAAGCATGTGTTGAAATCCAACTATTCCACTGAAAATGAATTTGAAAGGCCATGTAGGAATATGAAAAAAAAAGTGAGGGTTTTTTTAGAACTTTTATTTTTTTAATATTTTCTACACTCTTAAAAGCATAACCATCAAAGCAAATAAAAGTTTAATAAGAAAAAAAAACATTTTAAATGAAAAACCATGATTAACTTATTAAGACCCATTAAGTGTATAATTACAAGGATTCTATTACATTAAGATACCAATTTCTTTAAAGCCAGAAATAATACCTGCTGAAACTTTAATTATTTAAATGAGAAGAGAAAGAGGCATGTTATCTTCTCTGACAAAGATTAAAATCAATTTAATTGCTTCTCTGCTGCATTGACATGATTCTTGCTGTGAGTCAAGCAACCAAAAAGGGAAATTAATACTGCAGCTGTTAATCAAGTGATATTTGTGTGCTCCATCTTATTATAGCAGGAGAAAGAATAACTGCTACTTTGGAGAGTTTGTCCACACTGTATTTCATAGAATTTTTTTGCTTCAAAGAGCACCTTTACTTAATTTGAGTTGCAGGCATCTTCAGGTGATGTGCAGCCTGAGAAAATTGTATGTTACATTGTTTGATCCCCTCGTAAAAATTGTTCTGCCAAGAGTAAGGTTTGTTTCAAATTAAATTCACCCTTGGGTATCTGATTCGCTAGTATGAAATTACAAAGTCACACCAAAAAGGGATAAAAATACATCTGGAGGAGGGGGTTGCCTATGAATCATAATATATTTTCAAGGAAGAAAGAGGTCAAAAAATCAACAATTTCAGTAAAATTAGAACATGCATTTGAAAACGTGTAACAGCTGAGCACACAGCACAACCCATGGCTTCTATCTGCTGATTTAAAAATGTTTATCCTTGCAGTGCCTTTGTTAAACCTCTGCACCAAGTGAATATTCAGCAACATCTACAGTCGACAAATTAATGTATCTGATTGTAAGAAAAATGGTATTGTGAAATATTTATGAGTTCTGAAATACAAACCCGTGTGGTGCCTCATCATCTCTTATCAGCCCTTGTTAACTTTACAGATGATGAGAAGCACCAGAATAACTGAGGTTGTCAAAACTAATAGATCTCAGAGGCTCGGCACTGGCACAGTTCAGTTCCGTCTACAGTCCATTTTTGAGAAGTTTTAACTCCTTCACTCCTCTTCATTGAGCAGGAATCAATTCCATTACCTGGGCTGTTATTTACTATTCGCAGCACCAGGTGGCCCAGGCACTGCCCTAGATATTTCAGCATGCGCAGGCGGCACTTTTGGGGAAGAACTTGTGTTAATATAGTGAGAGACAAATACCAAATAGCTTGATTTAAACAAGACCTAAAGTACCGTCGGATCTTATTGGAAACTCTAGGATCTGGAAAGAGCAAAATAAAAGTAAAATTCTTGGAGAAGGAGCTTTCTTGGGACAATATGTGTGTATTTGCTAACAGGCCTAGAACCGTTTGTAACACTATTTGTGCACTTAACGCACTAGCAAGCATTAAATGAGTAGGTACAGAGTTAAATGAGTGGTTTTAAACTGCAAAACTGGTTTCAGTTGGATTTCTTTCAAAGAATCAGGGAACACAAGGAGTCAAATCTCTTTTCCTTCTAGATTATTTAAGCAGTTTCATTTTTATCTAGTGCTTTAAACTGGGTACCTGGTCATTTCACAGTCCCTTCTGCAGCTGACTGTGCTGCTATGCAGACCACCAGCGCATCTTCAGTTTGGCCAAAAGTGGCTGTGACAGATCCCAAAGGCTGGTTTTTAAGAAAGGAAAGCTTCAGTGGGTTTTCTATCAGACTGCAGTAACCAGCCCTGGTGTGTGTTGTGACAGACTCCCAGAGCTCAGATGTTCTTTAAGTTGGAAGCCAGGGAGCCCTATTTAGAAAGGATTTTGCCTCCATTTTAAGATCTTGTTCAAAAGCAGACCTAGTCCTGAGCCTACCTTTTGGTTCACTGGGTACAAAAAGAAGCCACTGCCTGCAAGACAGCCCAGTTAACCAGCCACCATTACTGCCTCACTTTTATATTGTCTCCCTTTCCAGCGAGCGCCAGGGCTCCCCTCATCGCTCCAGGATAACCTTGGGAAAAACACCCCAGCAAGACCCGCAGCCAGAGAATTTCACCAAGTAAATACAACACATTTGTTTCACCCGTGCATGTCCTGCCACCCCCAGGATGGGGGCCAGGCAGGACCCACTCTGGAGAGAGACTGGAAACATTTTGGACACGACAGCAGGGAGGAAGGAAGACATCAGACAAGCCACTAAGACTGCACGTGAACACAGCAGCATTTCATGGCACGTTTACTTACTTTCTCATAAATACATAGATCTAGTACTTGAGAAACTGAACTTGCAAGTCTCCTGGAGGCCTTGCAAGTCACACAGCTCCCCAAGGGGCTGTGGGGAGCGAAGGACTTGCAGACCAAGGTGCACAAGGCACCCACGCGCTGGGCAATGCACCGATGGTTGCAGGAGATGCTGCAAGCCAGACGACAAGGCTGGCATGCTCTGGACAGCAAAGTGGGGTCTTAGAGAAGTGGTCAAGAAATTCGAGCCGCTATTCAGCAGGAGAACAAAGCCAAGGAATCCAACAGCAGCCTCTGTCCAGCATCAAAGAAGATTTTTCCTGGCCTGTTTTGTAACCTGATGAGCAGGGCACTGCCTGCATTAGAGCAGCCTCAGAGGTTGGTGCCACCGAGAAGGACAGAACATGAGCAAGAGTCACCGTAACTGTGCAGAAGAAAATAAATCTGTCACGGAGATGAGACAGGAATAACAGCGAGCTTTCACTGTGCCTGGCAACCACGGGCAGTTTCTGCACATGTGCATGCACACACCCGTGGGCTCAGAAGGAAGGCTCGGCTGAACGCAACACTACCAGGGGCTCGAAACAAGCCACAGCATCAGAATAAAACTTTTCACTCAACTGACATGGCAAACAAATATATCCAATAACAATCACATCCTCTGGGGTGTGCAGCAGAAAAAAAAAAATAAAGCAAGTTAGAGAAGGTGATTGATAAACTGAGTCCAATTTTATTTTCCACAAAGTGTGACACAGCAAGCTTCACTTGCTTTGATACCTGTCAGACCCCCTGTCAGAGGGTCTTTGTCACCAAGAGACAGTCTGTCCATTTTCTAGGTGAAAGTGGAATTGACTTTAGCAATCGCTTCTCATAAGAGTCCTAAATGCAAACCTACATATCTCTAGGAATAAACAGAAGTGTTCCATCTTGTTCAACAAGGATAACGTTCTGTTCCCTCTCTTCTTTCCCTCACATCTTGTCCATCCTAACTTTAGCTGTAGGATGCTGCAGGACTAAAAGAGTTCTTGGCACATACTGTGAAAGCCACATGTGTTTGGCAGCAACTTTCTTCTATCTACATGGTTACACCTCAGTCAGTCATGCTACCATTACCAGTTATATTGATCAGTATGTGAGGGTTTTGTGGCCAACCACCTTGCTAGACTGAGCAACTGACTAGGAACACAAGAAAAAAAGAAGGCTGTTTTTCTTAGGTTTTTTTTTTCCAAAGGCCACAAAATAATTTTAGTAATTCAGCAATATATTTTGTCCTGAAACATTGAAGCAAATTGCCCAGAATTGTTGGGCGCACGCAATTCGGCACTTTCTAGTCAGTCTGGTGCTCACCTTTGGAAGGGCTGCATTGCCAGAAGCTGTGTACCACCCTCCCCGCGGCACCGGGGCTCAGCTCTGCAGAAGCAGAGGAGGGAGGCAAAAGCAGAGGATCCTTATGGGCAGGGAAAGCTGGTGGGAGAGGGAGAACAGATAAAAGCCTCCTGGCTCTACAGTACCCATTTGAATCTGTCACTGGAGAATAGCATCCAAGTGTCTTGAGTGCACCTTCAGTACGTTGCACAAAATAGGCTTGAAACCATGATCCAGTTCACAGCACCGCCTTCCCAAAAAGCTGTCCACATGGACCCTAGGGAGCAATGCATTTGGAGCACCCGAGCTTCCCTTCACCAGCTCACAGCCAAGAGACACAACTAAAGCAGGACTGAATGATGCTGTGGCCCAGCCCAACATTACCTACAAGTCATAGATCCCTTGAAAATGCTACGCATAGCGCTTCACGCTGCTTAGATCCAATGCAGACCCAAATGTATTTAAAGGGCCTGGAGAAAGAGAGATGAGAAAAATATTTCCGGAGGTTCAAGGGATGGCAGTACTCCTCTTTCGTGGGAACCTGCCAAGCAAGACCAGTTTTTCTTGATTTCAAATAAAAGAAAGCACAAAGTTGATTCAGGCCATTCTTCTAGACATAAAAATATTTTCGACATGTATTTTGATACATTATTGTAGAAACTCTTCCAAAAGCCATCTTTCTTTTCCTAGTACTTCATTTTCATAAATGGCAGATGAACATAGCTTGCTGTTAGTAACTATAAGCCTTAAACCCTTCCACTCCTCTCAGCGATAACACTGATTCCAACTGGATTTTTGTACTTCTTTCCTCTCTTTGTAGAGATGGAGAGAAATGTTCTCTAACTGCTCAGCATGGTGCCAAGCTGAACCTTTGCAACACTTCCAATACTCCATAGCCAAGATCCCACTCCAGCTAGAAGTTGTGGTGTTTGCAGTAGGGGCAGGGAGGCGTTATAAAAGGGAAGTAAAACCTGATTCGATTTTTGTTGTAAGCACAATTTCACTGAAGGAAAATGGGTCAGAACCCAAGGTCAACAATATCTATTTTTCTTGAGCCAGGCAGATTTGGTGAAGGTTTCTTCATGTTCTTACCTACCATGTATTAGTTATGACTTGGAAAGCATTGTTAGACAGTACATCTATCTGCTGGTACAGAGAGGGCCTGATCTGTGATGGCAAGCGTGTGAGAGAACTCCTGCTTGCCATTCTGGTGTGCTGAGAATGGAGTCGCATTTCTGTGCAATTCTGCACAGAACACCAAGGATCCATGTGAGACAGTCACTTTTTCTGGACACTACCAGCCAGAACAAAAACAGAGATAAGGCGTATTTTATAACCAATATTTGGGCCTCAACAGTCTTTTTCTTAGCCAACAGCATTTGATGAAATCAGAAATAGTGTGTTCAGACAGGTTTCTGGTCCTGTACAGCCTGCCAGGAAGCAAAAGGACATTAGAAGCTTATCAGGTTTCTAGTATCCGAAGTCTTCTTTCTTCAGTCATGCATTCTCCCTTCTTTCCTCACGACTTCTTTCAACATTGACAATTTGCAACTAGGCTAGCAGAAACAGGAAGGATGGAGCTAAAGGTGTCCCCGCATCTTTCAACATCAGTAGTTTTTACATTCTGACAGCACAGGAACATAACTAACAGCTTAGCATACATCACTCTTGATGAACAGTCATCATCAGGGACACAGGAAAAACACAGAGGGAAAGATATGAAGATTAGTGGCGCAACTTGGGGATTTGGGCGCTGGGAAGCCCCACGCTTCAGATGTCTAACAGGATTCCGCACTAGTGGTTCTACAAGGATGCTTGCAATGATTAATTCATGCTTTACTGCTATATCACTGACATCTGCAGCAAGTTAACCTCTCTGCCTCAATTTTAACTTCTGCAAATTATAGTTACCTACAAATGATGGGCTAGGGATTAGTAAATATTTTAAAGGGACCTAACACTTGAAAATGCACAGAATTGCCACCAACTACTGGGGGGGGAGGAAATGTTTTGTATGATGCCCATGGATGTGTAATTCAATACCGTATGAAAAGAATGCACCCTGGTTTGTATGTGAGACACGCTGAGGGAAAAAAAAAAAAGAAGAAAAGAAACAGAAGCCTTTAAAGATAGATAGCAATTGTGAAAAAAGTATACAGCAAGCTCAGAGCCCTACAAATGCTGTAGATTTATGAAAAGAACAGCTATAACTAATATTATTCTAACTCCTGACAACCCTTAGATATGGCTCCATAAAGAGTTTCCACCTGGGAGGTTAAGTATGGATTTTCAACACATTTACTACTCTACAGTATCTACACACACGTATGCTTTTACTGTCCAGTAAATGCAAGGCAGCTTATATCACATTCATTGTCCAGTTCATGTAAATTCAACTATACCTGAATCTCAGAACACTATCATTAAAGACACATGCATCTGAGGTGATAACAACAGCAGGTCCTGTACAACACCAGCAAACAAAACCTGAAATTAAATTCAATACAACATAATGTAAGCCAATGCAAGATGATGTGAAAATGGCCTTACTGCAGGTCTATGCATCAAACAGGCATTTAAATCTTATTATGCCTGATTATATTGCACTATTTGGGTACATTTCTAGATAGCTATAAAGAAACATTATGCCTAGTACTGCTAATTCCCCACACGTAGCAGATGGTTTCACCGTAGTGAAAATGTGTGTTTCAAAGTCAGACCCTATGTAGGGACGGTAATGACGGAAACCGTGGCATCCCGTTTGAAAGATCAGAGCTCAGAGGTTTAAAAAAGAAAAAAAAGAAAAAAGTCAAATGCAATACAAGCACAGAATATAGCACTGATTTACTGGAACTTCTGCAACAAGTAGGGGAGGCAGAAGTGGGATGCTGATACTTTCTTTACCTTTGTCATGTAGGAGAGCAGCTGCACAGAGCATGGCTAAGACATGGGGATCCGAAAAACTGAAAGTTATTTTATGTGCCTGTGGTATCAGAAAAGTGGAACCGCCGGCTCCAATCCCTAAAGGAAAGCTCAGCAAGCATGAAAAGCAGCATCGCCACCTCCATAGTCCGGTGAGGGAAACAAATACCTTTCTGAACACCTCAGGCAGCCCAACCACATCAAGTTCTGGCTCCACTGGACCCCACTGCAGAAACACTTCGTGTTGGAGGAGACAGGGCAAACTTATTTCTAAGAAATTTCTCCACAGGGAAAGAATTTGGCATCTTTTTGTGTTAGAAAATAAAGAGGGTAAATATATGCACTCAAGGGAAACTAAACCACCTCTATCACTAACTCCCTGCAAGCACGAGCTTGTTTTACTTGATGCAGACTTGCATTTTGGCTCACGAGCATCCTTGTGATGTCCCACCCTCCCCTAAATGCAACCCTTCCTTGGGGCCTGCCAGCAATCAGCAGAGGCAGCTGCCTTTTACACATCATGAGCTGGGGAGCAAAGAAAGATGTTTTGGTACCCCTTTATGCTATAACCCTTTAGGCAGAGTAACGGGCTTGGAAAACTTCTCACCAGCTCCTGTGAATTTATGCTCTTTGAGACCAGTGTGAGTGAGGACAACCAGGCCCAGCATTTTATGTTTGATATCCAAAGTTCAAAGGAAGTAAATGAGCGTGAGTTTTTGGGGGGAGGAGGGGCTTTTCCTCCCAGGTATCTTAAAAGAGACTGGCAAAAGACAGCATTGTTTATTCCACTCCTGACTCCTGGCCCGGAGGAAGCCCTCTCGTCCAGGATTATCCCTGTACTGTCCTGGCAGGGAGCAGGTCCGTACAGAGGCCGGGTCTGGTTTCCAAAGCGCGGCTGAGCTGAAGGAGCAGCCAGGACCGCCCCGTGCAAAGACACAGTTGCAAGTGCTCAGTGCTGCCCGTGAGCTCTGCGCGCAGTGCTCGGTGCCAGCTGTCCCACAAAACCAGCAACAGTTCAAACGGGGTTTTTACTACTTGCAGATGGTGAATAAATTTTTGCTGTGATTAGACCCGCATGGGATCTGTTTGACACTTAAGATCTCTGCGTTCCCTTATTGAGATGTAACTGAGCCAAAGAGACGAGGTTCACCAGGATCGACTCCCTGCTCTGCCAAACGGGGCACATCCCGTATCAGCACCTTCAGTCTCCCGCAGCCCAGGGTAGCAGGCTCTTTCTTCCTCAGACCAGAAACCACACTGAAGCCATGTCAAAGCTGTTCTGGAAAAAAGCTTTTCATAGAAAATGCCACAATCCCCAAGAAAGTTTTGGTTTCAACAAATTGCCACTTTCTGACATTTGTTTTGTTGAAAACTTTCCAACCAGTTCTGTAAATATAACATTAAGTCTGCTGTACAAAAATAAACATTTGCAGAAAGCTAGATAATATAAATTTGGAAAAGTGTTAATTACAGCTAAACACATAAAACATATGTCTGTTACTAATGTATATTAAAAATACAGTTAAATGTAACAGTTTGTTTTCCATCACTACAGCTATGTAACAGCTCGTGCAAAATGAGATGTGAGAGGGCAACATCTTGAGCCAGCACATTAATATTTACTCTGGTCACTTCACTGGTGTCCTATGGATGTCGTATGTACTGAAGACAAAACATTGCTGCTTTTCATGGACCTTTGACATGTAAAATGCAAGTATCAACTCTGCCTCCTTAATGAAGGGCAGCAAAACCTGAGTCAAAGGTATTTCCTCTTCATTTCCTATGAGCCTCTTCCTACTGTGGCTCAACAATGAGCAAGCCTGAAGTTGCTTTGGTAGCAACTTATGGTAGGATTTGATTATACATACAGCATCTATCATCTTGGAAGAGTTGCTTAGTGTCTACAGAGTCTACTGCTGGTAGTTCACCAGAAGTTATGGAAACTGTCCTCCAGAGTTAAGAGAGGAAAATAAGTATATAATACAAATAGAGTGGCTAGTATCAGCTTTAAAGTGAAGGACATGACATGTCATTCACAGAAATGGGCCAAACAACCTTCTCCTGTAAGTGTCATTCATTGCTGGGCAGTAGCCAAACTCCTCATGCAGATTGGGAAAAGACAATAAATTGTCTACGCTCTAATCTGGAGTCTGTTCCCAAAAGCAGGCTGGCCCGCAGCACCATTAGCTTTACCACAACCAGGGAACAGGTCTGTCTGGAGTCAGCCACCACGAGCCCATGCAAGCACGTCTGGCTACTTCATTACAGGCTCCCTGGCCAGGCTGAATGCAGCCCAGGCAAAAACATATTTTTACACTGGTGACCAAACGTATTGGATCCACTCAGGAGAGCATGGCTGCCAGCAGAAACCAAGCCCAGGACTTTCAGTTACAGCAGCACAAGTTACTACCAAAACCAAAATAAAAACTCATGAACAATAACAAAAAAAAAAAACACACCACCAAAAAAATACACACCCACAAAAAAAACCACCACACAACGCACAGATATGCCTGATCTAGTTTCCAGCAAAACAGAAATGACTATACCAAAAACCTCAGGTGAATAACAGCAGAATGAAGACCCTAAAGTCACAGACATTCTGGTCACATTTGCACTAACCTCTCATTGGTATCCTCCAAGGTAGAGTTTGTCCTTTTCCCATCAAATGCTTAAAGTTAAAATTTAGAAGCAAATCAACAAGCCTTCCAGAGCAGATACCATTTTCTGCATGTGTCAAGAGTTTCCTAAATCATTTGTATACTACACTAGGGTCTTTTCCTCCCCCTGCCCAGAGGCTAAGCCCTCATTACACTAAAAGGAATTAAGAAGAGCTGAAAGTGTTCAGAACATGGGGTGGGCTGTTTCTATCATAATAATGACTTTCATGCGTTTAGGTTTTACAAAGCTGGCTATATATCTAGAACAGATAACACATAAAAGAAAGTCAAATGTAATACAGTGAATTTGACATTCCTAACTAGTGGCTACTGAATTTCTTTGATAATGCTACAGGCAAAAGTTGAAAATAGCAGTAGAAAAATATTTGTTCCTGTACAAAAAATTAAAACTTAATATTGCAGAAGAAAACCTCATTGAAGTTTTATCACATTCTGCCCTTGCTGAATAGTCTTGGCTTCAGCAGCTGCTACATGAAACGTAACTGTCACTACAGTGAATAAATAAGTAAGTAGTGCTATAATGCAGCTGCCCCCAATAACAGCATTAGTATAAAGCCTTTAGTGGTAACCACAGACCAAACCAGAAATGCATTCTGACTTTATAAAGATGTGCTTTCATGTCACTGAACATCTCAGTCCATAGGCTATAAAGCGTATGTACTGGAGCTTATAATTGATTTTTCCTCCTCCTTCAAAGAGGATGGAAGAGAGCAGATACCTTGCCCACTGCTGATTTTGGCTTCCTCCCTGTAAGACACTTCTAAGGAAAAACACAAAATGTTCAGGTCCTCTCCACCTCTGGCACACTTCTCCAGTACTAAAGAGTTCCCCCCATCTCTCCCCACAGCCAGCGCTAACCGCAAACCCTCCTTCCCCTTTCATGTGTTGTAACATAACCTCCAACCACCCACTGCCAGGAAAACATGGGCGCTGGAACAATGCCTGTGGGAAAAGGGACAAGGTAACATCAACTCCCTCACCTATGCTGGTCTGCAGATTTCATCAGAATACTGATTTCGGGGGGGAAAACATCCTCTTCATTTTACTAGGAAACTTTAAAAGCAACAAACCTACACAGATGGACAACAGTGTAACAAACAGATATTTCACAGTATGAAAAAAACACCAGTTGCTGACAAATCATTTTTATTACAGTTTTAAGTTGAATAGCTTGTACTTTTTTTTTTTTTAATTCTCCTGTAGAATCTCAGTTATATATAATCTTACTTAAATACAATCACAACTCTTCAAGCCAAGTGATTTCCTTAGTAGACAAGCTCTTTTCTTAGAAATGAGAGAAGGTTCTTTTATAAGGTCACCCTTGGTGAACTTGCCTAGATAGAGACGAAAACATTAACAAGGAGCTGCTCTGCATTTTAGAGAAAAATAGTATTTTTTAAAAAAAAAAAAAAAAAAAAAGTCAGACAAGCAAGAGCCAGGTGGAAAGTCTTGGTATCTACCCATTCAGCACTTCTGAAAACAAATCAATTTAGTCATCTGCAAGCCATAAGCTCCCTGCAGGAATTATAGCTCATGCATACACAAGCCCCAAAGAGTTTTGTTCAAAGTTTAATCATATGGCAGAAAAATATCACCAGTTTTATTGTATATGCTAGCTCAAGTTATATGCTTGTATATGCTAGCTCAATGAGATAACATCACATTTTTGAAAAGGTGAAAGAACCAGGTAGCACTGGCAAGGTGAGAGAAATCATTTAAAATGTTCAATTCAGCAAGATATTCACACAAAGAGCAAAAAAAAACCTATGGCGGTTGTGAAGGAAGGTGTGTGAGTGTACAGAAGTTTAAGTGTTAAAGATAGGAATAGTACTATAGTATCAAAGACTAAATTCAAACGAACCCATTAGGGTTTCCTCCTTTCCTCACTGCAAGGATGCTGACAAAAAAGTCTAAAACAAGGAAGTACCTGTGTTTTCTGAAAGGAACTGTTTCATTTTATTGGGGTTTTTTGTTTTGTTTTTTGATATTGTTGGTTCCTGTCCCTCCCTCTCACATTATAATTTCAGTTTTATGCAGGAGTGTGGCGAGCACATCTAGTGCATCTTTTAAAGTACTTAATTTGCTTTTAACCTCATACTACTACTACTGTTTCCTCCATCTTACTTTGTAGTCTACAAAGATGATGAGAAACCTAAAGAGAGACAGTCAGTTACCTCAAAAGCTTTAGAATGTATGGAAACAGTTCATTTGTCTTAAAAAGCATCTTTTTCCTCTGCAACTGTATTTCAATTTCACCTATCCATGATGAGTCGTGTTCTTTTTTCAAAGAAAAATTGTTAATAATTAAGTGTAGAATAAGCTGCTGAGTATATCTATATGTGATCATTTGACCTGGGCTCAATCTAGATGAGTCAGTAAATAGTCTATACCCCACAGCTATTAACTAACAAGGCAGTCAGAACTACCTGAGACTTCAGGAGCCAGCTCTCTCAGAGGATGGTCCAGCATCACGCAGTGGTGCTCAGGTAGCTCTTCAAAACAAAACAAGCATGTTTCCCAAAAAGCCTACCCACAGGCGAGGTCAGGAAACAGACTGGAAGGAAATAAAGGCAGGTATCCCTGCTGAACGGCATTTTCCTCCTCCGTTAACAGATAAGAGGGAAACTTTTTGCTGCTGTCACTGCAGGACTTTGCAGTGCTACAGGAGGCGTTAACACTAGCAGGGCTTTCCCATCACATCCGCTTATTCCCTACCCATGAGTAATCATGTAGTGCGGTATCCTCTGAAACATTTGCTTGAATGATTATGGGGGCTGTGTGATTACATCTAACTAAAACTGAATTCTTGAGGTATTATTTAGAGTTTTAAAGAGAAAATCGATAATCTTACACACTCATTGCCATTCAGAAAACCCGCAGATCAGATTCTGAACTGGTACGGGGCCATGGTTTATCTGCGAGACGTTTCATTAAGAGACCAGCATGCACCCGAAAAGCAGCCCAAAACACTGTAAATGAATACAATAATTAACCAGATCTGCATCCCTGGTAGCCCATAGGGTTGAGTGGTAACCACAGCCTCTCACTAGAAGTTGCATGACAGAAAGCAGTATTGACTTTCCTGCTATATCTTTGTTATGCAAGTTAGAATAATTTCCTCCTCCACTTTTAATGTGCATTTTATAGTCATTTTACACATCCACCAGTCACTAAAACCTGTGCAAATTAGTGCATTTACATCAACTTCTGACCAATTCATAAGTGACATTATATAATTAAAATAACTCTGAAATCCTGTGCTACAAGTACGTTATTTACATTCTAGAGGTAAACCACGACCATAAGGAAATGCCACCTTGCTTTAATCTCTTGCATGTACGCATTATGATACCGCTGCAAATTGCAGTCACCTTTTACACACAGGTTTGGATTGACAGGTATCTGAAGTGGGGAGACACTGAGGAAGACCCACCAGGAAAACAGACCCTCTGGGCCGACCAGGAGGGCATGCAGGCAACAAAGCACAAACCCATGTATACTGCATGCTTAAATCGGAAATATATAATTCATTATTTTAATTCAGCAGCTACCGCCTACTTAGGGCATTGAACATGGCCAGAGGTAGAGACAGCTCAACATGCAGCAGGAGCCAAGCCCTGGCGCGGCTCTCAACGCGCACTCTTGTTAACCCTGGGAAGTTTTGAAGGTACAACAAGGCCTCCAACTCAAAGTTATCTGCTGGATTTTAAGTGTCCTTTTTAAAGGATGAAGATGCTGGGTTTCCCCTCGATGAAATGACTCTGTGAATTCTTCTGATTAAAAGAAACTTGCCCAAAGAAAAAAAGAAAAAACAACAACAAAAAAACCCACAACAACAAAAAAACACATGAGACGGCACATGAGACGGCACATGAGACGGCACATGAGACGGCACATGAGACGGCACATGAGACGGCACATGAGACGGCACATGAGACGGCACATGAGACGGCGAAACAAACACAGCAACTTTTCCACTTAGGCATACTCTGGAAATGGCTGAATTATATTCAAACTTTTTTTAAAGTAAACAAAAAAAAAATCCAGCTCAAGCCAGACACCAGGTTGAAAACTTCAGACTCAACAGTTAAAATCAGACAACGTCATAAGAAATAAAAGTCATGATGTAAGTTATAAGTTTGCCCTTTACACCTACGTAATGCAATCTGCATATTTTATATCATTGTACGATACGCTTGCAATAGTAGGCAACTATGCCACAGACGGATCTTGGACTGTGACTCTGACCCACGCTGTACAAAACACCTCCCCTCCTCTCTGTTTGTCTTTAAAGGTTACAGTATCATAGCTGAAGACAGAGGAAAGCCAGCACCCACCAGCCCACCATCACTGAGCACCACTCAGGAAAGCCTGACCTAGACGAGGAATGCTGCATTTCTATCACATTTTCCTTCATTTTTCCCTCCTCAGTCTCTGCTCCCTTGGTTGAAAAGCAACACTACCTTAACTAGTGTTTAATTTGAATTTTAAACCCATTGTTTTCAACCTGTCCTCTCCAAAATGGGTCTTAAATCAGAAAGAGGAAAGCAACAGCAAATCACTACCACACGACCCTGTGTGCTAAGCAACCCAGCGGTACCCAGAAGGTACTTAGCCAGCTCCGCCGTCAGAAGGCTGAAGGAGGAAGATTAAAAGCTCCAAATATCAGGGAAAAACCAATCTCTTACATCCATTTTTAAGCAAGCAGCCTGATTTTCCAGAACAGCTGAGCTTGCAGCTCTTAGGGTTGTGAAGAGGCAGTATTATTTACTCAGGCCACATGCCTAGGCACCCAGTTTCATGCTACTATTTTTGAAAGTTGTATTATAGATCTGCTTATTTTGACTCTTCATTTGGTTTTTACCACTGTCCTCATTACCAGGTTTCAAGAACTTCCAGATGTACACATTAACAGTGCTGGCAGCTTTCCTAGAGAAAAACAAATCTCATCTTTGAGTTGTGCTTGGCAACATCTAACTTTTACGAGTGTACATCTATACTGCCTGTCACAAGGACGGAAAGCCACCTTGGGCCCAAACTCTCCATTCCCCCAGAGAGAATTACAGATATGAAAAAAGAAAATCAAAAGGCTTTCGATTCCTCTGTGGCACACTGAGCCTGTAAAACTAAACCCATTTTATTTCATCATATTCAAATCCCCACAGTTCCAGTGAAATTTAATTATACCTTCACTTTGCATAATTAAACAGTCATTGCATGGCTTTCTAAAGCATATAAAATGACTGATGAGTGTAGTGGTAAAACTTTCAGAAGTACTAAGTGGTTTAGGAGGCTACAGGTATGTCTAGACAGCAGCTACCTTGCATAAAAGAAGCACTATTCTGCTTGCCCAGCAGGATCAAGTAGCTCTCCCCATATGCCATGTTTTTGCAGCTCAACTATTTCTGGTATTTTATCTACCCAATTTACAGCTAGCTCAAGTAATTGCATCATGTAGAACAGATATATCCAAAATCCTGCTGATTATCAGATGGGACTCAATATCTTAGCCACAAAGGAGCTTTCGAAAGGTTCGTAGTTTGGTAGAGCCGTAGCTACAGTACATCAACGGAACCCTCAGCGCTGGTTCATTCCAGTACATTAATTGAGTGAGAAACAACGTTTTTTCCTCCCTCTGCACTAAAAATATTCATATTACATGAAGCTTTCTATCTCATTTTGTGTATGCCCTGAAGGACTTCTTAGATCAAATTCACCATGTTTTGGTAGGTTTCTTCTTCCCTGGTTTTCTATGCCATGTTCATCATTGTGGTATCCAAGTCAGCTGTCCTTAATTTATTCCTCTCTGAGAAGAGGTGCTAATGAGCACCTCTGTATCTCTGACAGCAGAGTATGAACACTTTTTCTAACTTTTTTCCTTTTGGAAATCTGGTATTTTGTAAGCAGCTAGAATAGGATTCAAACATATCATTTGAAGTAGTATCTCTCATTTTGTTTTCCCTCTCATTCCCTTGTCTTTTCAAAGGGATTGCCTTTGCTGATGGAACTGTTTCTGAAGCTAAAAGATGCTTACAGAATCCTTTCTTTATACAGCAGCATAGGTGATAAGGGCTTTTCAGTCAACACGTTGAGCACAGAACGTAATTAACATAGCCTGCTTTAAGAACATATTTTATGTTTCACGTGCTAGATGAAGAGTAATGTTTTTTACCATTCTTCTCAGAAATTCTACAGAAACCCTTCAACTATGACCAGAGTTCTACCACTTTATATGTAAAATTACTCAGATAAAGTGAGCAAGGATAACAGAAGTGGATTTGATTATAGCAAACATTTTGCTTTTCTTTTTAATTCAGTCTTGTTTTAACAAGTCAGTAGGTCATAACTTAAGATAGCATTTCTATGCACAATACATAACCTATGAATGTACCCTGCAAGAAAACCTGAAAAAACATTAGCTAGGACTCCTGTCTGAAAAATACATCGTACTGTACTTCAGGTAGTGAAACAGATGCTTTAACTTGTTTTACAGGTTTGTATTCGAGTACAATCCTAATGCAGAATGGTAAAGACTAAAAGGAAAAAAACACAGATGGAGTAATATATACGTACCAAGATGTGAAAGTATAAATAATGTAAGTGTATGGCATATATGTGAAACTGCTTAGATGATCAGGCAAAAGTCAAATAAGAGCAGCATTCCCTGTTTTAGTCTCCAGTCATAAGATGGACGGTCTTCTCATATTTTTTAGAAAGGTTAGAATAGTTCTTTTTCTTGACAGACTATTACCACACTCCCTAGATGAAACATTTTTTACTTGACTTCTATTACTCAGTTTCTAAAAATGCACCTTTGCATGGCTCAACCACTGGTGACTGTGCAGAGCAGACAAACCTGATTACAGCAATTCTGTGATTTAGCATTTCCAGAGATCCGCATGTAACTGATAGATGCGCGTAGGGAAAGGCCACCTGAAGTTCATAATGTACACATGGATGGAATAACAATACAGGAGAGAACTTGACTGAGGAAAAACAGCCTTGAAAGTCTACCAGATTGCATAAACTAAAAATAGGGAAGAGTAATGAAAGACTCACGGAGAAGCAGGGGAAGAAAAGAGTTTTGGACAGGGAGGAATGGAAAGCAGAAGCAGCACATTATGAAAAATTCAAATTCAGACCATCAGGTTTGGACCACAGCACAGTAACAGAGATTGCTTCTGTTCTGACCCTGGGCTTGGCCACATTTTGGTAAGGGGATGCCAGAAGCCAACACAGACAGAAGCGGAAATTGCTAGAAAACAGTTGTCCAACAGACAGCTGAGATACACAAATATAAAACTGAATTAAAAAAAATAAGCAACCTACTTTTTCTTAGAAGATCCAGCCTGAGGAGCTGCAGCACTAGGAACACCCTGTGACCGTTGCAGACCCACTCAGCTGAGGGATCCCTAAATTGCTCTGCTGACACCTGGACAATAGGACCTTCAGCTGGGACTGGTGCCCCGAGCACACAGCTGCAGCAGTTTAACAGGATCGCCACCTCCACCTGCTTGCTGCCATCCTTCTGCGGGAGGCTGCCCGCTCTGCAAGAGAGTCAGGGGAAAGTTCATATGCCAACATCTTAGCTGCCCCACCTCAAACTCAGTGTTTTAATGCAAATCTGCCTTTGACATCAATTTGAGCTACACCAGACCTCGCTGGACTGGCTGAGGCACAAGTGTATTTTTTTGCTGTGCAGGGAGCAAACCACTGGAGAAACGAATGTCTTAAACTGCTGCTGGAAAACTTGCCACCACCAAGGTGTCAGAAATGTTACGTGCATGGAAATAGAGCAAGTGTCCTAGCAGGACAGCCAAGCACCAGGCTTCTTCTCACCCTCCTGTTTTACGTTATGTCCTCCACAAGGGCAATATTCCAGCAGGCATGGGGAGCTGATTGCCAGCCATGCCCAGTGAATGATGTCCTACTTGTATTTCCTAACTTGTCCATACCATAGGCAATATTGTAAACTGCAAAAGCATTTGCCATGCAGCTTCCTTTTACTTGAGCATGATGCCAGTTTGGGCAGGTGGAAAAAGAAAATGGGGGGGAGAAACTCAGTTACCTGCTCTAGCACTTTAAGACTAACTCTTGGAAACAAAGCTGTAGCATCACTGCAAGTGTCATCACTATAAAACCAGCAATGAACACAAAGGATTTAAAAAACAATCCTCACTTACAAATGCACATTGATTTTCAATAAAGCCATTTGCACATTTTTTCCCTTGGACTCCAGGTTGACTGTCACCACTGATTTACAGACAAGATATCTCTATATAATACTATTACTATTATTATTTTGTAAGCGTTAAGTATTTTTTTAAGCATTTCTACTTCCAACAGTGAGGAAAATAATACGAAAACAAGAAAAGGAGAGAAGAATGCCATTTGATTTTCTTTTCTTCCCTGGTAGAATTGCCTGGAAAGCTGAAAGAACACATAACCTTACCGGATAAAGAGGCATTTGTTTTGAAACAGCAACACAGATCATATTGGCTTTTCACCAGCAATGCTGCTAACAGACTGAACACAGGAAATTAAGAATGGACAGCTCTGGGAAAGCTTTTCATGATTCACATTCTAGGTGAGTGGCAATTTTTTTCTTCCTCTCTCAGCAACTTCCCACTACAAAACATCCACGTACTAGAAGGCTGTCATGCAAGAGCAGGAGGTCATGTGAAGAAATTAAAGTAATACAACTGGCTGATATAGGTCAACCTGGTGACAGCAGACCTCCCGATTCAGGACTGCCTTAATTCGGCTAACAAGTAGGATAGACCCTGAAAGAGCAATCAGAGTAAAAATGTACGAATAGAAACAGAGCAAGGAAGTAAAGAGCACCTGTTTGGTGATGCTGGACACTTCACACCCACACCCTTGGAAATACAAAAGGAGGAAACCTTAGAACAAAGCCCTTATCTATTTTTCATCCACATACAGTACCTATGGGAACTGATTTCACTTTTCAAATAGATGTAACTACAGCTGCTTCACTTGTGAGATGTCTCCTAACACCGTTGATGAATAGCCCTACATTTATCACCCAGAGACACTGATCAGAAGGGAGTCTGCCTTGTGCTCCAGATTTCAGTAAAAGTGCCTGAAACCACGAAATGCCACAGACAACCACGGTCTCACCTGGGAGTAACGATGCCATTGTTAGGACTCCTAAATAGTTTTCAGACCCTGTCAAAACAAAAAATGAGCATGCAGTTGGAATGGTTAACGACGACAGAGGGGTTTTATACACTGGAGGCATGTCCTCTTTCAAGCCCGTGTCTTCTTCAGCCAAGCGGGTCCCGGCTCTTTGCCAGGAGCCTCCAGCCAGGGCTGCGAGCCTGCCTGGCCTGCTTTAGGGCCAGGGATCTGGTAGAGTCATCAATCCTACATTTCACCCATTAGTATCAATATTTAATATTAAATATTTAGCATCAATATTTAACAGGGATAAATGAGATGACCCAGATAATTATAGACTTCTCAGCCTGATGTGAAACTAGGGGAAAATAATGAAGCGGCTGATACAGGATGCAGCTAAAAAAAGTGATTAAAGGTGGTGTGACATCAAACAACATGATTTTATGGAAAAAAAAAGATCCTTTCAAGCAGTTGTTACCTTTCTTAAGAAAAATACAAGTTTCAATGAGAAGGATAATATACTTAGCCTTCTGTAGAGTATTTGACTTGGTAGTCCTGATAAAGGAGACCAAACGATACAAGATCAACACGGTAAACACTTAATATATTAAAAACAGGCGGTCAGGTTTCAGCTCAGTAATTTGAAGTAACTAACTGTAGTTGAAAAATCATCACAAAGCAGGTGTACTTGTAGGGAGGACCCCAAGGATTTGCCTCTTGGACCTACGCTGCTGGCATTTTTCCTAGGGACAGGAAAGAAAATAACTCCCCCTGAAGAAGGCTGTAGAGCAAAAGATTAGGGAGGTGGTCAGCAACAAAAACACATCCCTCATACAGAGCACTCAAGAAGTCACATGCATTTCAGGACAGCCAAATGTACATGTCAAAAACCACAGACAGTCTAAAAACAAAGAGTGAAAGTCAAAGTTAAAAAATTAATTTAAAAAAAAAAAATTAAAACCCATTTCTCCAGGCATGGGTTCCTGCGCTCACCTCCCTTTGTGCTGGAGCTAGTCATCATGCAGCATGGGGCTGACTAGCTGTCTTTGCAGAGTTAGTTTTCTGTTTGTAAATTTTGGAGGCTTTAAATAAAAACACAGGAAAAAAAGTTTCCAGACATCATGCGGTGGTCCCAAGGCTCCAGCTGGCTAACTTAAGGGGAGGGGAAACAAGAGAAATCCTCCAGGAGATGCAGAGGGGATAAAAGAGAATGTTATTTGTTCCAGAAAGTGCCTCACTGATGACCCTGGGTTTCTCATTGCTCCCGATGCTGTGGAAAAGTTGTGGATGCCGTGGATGTCCCCACGTGTTGTCTCACCATTTTCAACCAGTGAGCTCTAAGTAAGAAATGACAGGTCGCAGCCTGGACCCAGAAAGTGTCCTTTCTCAGGATAGCACCTCAGCACATGTTTGAAGTGTACTCCTGCACTTAAAGTGTAGCTGAGTATATGTTAGCTTCCCCGATTTTTGTGCTTAAGAATGATGGCTTCAAGTACGTGCTTAAAACAGAGTCAGAATCCTTCACTTCTTGGCTGAGCAATTAGTGTCAAGTCAGGGAAGGGGAGCATATTCTTGCTGTGTGAACATATGCCCAGGGAGAGTAGGACTGAGCCCAAAAATCATCAAATACGGTCCTGAATGTTGCCTGAGGGTAACTTTCAAGTTGTGTCAGCTTGGCCCAGATTCGAAGGAGTAACTTTGGGCAGACAGGCAGGAGTGACCTGCCAGCCCCGAGAGCCATCCGTTATGTCCTCCCTGACACAGAAGGAAGCAGGTTAATTTTGGTTCAGACAGCCCGGCAAAGTCCTACTCCCTACTCATACGAAGTAAGCCATTCTTCAAGGCTTGTTTTGAAATGTTGTGGGTTTTTTAATGGTTAAATAACTATTTGTTTTTGCGTTGTTATCAATCATCGTGGCAAATGGCCAGTGATAACTGAAAAAATTGGATGTGTTCAGAAAGGAAGTATACCTGGGGAGTGGGCTATAAACATCCTTCAAGAAAAGCAAAAAAAGCATCCTTTGTGGAAAGCCAGTTTTTATTCTTTCCGAACACATATCCCAGGCACACCGGCACTTTGTGAATAAACATTTTAACTGCTTTAATTAAGGCAATACAGCTAAGCCATCACATCCAGCTAAGCTAATGTCACTTCTGCTGAAGAATAATGGTAAAAGTATTATTCCCCGAAACTTGGGGGAGGGAGAGTTTTACAAACTATTTATTTTCTAGTCTGTCCATCATGACTCCTGTGCGAGACCAAGTTTGTGGTCTCTTCTGTACTGAAACTCACTGAGCTAGAAAATGTAAGACTAGAAATATCCAGTCATCAATCCCTGCTAAAGCATCACTTTAGAAGGCACCCAATAAAAATTTTATTGGTTTTAAAAGCTGAAGTCTGATATCACCATTCTCTCCTCTCTCTCCCCTCCTTTTCAAGGCATACAGTAAGTTTCAACGGTTTCGGAAGAAACTGCTTCTATCACAACAGTTGAAACTCTGGCAAAAATACCTAATTATGGAGAAGGAAACGACTGCTCTAGGTTTCAGCGTTTGCAGACAGAGAGCAACGTCTCGTGTTTTAAGACAGACAACAATGGGAGAATAATACTCTGCATCTTGTATATGGCAATGTTAATCAAAGGATCTGAAAATATTTATGAACATAAAGGACAAAATCCACAAAAGCATGGGCAGAATTGTCCAGCATAGGCAAACACACCACTGCAGAAACATCCCCGACAGACATGGGCAGTGTGTCCTGGAGCCTTCCAACAAAATAACTGTTTCCTTTAGTGAGAAACCAGCCGGGAGACCTCTCACCTGCGGTGGGCCCCAGCACTGCAAAGCTAGGGGCCAAGACCATGCTTAGAGTTTGGGCATTAGATAAAAGCATAACAAATTTTTAAGTGTACTGAAAATAGTTTCCGGAAGGATTTAAACATGCCTTCATGGTGCCCTCTTCCCAGCATCAGCAGAGCGCTGGAGCATGAGGAGTACATCAGCCTAGTAGCCTCTAGACTAATTCCAAGACTATAGAGGAGATATGACATTATATACATATGAGGCTCCTGACCGGGAGGTTAATTCTGAATTCAAGCAGCCTGCAAAGAGGGACAAGGAGGAAAGAAGACATATGCCTTCTTTCATTTCTCTCAGAGATGCACTCAACAAAGCCCTGGATTTCACAGCTGGCTTTTGTTTACACACATGTATCTTCTTAATCTAATTTTCATGCTTAAATTAATTATTTTTAATAAAAAATAATTATAATTATAATAAAATATATAAAAATAAAATTTTAATAATTTTAACTGTAGTATATTATATATTATAAAATCACATATTTCCTAATATATTATAATAATTATGATTAACATTATAATATTAATATTATAATTAATTAATAGTTATTAATATTGCTATTACTTGATTATTAATTATTATACTTAATTATTATATTAATTATACTTCTTTAGTAGCTGGCTTTGGCACATAACTGCCTTCTCCATTCAATACTGAGAAAATTTTTGTACATAACTCCTATTGGAGCTATTTTGTATCCTTAGCCCTTAAAAGTACCAAAAACTTTGAAAGAATAAATTCCCCAGATATCCTCTGGAGGTAATACCTGTGTCCTCAGAACAATAATAACCAGAAAAATTGTCTCTCTTTTAAGCTGATCTTAAGATGGGGAAAACGTGAAACGTGGAGAAAATTAAATTCTAAGGGACATACAGTTGAGGGGGGTTTCTCCTGATCTAAGGCACCGTGACGGGCAAGACTGAGTCCCCGTGGACAGGTCTGTGCTGGCTCAAGGCACTCTGTGTGCACACAAAATCCTATTTTATGCCCTGTGGCTGTGGAGCGGGGATCTGGCTGTGCCTGCTGTGGGAAGAGGGAAGAAGAGGACTGGAGATGGAGAGAGAGGAGACGGCCTTGGAAACTGGGCTCACTGCTCTCGCATCACAGAGTGATGAAGGGGCTTGGGGACAGGCACCGGGATGTCCCAGCCCACAACTGCCACTCTCAGCCACCCCCTGGCACAGGCAAAGGAGGCACAAGGCCACAGCTGTTTTGCCACAGGAGGAAAACAGCTGGCCAAGGCAACGGCTTTTTTTGTCTACACTGCGAATGAATGCCTGGACAGACACCCCTGCACATGCACACGCTAAGCCGCAAGAGGAGCTGGGTCCTGTAGAGTCACCGGCTGCGCAGGCTCTGCGTGGCTGTGACCCTACCCACACCCCTGGCAAACACAGGAGGCAGAGAGCAAGCCCCTACCCCTGGGTCTACCTCAGCATGCAGCGCCCACCCCAATGCATGCGCTTTCCCCCTCCGTACCACCATACCATTGAGTGGATTCAAATATTCATGCAGCTAGCCCAGACGGAGCTCCACCAGCCTACAGCATCACGGATATTTGTGCTCAGGTGCCCGACTCTCGGGTTAGCTTAGACAAGTTTGCATGAACTGCAGTTGCACCTTTGAACTTCAGTGCGGGCATAAGAAATGAGCTGAGGTGACCTGCCCAGCCAATGCACCCTAGTGCTGCTGGCGATGTTGCTGAGACGTCTGTCCTCTGCAGCACACACATCCCTGGAGAGATGCCTTTGTCCTCCCTCTTTCTGACCTGAATCTCTCATGTCGCACCTCCTGGGGCACAGCAGAGAAACCTGGCCAGATGTTTCAATTTCCTCGTATTCACAGCTTTGATTGCATTAGACTAGACAGGATTTCTCCACTGGCACTACCCAGGGGTAATGTGAAATGAGTTATGAACATTATCCACTCTGCGGTGTACATATCTGATGCTGAGAAAGCCTTAATAGGGTCAAGTGGAATTTCATGCTTGAAGAATCTCATATGCTTGGACATGACCCAACTTCGGAAAATGAGTTGATTGTGTCTCTGTACAAGGGCTTTGGAGATGTAGTTCCTGGTAGAAAGCACCCGCCGGCTGAGGAAGCCCAGCATTATCTGTCCTGAAGGGGAGTCCCGCGTGGGGAGGCGGCTCTCTGTCATTTAGATTATAAACCCTTGTTTGGTGCATTACATGGCTCTTATTCTTTTTGAAAGAGTGACTCTAGCAGCCTAGTATAAGTGTTTGGTTCTGTTTATTGAAATGGATAACCTGATCTACAAAGAAAAGAAAAAAATACGAAGTTCAGCTTTTGAGCAAGTGATAACCATGACTCAGCTCCTCACATGATCTCGACATTTCAGATGCTTAATGGAGAGCAGAGGATGCAGCATCTCTTCCTAAATCAAAAGCTGAAGGTTTTGATAAAAGCCTCTAAATTGTTCAGTGAGTAACAGCACCAGCGAAACCTCGCTCCTGCGCGCATCTCTTCCCAAGGTGAGTGCCTGCAGGCGGCTCCGGTGTCTAATCTGGTTTAACCCAGCGCTGCCCTCACTGGTGTATCAAGAGGATTTTCAGATGCCCTATTTAAACACGTAAAGACTTGATGCCTTTGAAATCTCCACCCTCAGCCAAACCAGACTGACATTGACTGAACCCAACAGGTCCAGAAGTGACAGGGACAGGGGAGAGGGAGAAGAGTCAGACAGAGAGAGCAATCGCATAATGTCTCATTTTGTTGAGAAATCAGGCTAAAAATCATTAGCTAATTAAGATGATCATTTCTGCAGTCGAACCACAATATGTTTGTATTGACTGCTATATACATAATCAATAATAATATTTAGCATTGCTGTGGTGCTTTTTGCATGCAGCATGCACTGATTTAATCACTGACCAAGCAGTACGGAGGATGAAAATCTGACGCCTGCGCAGTTTTTACATAACAGCAAGGGAGACTTGTATGACAAAGCCTGGGTCGGGAGGAGTTAACACGTAGTGCACACTTATCACACAAGAATGGGTAATTGTCTTAAGATAAAATATATTTATTTTCTTTTAGGCACAATAGCTCACCCAATATGCACTCCATTACATCTGCATGCCAAAGATTTGATCCAAGCCCGCTCATTCAGCTTCACTTATTAACTTTGCTTTGTGTAAATTTGTGGATTTAATAACAGAGGAACTTCAGGAGCAGAGCGTCCAGCAATCCATTTACTGCTGGCAGAGGCTGGTTACCACATGCTTCAAAGGAAAGTACAAGAAACCCTTCGTAGACTTATAGGGAATAGCCTGTTCAGAGAAAAAGCCCTAATTAGTCAGAAGATGGCTTGTACCCTGAAGCACAGGAGACATTCGAAGGTAATTAAATATAAAGAAAATTAGCATGTAGTTCATGAACCGCACAAGCAAGACGAAACAGTGCCTGGTAGCACTGAAGCGAACTATTCTGGTCGCACAGAAATTAATACTTTTGTTATTAATGTGACCTTTTCCTCAGCCCTAATTTAAGTCTGCAAGAAAAGGAGAAGTAAGGATGAGAATTCACGAGCAACTGCAAGAGACACCGAGACTCGCCAGCGACAAACACAGTGTGAGGAGAAGGAAGAAACGGCAACCGCTGCTCAGCCCCGACCAGGCACCCGGCGGGGCTGGACGCAGGGTGCCATCGCTGTGCCTGCTCCTGCCCAAAGCCTGTGGGAAACATGGCAAACAGAGCGCCAGATGGTTTCCATTTTGAAGAAAAAGTTGGAAAGGACTCCAAACAGCAGCTGAAGTTACTCAGGAAAAAAAAACCAAACCCAAATGAATGGGTTATGAAGGAGAGCACCATCTAGGAAACATGCCAGGCAGGCTGGATGGGTGCAGGGAAGGGCAAGGAGAGATGTAGAGAAAAATAGTTGAAATGTGAATTTCCTGCTGTACTCCAGTAATGTCCTACTCATAAGTCAGGATGAAGAGACTTAGAAAGAGCCAAAGACATGCAGGAGCCTGACAAGCAAATTAAAAGGAAGCACTGAAAGGATGAGAGACAGGTAAAATGATCTTGACAGTATAATACGAGAGGAAAAATGTGTATGATACAGGTCATGAGAATAACAATGGCATCTCAAGTGCAAATACATACTTCTCCCCACCAAACCATGCATATGAGGAATTAGCAAGGAGCATCAGTGCATATAAAAAGGGTAGGCAGAGTAAATTCAAAACTGTATTAAAGACTGCAGTGTTTGCCAACAGTCTCCACCAGCAGTGCACCTCAAGTTGTCGGTTTCCTAAGCCATACTACATTTTGCAAGGATGGAAGGTTTGCTTGGGTGGTTTTGGTACCTTTTTTTTTCCCCCCTCTGAGCTGCAGGTATCTTTCCTCCTGGGCTATAATGTCTCATCACAAATGTCCCTGGACAAAGGTTTCTTCTCTCGTCTCCCTATCAGGCCTTCACCAGAGGACCCTGCACTTCGTGCTATAAAACTCATCTCACTTTTATACTTCAGTGTGCATGCTGGCCTATTTCTGCCCATAAAACAGTCTAACCCTTGTCTCTATTAAGAGTGCCTCCTAACTTTTTATCATTGTATGTGCCCAAGAACATTGTTGTTTTCAGCCCTGCTATTATTTTTCAAACTGTAAATTAGTTCTCCTTTGAGAGTCCACATGAAATACACCCTCCTACTCTCACCTCTCCTGTTTTTCTTTGCAATTAAACTTTTATGTTTGAATTCCTTGACATTGCTTACAGCCCTCATATGTGATTTCAGACCCTTCTTCCACGTGAGCATTTCTCTGGCATTTTGACTCCACAAGGCATGGCCCCAATGTCCCAGAGAAGCCCCGTGACCCCCGGGCGCAGCGGTCTCTGCTGGGTGACCATCCTTCCTGCTTCAGTGGAGAGTCTTGAAACTTCAGGGGGGGAACGGAGGTGAATTTCAAAATCTCAGTATTTTTCACAGGAACACAATCCCTATGTCATTTCAATTTTTATAATTTACAAACAGAGCAACGAAACCCAGGGAGCACTGGGGAGGCAGAGCGGGGTGATCACCTCGCCAAACCTGGCAGACGGCTGTGCTCCCGCTCCAGGTATCTGATACAACAAAAGCACACTCGGCTAATCCCCGCTGGCAGCTACCGCTTCAGCTTCTGGTTCTAGGGGCAACGCAAGGCAGCTAACACCTCTTTAAATGCCTGGGAGATTCATGTGAAAAGAAATATGGGCACCTAACTGGAAAAAAACACTATGGAGCCATAAATCCCAAGTTAAATTAGGAAAGACCTTCTCAGACAGTACTGCAGGCAAAGAAAAAAGTGAATATATGTATAAATGGTGACAAGTTGCATGTTTACAGCCGCTCATCTTTGAGAAGGACACCTTTTGTCTTTAATAAATATACACAGCTTTTTGTATATGTCAATGCAGACATACAAAGCGATCAATAATACTGCTCAAACAGTAGATAGCAAGCCTGAATGAGTAATTTTATCAGGAGTTTATCAACCTATAAACATGAAAGCCACAATGTTGTCTTAAAAAGCTATTCATAGCCAGTATAAATTAGGAATGACATGGCTAGCCAAGGCATTACAAGTGTACAAAAAAGCAGAACCCACCTTAGGTATTAAAAGACCACCACAATTATTTGCCTGTTATTCAAACTATCTGTTATAGATGCTTATTTGCCCGCACTGTCTGCAGGGAGCCAAGGTCTGGCAGCTTGGGTTACAGCTCATCTCAGTTCTTCACTGTAGGTTTGGATGCAGACCTCATGGTCGGTTCCTACATCGGCCGGCACCAAAGTCTGAAGTAGGTGGTTCAAAGACAGCCTAGCTTGAAGCCTTAACAAGAGCTGACCTCAGCAGGTGCTCAGCCCATCCCTCTCCCACCACGGCCAGTCCTTGGTTTTTTCAACCACAAGCTGGAGTCCCCAGAATCATAAGATTTTCAAAAAGCTCATTTATCTAGAGCCACAAGACTGGTGAGAATGGGGTTATCTTATGCATAGACCCTACGCTCACTCTCTTGTGCCTCTTCCTGCAGCTCCACCCCGGAGCAAGCCTGCTCCTCGCCTTCCCGCTCTCGGGGCAGAGCATCGGCTCTCCGCCCCCGGCTTCGGCTGGGTGGCTCAGGCAGGCCGGGGACCGGTGGAACGCCAGCGTGACGCCCCACGGCCTCCTTCACCAACCGCTCGCTGGGCAGAGTGGAACTCTGCTTCTACTTCCTTTCTAACCCAGAAAAACAGTTTATATCAGTTTACATTTCCAAGGCTATCATGGCAAGGAAAAGTGCCAGAAAGTTACTTTTTTTAAAACGAAAGCCTACTTTACATGTTTCGCTTCTCCAAACAAACGCAGCCTACGCCATGTTTTGAGAGGCCCAAAGTCTAGCTCTGCACAAGTGAGAGAAAAACTCAGGGCCTAAATCTTCTTGAAATACGTGTTGAGTGTCTGTGATTACCAGTGGAAACGTGCCATAACACGCGTCAATCTAATTTTGGAAGCAAAATGTCCAACCGGATGGCGTATTGCTAATTTTTCCTCCTTCCCTGCAATTGTCTGCAAACCCTGTCATTCCCTCCATCTCTCCATGTCTGCAGCCATCAGCAACGCTGACTCCTGTACATTTAGCATTCGGGCGAGCTTGACAAGAGCCAGCACTTCTGATCGATGCCAGAGCTGCCGAAGGAGATCTTGACGAGATTTATAGACTACGGGAGTTTGCGCCTTTCTTTTCTCTCCCTCTCCCTAACCACATCTCTGCAAAATGTCCCAAGCCACTGTTTTCTGTTTCTGTCACTGTACCATTAACCTAATTAGCCACAGGAAACAAAGAAATCAAGACAGTCTTTAATATGCCAAATTTCCAGAATGACTTGCTGCAGCTTTTGTCTGTACACAACAAGAGGATGCCATGAGAAGAGAAAAACTGAAAGTTTGTCTAAATTAATCTTTGCGAATCAGAAATAAGAAACAAAGATAAACACTCATTAAAAAAAAGCCGTATTAGTTCCCTCATTAGCCTTGATTTCTTTTTGAGAAAAAGAAGTATTTGCAGTCTGTTAAACATTCAAGATTTAAAATTTCAGCATTGTGCAAACCTATAGTTACATAGCAGAGATATTAAAATATTAACACCTTGTAATTTTTTTAATTTTTCTAAGGAGCTGGCCATCACTCACACAATACTAGCATGTATTTGTCTGGTTTATCAAGTTTAACAATTGTGGTGTGTCTCTGGACTATGGGGCTAATATAATTAAATCCTATTAACACATCAGGAATAAAATCCTTTAATAGGCACACGAGGCTTTGAGAGGCAGCTCATTCCTGAGCAGATTTAATATCCTTAAATTAAGCAAGTGTGAATGGGAGGATGAATCTTATTAAAAACTTAAATCTGATTATATTTGAAAATTATTGGTTTCTTCATGTAATAAATTATCCAATACAGACTAGAACAAATAATATATCCTAGCTTCACATAACTCCACTCTATAACAAGTGACAAACGAAATTAAGAATGACTGTGGGGCAAAAAGGAAGGTCTTTTTATAAAAGTCATTTTGCATAATGAAATACTTAAATCATTTTAACAAACACTGGGGGAGGGGATGGAAGATATATGTGCAGATGAGGGCATTAGAACAGGACTCATTTTTCCTCTTCAAAAAAGGAATGCAGAGACAGTCGGATTGGGTTTTTTTCCTCTAAAAATGCCATTCTGACGAATTTGTTGTAAATTTTGAAAAGAAAAGCTGAAGCTTATGTTGGTGGGAGCTGATTCCTTTTCCAGAAGGCTAATGCAAATGTAAACCATCTGCCACACATTCTGCTGATAAAGCTGTACTTCCGAACAATGGACCAACAGCACTGGAATACTAAAACATTAGCTCAACATTAGGAAAAAGTTTTGAAAGAGATTATAACTTCCAGAAAATAGAGGTATTTTTACTGCTCTTTAATGCAAAGTGAAATTATAGTGTGCATGTATATGTGTATATATACACACATACATTTTCTTATGTAACATACACAGAGCATAAATCAGGAATACTGAGGAAAAGGTAAGGGTGTCTGTTAATAGGATCCTCTGCTAAGGTATAAATCACATTAAATCACTTAAGTAAACAGAAATACCTCAAAGCTTGTAAATAGCGTTGCTACTTTAAATGAAAACTGGAGATTACCATTAATCGTTGACTACTGAATATGTTCAGGTCTCATAACGTTGGGTCATTGCAAAGCGTTAGCAAGTAACAGCCAAGTGAGCAGTAGTTTGACAATCAGTAGTCTGAGGTCTTTAATCAGGACAGTGGACACCATCCAAATCCTAATGAATCAAATGGAAAGCCCCAGTGGATTTTTAATCTGGTTCTATGTGACACATGTATGAGTGGAAGAACTGGGGACCAGAAAGCTTCACTTTTAAATTAGGTTAACTAAAATAATTTCTGTTAACGCAGGCAAACAAAAATAGTTAACCTGAAGAAAACACCACAAAAATGCTTTTATGGAGATATTATAAATCTACACAACTGATTAAATAACATTCCCCAAAACGGTCTCTTACACTACTTTGATGATGGTAGGTACCAATATAAGAATCTGTAGTGAAAAGGTTTATGATATTTCTATCGCATAATGCAGCAGCTTAAAAGTGTTCCCCCATTTCACCACTGTAAAATATTCTTGAGTGCATTCCAAGCTTAGCGTAGGTGACCATGTGTGTATCCACCACCACAACAGATCTGGATATAATGTAACATGACCTTAAAATGCTAATGATTTAACCAGAAGACTTCCATATCCACTACCCCCCACTGCGTTAATTATTCAGGCATCAAGCTGGGGGTGGGAGGACAAAACTGTATAATCATAAGTTAGAATTTCTCTAAAATGCAATACCAGTAATGCAAGAAATATTTTTCTTTTTTACATATTTGCCTATTAGAGCCAATGTTTCAAACTGTAAGCAGGCAGCAGTAAAAGGAAGTCTCAATAACCCAAATCTCAGAGATATTTACATGATTCTGCAAGTCCACCTCCATGCGCACTTCCATAATTTGAATGTCTCCTGAGGTTAAAAGTGTCAATTAATTGCAGAAAAACAGATATAATTGTGACTTCTTTAACAGTAGTTGTCTTGCTTTTACTAAAAATTGAGGTTAAAAAAAAATCACAATTAGTCTTTCTGCGGTTACTGCCTCAAGTTGTATGTGTATTTTAGATTACCAGCAATTTTCCCTCATTCTCTCTTATTTATTTAAGTAAAATAGCAGATATGTGTGTGTTCAATAAACAAAATAGGTTAATCCAGAATAAATAAAGTAACTCTCCCCCACCACCACCTTTGGTTGCCAGTACTCATTTCTCTTTAAATCTGAGGCAAAAAAAAAAACGAGTTCTGGTTGTTTCTTAGATGGATGACAGATTTTGTTCTAATTAATCTAGAGCACTGTGTATAGAAACGACTGCAAAAGCAAACATGTCTATTAACAAAAAGCAGTGATTACTGCTTGGCATTTAGCCAGTAACTCTACATAAGCAATGAATTGATGCCTGCAACTGTCTCAGTGCCATATGGGTTCTGCTGTAGCAATGAATTGGATCCAACGCAAGGTTAAGATGTGTCAAATTTAACTGGGGTTTAATTGATACTGGTAAAGAGGCTCTAAATAAAGAAACAGTGTGTGTGCTATTAGAAACAGGATGCATGTCAGCCTACATCCCCCAGCTTGTTGGCAACAAAACTATGCTGAGATATCCAAAGGAGTTTCCAAACTCCTTTTTTTTTCTTTTTTGTAAAAAGAAAAGAAATAGACAGAGACAACAAAAACTTTAGGTTAACAGGTTTACTAGCACTTAATTGGAATTGAAAGACAGAACACTAATCAGGTATACAGTATTACAGTCCTCATAGTTTCTGATTTTTACATCCTAACAAATCTTTTTGAAGTGATGCCACCCATTTTGCCTGACTGAAAATCCAAGCTAACATTTCTATTCTCTTACGAAGAAAATATCCCTAAATTACACGAGTGGCGAGATTGCACAGCTTAACATTCGAGAGCCAGAAATGGTAAAGTTACCACCAAGAAAGATTATCTTTTCTTGAACAGCAACAAAATACTGTATGACCCCTAACCAGCCTCAGAAGTGATGTATGATCGTTATTTTTGTTCCACTGACAGCTTTGGTGCAAGGAGCCTTTTATACAAAGTGACACGTACTTAGAGTGTAAAGACCCGAATTGCTCAGTGGGAGTGGATTAGTGCCTGGCCTGGGAACCACGGAGCTACAGAGAGTTATTCCCATCCCTTCTGTGTTTGGAGTGAGCCAGCGGCAATGGGGTGCTGCAAACGTCAGTGCCAGCCTCTCAGCCCAGGGCCGCGAGCCTGGCTGGCTCCCAGCCTGTAAAGGATCCCATTCCCCCTGTGCCACCAAATCTCACCCCAAGTGGCAGCAACATCCAAAAGAAACCCAGCATCGGTCACCTGCCAAGCTCCTTCCAGCCATCTCCAAAAATGCTGTGGTGCCCAGGCTGCATCCAGAGCCTCCTCTCCTGTCCAGGCTCAAACCATGTCAGGCCTGAGCTTCTACAGTGCCGCTGTCCTCAGTGGCAAATGCTGATATTCAAAATAACAGCCCTCTCTGCAGACCTCCGTTGCAGAAATGAGGATAAAGTGACGTAGAAAGAGGAATGGAAACCGTTGTCGGTTTGCAGCCTTCCCCTGAACAACTTTTCCTCCTTCCTCTACCCCAGCAAGGAAGAAGATGGCAACAGGGACAGCACTCCTGAGTTTTCCACAGTTTTCAACATTAACTAAATTCTCTGAAGATAAAGACGACTGGCCCTTACTTTTCAGTTCTCACAGGATCAGGCCCAAAGATACTGCATATAAATAAATACCTGATGGGAGGCAGCAAAGACAACGGAGCCAGGCTCTTCTTAGTGGTGCCCAGTGGAAACATGAGAAGCAACAGGCACAAGCTGGAACACAAGGAATTTCACTTAAGAAAAAAAAAATTTTTACAGTGGGAGTGATCAAACATAGGAACAGGTTGACCAGAGAGGTTGTGGACTCTCCAGCCCTGGAGATATTCAAAACCCAGCTGGCCACAGCCTGGAGCAACCTGCTGCAGCTGACCCTGCTCTGTGCAGGGGGTTGGACTGGATGGTCTCCAGATGTCCCTTCCCATCTCAACCACTCCGTAATTTGGTGATTCTCTAAATTAGCGTCATTTTGACTCTGAGCCCGAGCTCACCTTTCACAATACAAAAAAATATTGATAAAGAGAGCTGATAAGTAAAAATATGGAACTGGGGTATTTTTCAAGACTCCCTGTCTTCCACTTGTTACATTTCCAAAGATATACTGCTTCCTTCTAACTGTTCCTCATGCTCAAGTGGCAGCAACCCATAAATATCTCTAGCTACCTTTCCTTAAAACTGCTTTGATTTACTTCCTTCAAAAAGAAAAAAGAAAGAAACCACCCATGCTGAGACCATGCTGAACCTATGCTGGCTCAGCGACATCCATCTTTCATATTTTAAATTTTGTTTTGGAATTAGGTCACGTCTCTACCTCATATTTGAACAATGCCTGGTGTAGTGAGGTCCAAGTTGAAAGCCAGGATTTCTAGGCATATCTCCACTAGCAGCAATAATAACTTTATTCTAAGAACAACCTTGATATGTGAAATTCTGCAATAGCATCTTTGCTTCTGCCTCCCAGACCAGTATATTTCAAGTTAGTGTTAATGACTAGTTTGGCATTTATACACCAAATGGTATCGAGCCTCTATTTGATAGCCTTTAGTCTTTTTACCTCGACATTGAATTCTTGCAACATTCTATGGCTATTCTGACAACTTTTTATCATAATGTTTTATGTGCAACTAACTTATTTTTGATAATCATTTTGATGCAATTTTGGTACCTTTTGCCAGCAGTGGAAAATTTTTCTCGTAATTGTAATGATTTCTTTTCACTTTGCTTTGCTGGCAATGTTCTAATCTCGTAGGTAGCTTTCTGCATTGTTTTTAACCCTGCAGGGAGTAATGACTGTGTGACATATTCAGCAAAGGAACCATTTACAGTAAAAGGACATTGCTCCATTACTTATATTAAGAAACAAAGACAAAAAACAAGACAGGGAAATAGAGTAAAACCAACTGTATCTATACAGCTAATGTTTGATATTTGTCAGAAAGACGTAACAGAGTTGTTCTCTGTATGCAGACAGTGGAATCAATACTATTCTACAAATAAACCTATGACAAAGAAGAAAAAGTTGTTTGTTGCTTATTAATGTTCCGTAATATTACGTGCTCTCTATATTTCAAGCAAAATGAAACTCCAGTCTCATGCAGCAAGGAACGTAACAACAAAAGAATTATTTACTACCGTATCTTTAATGCCCCACTGACTGTCTTGCCTGAAAGCTTGATTTTCTTCCTCTCCGTCCTTTCAAACAATACGTGTGTCTGAGAGACAAGATTGCCATGTTACTGCCAATTCTCTAATACTCAGTCTTGTACACTGGAAATCAGTATGGAACACTGCACTCACATCTCCCCTAACTTTTTACAGCCTTTAAATTGCCAGTCTTCTGACTACATTTCTTCAAACAATATTGCCATCTGACTGATATCAATCAAACGTATTGCCCTTTGATGTCAGAACTCACAGAGTCATCCCACTTGACTGAATTTTGATTACCTCTGTATTCAGAAAAGTAATGTGTTGTTCTTCAGAAAATAAAAAAGCATAGCCACTGTGCATATTTAATAAAAGGACTATTGGCTCCTCTATTAGGAAAATAATGCCAAAAACATTAACTTTGAGATTCCAACTTTGTGTGCATGTTGTGCATCCTGAGTGGAGGGAAATTTTTTATAGTGTAATATGGAATAGAGAATAAACATTTAGAGATTTAACCTCTAATATCAAGTGTTCATCTGTTCTGGATCCCAAATTTCCTACATCCCACTAGTCCTACAGTACCAGTACAGAAGGGCATGTGCACCCTGTTATGATGTCCAGTGTTATTCCATATGTATCACAGCACAGGAGATGCTACTACCCATCTTTTTTTTTTTTTCTTCTTTTAACGGGTTGTACGTTAAAGCATGATTCAAAGACAGAAGTCTTTGCTCACCAGGAAAAAAAAAACAGACATTGGATTCCCTATTGTTTAAGTCGGATGCAAAAAACTGCACTAGCAGAGGCACAAAGGAAGGGAGTCCAACTAAAAGCCTCAAAAACACTGATCATGATAACTGCTGCATGTGGAAAATTAAGAGAGACTGGATAGCTTACAACGAAACATCACATAAGAAATGGTCTGCGAAACAGTGCCGAAAACTAGAGTCATAACTTGGAGGTTCTCTGATGCTAGGGATTTGGCGTTTTTTTTGCATTTCTGTTTTTCCTGTGCTTTACTTCAACCCCTGCAGTATTCTCTTTCTCTCTGTTCTTCTCTTTGCTTCAATGAATGCACACCTTTCCCTCAACAAAATAATAGACAACTGCAAAAATTATATCCATTGCTACCCCATCCACCTCCATCCCTCCACGCTGCCAGAATGAAAGCAAGAATAGCAGACTTAGGTCTGTAAGTCAGAAGAAAACATTTCAGCAAAATTACCTTTGCAAGCAGATATTTTTAAAGCTGCCCAAACAAATAGAGCCATTGGCCATCTTTCAGTCTGAGGCTGAGCTTAAGTATATGTTGTTCTACTCCTGAACAGGAAAGAAAGACCAGTTCCAGGACATGAGATCAAAGCTACTCTAAGCATATTGAAGATAACTGTTTGCAGAGCAGGTAGAGTCTAGCAAAAATCACTTTCTCCTTAAATGTTTAAAGTGCTGAGCAGGTAGGGAAGATTTGCAACCTTAAGAAGGAGGCAACCCAAATCACCACCAGGTGGAAATGGTTCCCAAACCTGTGGATATAACAAAACTAAAAAGATTAGTTTCAAAAGGCCCCTTCTAAGAGATATGACCTCAGGCAGTTAAAATTCTAATCTTTCTAGAGGAAAATATCTTTTCATAGTAAACTACTAGTTACACAAAAAAAAAAAAGACAGAGAACAACCAACAACCTTCTGTATCTTCCTAAGCTTCCTTTTTGGTCATTTACGTAACTGAGTGGGTTTTAAATGTTTTGACTTGGTTGTTGGTATACATGTACCTACCCCAGTATGCTTCTTGGCTCACTAAATTAGCACAGTTTCTATGGTCTGTTGACTGTCTTCTGCTTGAGTCCCTCATGACAATGCAAGTCTTCTGCAATGCTTAGCTTTTGCTGCACTCTCACTCCACCACTGTTGCCAATACATAAAGTTTCTTGGCACATCAGGGCAGACAAACTGTTTCTCTGGATGGCTCATTTTTCCAGAAGTGACATGTGTCACAAAGCACCTCAGACTCCTTAAACCCTGCATTCATTCCCAGCCAGTCAATATATTCTCGTGCCCTTGTACAGAACCTTCAGTCCTTGAAAGGAAGAATTAGCTTTTATAAGAACAATCCTCAGTATTCCTAGCGTAACCAGCTGTACTGTCACACCTGAAGCCTCTGTTTGTTCAAACAGCCTCCTCATCCTTTGCGGGGGGAGGGGGGGGGGATAACACCTACTTTCTTAATTCTCACCCTCAGAATAAGCATAAGTATTTATGGAGGTAGCAAAACTCTATGTCTTCAGAATTACGTCCTCCTTTTGCTGGAGACAGACACTGAACACTCACAGCATCATTTTCCGTTTCTGGGCCAGGCAAACTGCCCCAGCCACTCTTCGCTGAGTCTGATCAAGCAATGAGACTTGCTTGAGGCTATACATAATTCTTAAAATTGTACTTTGAAGAATGATTTTAACTCAAAAGGGCGGTGGTGGTTTTTTTTTTTTATTTCAGTCTAAATGGCTTCTGGTGACGCATATTTCTATTGGTCAGCTAAATTAAAAGATTGGATCTGCCATATGTTACAGTACATGGGTAGCAGTCCTGATCAGAAAAAAACCCAAGATTTATAGCTGTGTGGGTAGTTTATATCTCTGTTAGTCTTCTTTTTTAGTCTACCTTTTCTAAGGCCATTAAAAACTTCTTTTGAGTTGTACTTATTACACAACTTTTAATATATTAAGAGAGAAATATCAGTATGAGTTTTCTTTGCTTCTT
Source organism: Calonectris borealis (assembly GCF_964195595.1). NCBI lineage: Eukaryota > Metazoa > Chordata > Aves > Procellariiformes > Procellariidae > Calonectris > Calonectris borealis. The sequence continues at coordinate 20,392,530 of NC_134319.1, read as the reverse complement.
CAAAGTGCTGTTCTTGCAGACACACAGGCTCCCATCCCACAAGGAAATATTTCATGCATTCAGTATCCGTCACAAACGCTCCACTTACTATCCCAGTTTTATTGCCTGGCTGAGCATGTTTAAGCAGAAACACCAGGGGAAACGCCAGGTCCCGAGGTAAAGACCTCGGGAGTGGAGGCGAGCGGGGCTGGCCTCGGGCTCCTCACCGGGGCCGATGTGGCAGAGCCCCCCCCCGCCGCCCGCCAGCCATCACATCCTGCACCAGGGCACGGTCCAGGCACACAGCAAGGGGGGGTGCTTGCCCAAACAGGAAACCATAGTGCTCATGGCATTAGGAAATGGATTTCCGTTTGGAAGCAGAAAAGGCTGTAGTGTTACAAGATCATTGTATTTCCTATTTCCCCAGCTCCTCGCTGGCCCAGCCTCTCTCTTCTTCCTTTTTTAATTTAGGAATGCATTTGCCTTTGACCATAAACAAAGAAGAATGTATAGAGAGCTCAAGCATCAAAATCCTTCAATCTATAACCACATGTATGAAGTGCTTAACAACTAGCACAAAAGAGCTCCTGAATGACAATAGGAAAAGCACAAATGTGACTGAAATGGCATCTACAAAATTAATACTCAAATCTTTGGCACTCCATAAAAGCATTGGTTGCAAGAAAATTGCACTAGTGGTGCACTAGTATGGGGAGCAACCCTCCTCCAAGTCACTGACAAAATAACCCACTGGTGGATGACTGGTAGATTTTGCATCATTCAGAAAAAAATTAAAAATAAAATCTGAAGAGCTGAGCATAGTATATAATAACATTGAATGGTTATTATGTTCTGGTCATCTGTTAGAAAGCTGTTGGAAGATGACACCTGCTTTTCAGAAGAAAACCATACTGAAATGGGCCTTATATCTCTTTATATCTGTATAATGTAAGTGATTAATTTGTTAAGGCATGCTCCGTCACTATTTTTTCAGACATATTTCTTCTTTTCCCTTCTGGCAGCCTAACCATAAATCTGTTGTTGCAAATCTGATGGATACCACTCCATCCTCTTAGGAGTCATGATCTCCTTAAAGATAAGAAGGCACTTCCACCATAAGGTCCAAATCATGATTTGGCTTTTCAACTCTCCTAAAACACCAGAATGTTGGGCTTCTTCAGCCCAATCCCAACCTCTTAAATAATTGAGTCCAAGTTTCCTTGGTTGCTAACTTCCCAAAAGCCAACAAAGCATCACCTCTTACTGATGGTGCTACAGGCCAATACATTCAGGTACATACAGCATAATGTAAAGTAACACTCCCATGCAAACAATAGGCGTTTTATCCCAGTGAGGGGTTTTACAAACCATGTAGTTACCAATACTTCATTTCAGTTCTTAGCTGCTGTGACAATTACTCCCAGGAAAACTAAGCATAAAGGCTCAATTTTACCCTTCACCAATTCAGAACCAATTGTTTTATGAACTCCATTAGGAAATATTTGTTTATGGACACATTCCCCTGGACTAGAATATTTGTATTTCTCTACTATTGGTTAGGATTTCTCTTCCAGCCTGACCCATTATGCCCATCTCTGACCAGGTAACAGCACAAGCCAAGCACTATTATTTAATTGCAACTACACAACACAATAATTTTGAGTCTATTATTCCCATTCTGGAAGGTCATGTGAAAAATTGGCTTTAAAAACAGTGACATACTCAGGCACTCTAAGTCCTGAAAAGATACACATTGGCTGTCTTAATCAGGAAACTTAGAAAAGTTTTAGCTGCATAAAGTTAAAAAAAATACAAAGAACACACCATTGTATCTTGGTGTACATCAATGTGCATCATTGTATCACACATTGGTCTTTGTGACCAATCCCGCACTGCCTTGGCCCATTTCAGGGAAGCATCTCTGCTCAGGAAAGCAACCATGGACAAGTTCAAAATAAGCACTTGCTTAGATGCTATCCTGAACGTAAGAAATATTCAGGCAGTTTTCATAAATCAGCAGCTTTATGAAGGATTGGATAATCTATATTTTTGCCTTTCCTTTTTTGAATGCAGAATACAAGCCCAGTAGTCATTACAAAACTGCCAACTGTGGAGTAATGAGGGCAAATACTGATAGAAGGACTTCACCTGCTTCTGGTTCTGGCTGTGCAACGTACTCACATCTCATACATACAAAGAAGGTGAAATCTCCCATTTCATTCATTATTACACCCCTGATTTTAAGACTTTCTAGATTTTTTGCTAAGACTATGCATTTTCAAACAAAGCTTACTCCAAGCTATCCCTTTGACAGCATACGGACCACCACAGCAGTTCTTGGAAATCATTCCTTGCAGCAGGTTCAGCCTACTCCAGTACTCCCGCACAGGTACGTAAGAGCTTGCAAGACAGGATGATATATGGCACTGAATATTGCTATGAAGAGAGTATTCTCACTCATGCATGCACGTGCAATAACGTGCTGCAATTGCCAACAGTCCTTTCTATTTAAAATTTTACTCCCTTCTCATGTCATCTCCAAGGACCAGTAGAATAATAGAGATATCTGCAAAGGGGAGCAAGAGATCTTTACAGATCCTCCTGCCCTACTGTAATTTACTGCCTTTACATCCTATCCTGATGGCTGGTTGCTTCCTTCATCACCACCGTGCTTTTTCCATTATGACAGAAAACGATGAGGCAAGAGAAAAAGACCTGCAATCATGAAGCAACCCAGCGATAGCCCAGCTAATAACACGAAATAAAACGCATTGTGCTTCCCTGCTCCTGTGAGAGAAAATGATGAAGCACAAACCCAGCTCTCATCATTCAGCAGTCTGGCTTAAGGAAAAAAAAAAAGAAGAAAAGAGACACCACATGACAGCTGAAGAAAAAGATTTTGGACTATGTCACAGAAATTGTTCTATTTTCTGTATTACATAACCAACTGGTTTTAGGTCTGTCTTTGTACCCACACCTGTGAAGTTGTCCGACCTGATAAAAGCAAAGGGATACTACAGTATTTGACAATAAATCACATTCTCGGCAAGCAGTAACGGCCATCATGTTTCAGAAAGCACACGCATGTTCTGTTTTGCATGTGCATTATTCCTTCCAATAACTCATGATCAAAATTCTCCCTGTTGCATTTCCTATACTCCAAGACATACAATGATGATTGCAATTTGGAAGATGGTTGCTTTCTTCTGTTTACCTATTTGCTATAAGACTGCTCAAAACGGCCACAACTTTATTGGGCTTAGTCTTTTTCCCAAAAGCTAAAATGTTAGAAATATAATCCAATAAAATAATGAATGTCTTTGCAGTCCATTTCATAATCTTTCAGTAAAAATTTTATTTTGTCAAGCAGGTTTTACCATTTTTTCCAAAACCAAAAGGAAGTCTTTATCGCTTTCCACAAAACAAACAAACAAACAAAAAAAAAGGTAGGTTTGAAAAGCTCTGACTTTCAACAATCTATTGCCCCTTATCCTCTTTTCCGACAATGGCTGGATTTTATAATCCAAACTTTTATTCATTCCTTAAGCAATCGGACCTCTTGGGGAATTAATGAGAGCAGCCAAAACCAGCCTAAAAGGCAAGAGAGGCCACCAGAGCCCTCCAGGCACAACACTAGCCGACGTACGGTCCAACGCTGCAGAGCGCCGGGCGCCGACGTGAGATGGGGCACACAGCACCTGGCAGGGCAGTAACCCCAAGAGCGCTTGGCACGCAGGTGCTTTGAGCCACACTTGAGCCGCATAGCGATTTCAAATGGAATGGCCGAGCTGTCCTCCACCCAGCCTGCGCCACAGGGTTTTCCGAGCTTTTAAAGAAAGGGAGGAGTTTTCAGTCTCTGCTACTCTGTCTCCAAGCACTTGATCTGAACACAAAGTGAGTATCCTCAGGATTACAGAGGGAAGAGATCTAAACCTCTTCTGCCAAAGATATTACCAGACTTTCCTGGTTTTCACTCCTACGATTTTATAATTAAGTAAACACCATTTTTTAAGAATATTGCAAAGCATTGGGTACAAGCTGAGTAAGTATATTATCAAACAAGGGTTTTTTTCTTCAAATAATATAACATTCAATTTGCATTACTTTTTTCTTTTTGCCATTTGTGTTATCTCTGCCTTACTGTGCATACAGAGACTACATATTCTTTGCTATTTTATAGAAGAGCTCTTTGAAAGTAAGCAAAGGCATAAGTCAATTTATGAGATACAGAAGTGTATTAGCCCCTGAAATTGTAGCTTCCCATAATACTGTAGGTCCACATTTCTTTGCAGCATTTTCATTTTTATCAGTGTTTCATCAGAGTACAATGATGAACGGATGTTGCATACCCCCAGGCTCACAAGCAGTTGAGAAAAGATCTGCCATTATAGGAATATACAAATGCTAGATTTTAATAAATACACTGTGTCAAGCAGCTGTGTAGAGCAGACATACATAACATATTAGTATTAGAGGCACATGCATATTATATAACTTCATTCTAGTAATGCATTTATACCCTGATTTATTCAAACGCTATGTGATGAGCTTAATTATAAATTAAGAAGTGCATCATAATCTTCAGCTCAGAGGCCAGCACCTACTGTGGTGGCCTTCTGCACAGGGATTAATTTTCCTTTTAAAAACCACTGTGCATCGTAATTTGGAAGGAAATAACCTCCTTTGTCATGTTTGCATCTATCCAGCAAAAGGGAGTTAGTGATTAATGCTTGAGATATTTTCCACAATGAAAGAATCCGCTTCCTCCATATACTTTGATTTACTCTCTCTTATTATTGTGTTGTATTTTGATAAAGGACATTGTACCTGTCTATCAGGCCTGGTCTTAATCTTCGTAACTAACCCAGCTCCTGAAACACTCAGGCTTCACGCAAACCATTAGTATTTGTACACAGCCACGTTACCAACTGCTGCAGAATAAAGCACCTCCTTGCAGCCAGGCTACCCTTTTAAAAAGCCTCAACGTTTTCTCTTATAGAGAGAAATGTAATCAAGACAAGGCACCAGAATTCATCCTGCGAAGCGATATTGTATAACTTTATGGCAGCAACTTTATTTCCTGCCAGTTGCCAATATTGTGGATCACAAGTTGCTTGCCCTCAAAATCGGTACAACTGATCTTTTCCTCACAAGGTTTTCCGGTACGCCCGGTAACGGGAGAGCCCCCGGTCGCTGCCACAGAGCTGCCTGCTTTGCCAGGGAGGGGCGCGAGGGGCAGTGGGAGGCGCGGGGCCTTGCCCTGCCGCCGCTACCGCCAAGCCGGGCAGCCTCTCGCCCCGGGCACTCCCGGCACGGACGCCCACAGAGCAGGGATCCAGCGCACCCTGACTGCAAGTTCATTCCTTCCTAAAAACACCGAGCACGCAAAGCTCTCCCTTCCCCGCCCCAGCACGGCACGGCCCTGTGCTGGGCACCCACAGGGGCTCGCCACACAGGAGCCGCAGCCCTAAACCTCCACAGGCCCCTCAGTCCTAAACCTCCACAGGCCCCTCACTCTTCTTACCATCTTCCCTTGCCCTCTCGGCTATTTCTACCTGGAGCTACCTCAGCACGCCGCACAGCCGCCTTGCGTCTCCCACCAGCCGTCCACAGCCAGCCGCAGGGAAGAGCCACACCAGCGGCCACGGGCTGGAGGCTCCTGCCTGCCAGACAGAGAGCCGCCTGCGCAGAGACCCCGGCCAGGGCTTACAAGCCACATTTAACGTGAATGCTACCACCTACTTGGCTGCGACGTGTGCCTGAATAACAATTAAATACCAAAAAAAACCCCAATTTTAACTCTAATTCGAGCATTTTTACACACACTTGTTGAACGGAGACAACAACTTGCCAGGAGCACATGATGCTCCAGGAGTCCCTGCATCGCCCCTCGGTCTGACTGCAGCATTTATTCCCTGCAGCTTCTTGTTCAAAATGGGATAAATGCTGGAAAATCTCTCAACTCACAGCAGCACTTAGGAGCTACAGTAAAAAGCAATGTTTGTTTTGGAAATAAGATTACAACATATACAATGATTCATAAATATTTGCATTTTATAATTGTTTCTACAAATGAATTGGCAAGTCAATCCACACAGGGATGGGATTCTCCCCCTACAAAGGGAACGAGCTACAGAATTTTAACAGAATTTTAAGTTTCCTTCTTAAAGCCTGTGAGCCCTGGTCACTCTTCCTCTGTCGGAGCTCTTCCCTCATGATGTGGGAGGGAAAAATTAATAATTTTTCCTTTGCGTGTCTTCTTACTTGGAGCTGTGTGGGAAAGGCAGCCATTGCCAAAAGCAACAAGACTGGCAGGAATAAAGCAATGGTCCATTCCAAAATAGAGGTGGTGTTTCATTCAGACTCCTGCAGTTCCTTCCTTGTTTCGTACAAGAGAGTGTATATACTTAAGGCGATGCTGCCACAGAGAGGCAACATGCTCCAGCTCTTGCAGCACACAGAAATCCACCCATCAGGTTCCAGACAGAAGGACATCCAGTCTTACAAATACTACCTATGTTGATATTAAAGAAATGCCTAGTAATACTGGGGAAACCAGAAGAAGCTTAATTAGCCCATGACACCAAGACAATGCACACCCTCATGGGTGCTTTTCCTGAAGTCCAGGTATCTGGAATTCTTTTCATCCTGCCTGACCTAAGGACATATGGAGGCTGGAGATCCCTCCCCAGGCTGCTGAATGGCAAATCAAGAGTACATGGAGAGGAACTACCAAGTCACTTCTCTCTCCTTCCTCATACTCCATGGAAAGAAAGGGAGAGAACCTCAAAAGGTTAAAAAAAAAAAAAATCAAAGTCACAAAACAAGTATCACGTAGCCCAAACGTGAGGTGGTCTACCTACCAGTGCACAAAGCAGTGACAGCATTACGTGGAGACAAAAAACACCTAAGGCTGTAGCTCATGGCCAAAACACCATGAGACAGCCTTCCACTGTGCTTTGTGGACATCCTACCCAGCAGTAAGGTTGCTCTCCCAGGCCTCCAGCACAAAGGCTGCCCTCCTAGGAGAAAGAGAAAATGGCATGCACAGGATTTCACTTGGGAATAATCACTCTCAAGCCCTCCTCTCACCCACTCCTTTCCACATACTCCTCCACTCAGACGGACACGTATACACACTTTAAGGTTTTGCTCTTTTTCCACACCGAGTTGGCCTCTCAGAGGGGAATTTGGGCAAGAAAACATCAGGCAGAAGTTGGTGCTGCAAATACATCACCCGGCGGTCCTCCCGCTCTACCAAAGGGAAAGTGCTGTCTTCAGGACAAGCTTGCTTGTCGAGTAAACCAGGCTGAGGAGAGAGAAGATAAGCATACCTAGAAATGAAGGAAACTAAACACATTTACAAACATCACAAAGAAAATATCCACATTTACCTGCCACAAAACAATGATCAAGGGCACACAACGAAGCCCAAATGTGCTTAACCTAGGCAACTAGAAGTGTATTTCAAACCAAGTTGGATCAAGTGCACACGCTTAAACTGATCGCAGTAGAGATTTCCTTCTCCATTTTGGACATCAGCTCCTTTCTCTCCTTAGCCCATGTACCTGGCAAGCTCCCTGAGATGTCTCCCAAATTCCAGCAAGTATACCAATTTCTGATCATTTGAATGAGGCTGTTGCTAAGCAACACCTTTTCTCTCTCTTTCTCCCTTTTTTTTTTTTGGTTCAATTACACTTAAAAAATCCAGGACGTGCTGGATGTGAGCAGAGAGAGAAGATGTTGCTTAAAGTTTTACTAATGCTATCACAGATTCTCTAATGAAAAAAGTTAAGATTTGAAATTTTCAAGTTTTTAACTGAAATAACGCCTCAAAAGAAGCTCACTTCTGTGGGAGACTAATCTCTGTGCAATTGTATTTCCTATATTCTTCTCAGTCTTCAAATGAAAAACAAGTTTGTTTGTTAATAATATGATGTTACTAATTCTTACCTATAGCCCATCCTATACTTTGGGGGGCTCCAATGCTAATCAGCTTCTTACGTCCATCCCTTCTTTCCCACACGTACTTCTGCTCATGTGTGTGAAAGTTGAAGGACCCTTTTCCCTTACTGAGTTATTGTAAACATATGAAATAAAAAATCCACAGAAGAGATGACCCAAGGCACACAATACTAATGGGGGATTTTCTTTTAATTTTAACAGATTTTGGATCGGACTCTAAGAAAAGAGTCGGGCCATTTATCAATTTCCTTGCAGACACTGCACATAAAATTATGAAGCGGTTTCTGTAAAGCGGCTCATTAATTTAAAAGGGTGGCTGATCCCTGAAGGGAAGACCCACTTCAATACGAAGGTTCTGATGTCACACCGGGATTTCATTAGTGCACCGGCTAGAAAAGATGCTAAAATAAAATGTAAATAACTAACTAATTATGCATGCACTACAAAATGGAGCGCCTCCAAAGTAATTAGAAATGTCCATACATGGCAGTCGGAACTGTACGCTGAGCACAGAGGGTTCGTGCTCTCCAGCTACGACAACTGAGTGATCACGGAGAGTTTCTGGGCTGCGATGGGGCAAAAAGAGATAGCATTACCCAAATGCTGCCTGCGACTAAATTTAAACTAATACAATTACGAGGGATTGAGCCATTGCCAAACCAAGACATTCTGGGTTCATTCTGTCTATCGGAGACCCATGTTAAGGAAGGAAATCTTACGTTAGCAGAGAGATAAAACTGGATTGTTTTTAACAAAGCTGAACCTCAGTAAAGACAAATATAGTTCTGCATATTGCCAGTGAAAATGGTGGGAGCTACGAGAGAGGATGAACATAGTGACAAGTCAGGAACTAAGATATTTCCCCTTCCCTTCACCAATTAAAATTTTCTTTTATTTTTGTGTCATTATGCTACCTGTAAAACCAAAGGATTCAATGTAAATGCTTCATTATTTTTTTAGAACTCCTTGTTAGACCTTTTTAATCCTTGGCACAAAGAGATGTCATTTTGAAATTATTTCCCTTCTAATGAAAGTACCATCTTTGCTAGGAGATGCAGGAAACTTTCTTTGTAGAGAATACAATTATGCAGAATGGCACAAATTTTGCTGTCATTTGTAATCCTAAAACTCCCGTGGAGCTATTGAAGCTACATGGGCATTTCAGAGAAGAATCTATTTTAACTCATACACTCTCCACTTTTTTTACAGCAAGAGCTGTCACTTCCCACTCAATTCTCCTGCTAAGACATCACTTCTCCTCTGCTGCAATCTGAACTGAGCCCCGTTCCGTCACAGCGATGTGATGCTCGGTACCCGGGCCAGAGGTTTGGTACCTTAAGTCGGGTCACACCTTAAGAGCGTTATTAGCAGCCAGCATAAACACTGGGCAAGGCTCCACAGTCTAGTTGTTTCCCTTCTCAAGCCTCCTCTCCATTTTGATTTAGAAATTGGTACACTGGGGAAGAGCCTCTCATGTCTCTCGTTCTTGGCTGGGTGTTGTGGGTGCTACTGCTACACACGTATCTTTTTTTTTTGTCACATCATAGCAAAACAAGAAACACCCTTCAGTTTTAAGGTTCTTTACGGTTCGCACTATTGGCACCCAAGCCACAGTGTTTCCTCCTATAGATCAACTTTCTGTGCTTCATGGAAATGTCTATCTTATTGTTGCCTTTGTCATATCTATTCATAACTACTTCTACTCCTTCCAGTGCATATCTGAAAATGTTCCTACCTAATAAAGCCAGACTCCTCCTCCTTTCTTCTTTTCAGAGTCATTTAAAGCCTTACATGTTACAAGAGGCATTCCAGCTCAACCAGCAATGATTTTATATACGTTTGTATAATTCCTTCTGTTTAAACTGTACTGGATTAGAAACCCCTGACCACCGTCTCCCCGAGGCCGGTCTGTATTTTACCTCTCTTGCATCTTTAGATGGAAAGCAGAACTCAGCAACATCCTGAGCAAAGTCCTGCTCCGAAATGGCATCGAGTCCACTTACCAGGTACCCCCCTGCAAAATGAAAGCAACCAATGTCACACTTGTCATAGTAACCTACATTTTGGAACGGTCATGCTAGATAAAGTATAAGCTGGTTTTACAGCGTGTTTTTAATGTATTTCTCAAGTCAGGTTTCAGACGTATGCTCCTGGAGAAAGCACCGTGGTTCCCCCGCGCTCCCTTCGCACTCCCCTCAGGCCAGCTAAGTCTGCTTCATTAATAACTAAGGTTAAAAGACAAATAAATTTGAGGCAAATAAATATACTTTCCCAAACAAGGAAAGAGCTGACAGTCTGGAAGAACAGTGCCTTCCGATAAGAAGATCCCAAGATTATCGTGGGCTCATTTGCAATTTCTGTGCAGTTTTTTTCAAACTGTGATGTTTGTTTACCTTGGGTGTTTGGGGTTTCTAACACAGGGATGATTTTTGCATGTTTTAAGGGAGAGACCGTGCTCGTTGGGATGAGCAGTGCAGGAGCGAGGCAGGGATGGAGCCAGAGATGCCAGCCTGCCCAGGCTGCAGCAGAAGGCACGGACCCTGCGGTGCAGGGGCCGAGGAGGGCTCGCCTCGCACGAAGCCCCAGCCTCGCCAGTAACGTATGTCACATACATAGCATGTGGCGGTTGCCATGGGGACCACCTTTATTTTCCCTGGCAGAGTACACAGATGTGTGCAGCCCACCAACCTGCTCATTGTAAATTATTGCTTTCTCAGGGGCTCAATAACTTACAAAGGTTCCTTTCCAGAAGTTGCTTGAGGTGTTATTAAATAAACTCTTTTTTGGGGTATTGTAATTACATCCATGCCAAGAAAGGCAGGTGTCTGCCCAAAGAGAAAAGGGGAGCGAAGGGGCGGGAGGTGGGGTGTGCTGGGGGGCAAAGGCCATTAGGCACCCCATCCGGCGGAGCTCCTGCGCGGCCTCGGGAATAAAGGGAAGCAGTTAAAGGAGGGTGTCCTATGTAGAAAAATGTATCATGGAAAAACAATTTCAGCTTAAATACATCGTGAATATTGCGAACTGATTGATCAATTATAGCAGGTTTCATTCGAGCCACTATTGTAAGTCCTTAAAACCCACAGGGTTTTTTTTTTTAATAGCATGTAATTTAAAAACCACCTGCAAGTTTAAAAACGTACCTAGGTTGAAGCTGAGAATTGAGAACAGGGCATGAACAAGGTGAGTTTATTTTGCTATGATTATTAAATAAAAATAAATGCTCTTTTCAGAGTTTTAGAAGTGAAAAATAAACAGTTTAATAATGCAGGTGTACATTGTATACCCTTTCAGAATTACAAAAAACAAAAGTGTTAGAAATCCTTTGTGCATAGAATTTAGTTACCAAAATAAAATAAAATAAAATTTTAAAAAAAATGACTGCATTCACAGTCAATTACTTCTTTGCCTTAGTAAACTCTCCAGAAATAAACATACAATTAGTAAACTAGAAATCTTCTGCTCTGTTGAAGTCGAGGGGTGAACACTGGATTCTGAAAAGACGACAGATCCAAAGCGCAAAACACACTCAAATTTCTCTGGGAAGCGTTTGCTGCGTGAGCAAAGCATTTACAACTCTCTATGTGCAGTCTTTGGCATTTTCTTTTTTTTTTTTTTTTTTTCTTTTTTTAGAAAATAAAGAAGGGGGGAGAGCTGCTTCTGGTTTACAGGCTACAAGACGGGATTTGCAACATGCCATATTTTGTGTGGTCTAGCAAGCTACTACTGGTTCAGGGAGCATACTATTTGCAACTGTTTTCCTGGATAATAACACCACATGCAAGTGTTTTATACCCAAGTCATATAGAAGGTTTATAATCCAAATGGATAAATACTCAAATAACCCTGTGCTAAAGCAGGTAAGAAATGCTAGAGGGAAAACAAATAACAGGGAATCATGTTTGGGGAAGGAAAAAAAAAAAAACAAGGAGAGTGAGGGAAGGTGCTGCTGCTATTTTTCTAATGCAATGAGGTGGTTTGTGAGGAGCTTTACATTCCGGGAAGATAATGTTAAATTATAACCATACTTTATCCATTCAAATCGTTAACAAGACGATTTAAGCTATCGCCTACCGAGGACTTGATCTGGAGGTAGGAATACACAGGAAAGAAGGTGGTGCTTCACTGCTTGCTATATTCTGGAAGTATTACTTAAATTACATTCAAGTCATCAGATAATTAGGAACTTTCTTTTCCTTTATATTTATATGGAATATTTATTGAATTGCACAGTGTGCTTTTACAATAAAGTGCTTTTTATGTCGGTTTCTTTGTTCATCCAAAATAAAACTGACAGTTATCCTTTTATAAGCTATCCTGAGAACATTTTCTCTTCTTTGAAACTGATTGATGCACTACTTTAAATGTTCCTGCAAATATCGTTTCAATTCAAGTTTCTGCATAATGTAATAAGAAGATAAAAGAATTCTATACTTCAACAAGAGACATTACAAAGCAACTAGAGACATTATCAAGGGCATTAACAAGCTCCTAATAGCAATAAAACCTTTTAACTGTCTGATGTAGAACAAGCTCCCACCAAACCACCACATATTATGGTAATTGGCTCCAATTTCTGAATCTTTCATTGTAAAGTTACAAAGAGTTAGGTAGAACTGAAAAGTAAACCTGGAATCCACAGTTTAGTTGCTTATCCTTTTTTTTTATTATTGTTATTATGGTGTTTTCTTTACAATATACAGAATCAGCATGAGTCCCAGCTGCAGCAGCAGCATTTTATGTTCCGCTCTAAGGTGGGTGATTCTCATCTTATTCTTGTTCCTCAATATTTAAACGTATATGGTTTTAGTCCTTCTAACAGCTTATCATTTAAAGAGTGTTACAATGTGTGAATTAGTCACATTTCAGCCACTTCATATGTTCATTCACTGGAACACCGGAAGTTTAGAAAAAGAAATATAACTTAACTTCAAGGCTCCAATTTACCTCAGGAAATAACGTGGGGTATCTTGCTTACTTTTCTTTTTCAGGTTCCCCTCTCAAAAACATAAAACCCAGGCTTCATCCAGGGTCCCATGAAAATAAATACAAAATTCAGTAAACTATCAAAATGAAACCGGAACCTGCAGCAGAAAAGTGGAGAAGTGACATGAGGCTCTCTGGCGATTAACCTGCAGTGTAAAGCCATACGTCCTGCTGACACATCTATCATACCATGCCATTCTTCACAGGCTGGCAACCTGCTTACTTGAGAAGGGCAATCCTATTGGTATCTAGAATCATGCTCCAAAAAAGAAGCTCTCATTTCACGTCTCTGGAACAATCCTGGCTTAATGGACAAGACACCGAGAAACCAAGTATAGCTCCAAAAGAAACTCCAAGGGGAAAAAAACAACAAAAAAAACCAAAAAAAATGTTTCCAGCCCAAAGCTTGGTGTTCAGACACCACAAAACCTGTCAGGCTCAATCTGCGTTAAAATGATCAGCTTTTGGGACATATGCGCAAGGTTTACAGAAGAAACGCACACTGGAAACACCGAACAGGGTAACTGGACTACACACATCTCTTTCTCAGAAGAGAGGGGAACTACCTCACTTCTGAAGTTCTCACTGATGGCGTGAAAGAGGATCACTTGGACTTCACCGAGATCATAAAAGCACGGCATGCAACTTCTACCTGCTCTGGAAAAGTAGTTCCACTATTTCCTGTAATGTTTAATGGCACAATCCTTTCATTACAGTGTAAATTAAAGTGATCCTTTATTATTGCCATTATCAAAGGCTGCTTTAATTAGACTCACTTAAAGGTTTGTTAAGGTTTTTGACAACAGAGCGCACAATTATTACAGTTACCAACATGCTTTCAGCACGGTTACTAACAAACCTCCTGAAGCCTACTCAGAACTGAAATAAAACCAGGACAAACAAACTCCTTTTCCCCAAAACTCCGTGAGTGTGCTCTTCCCACTGCAGCTATTGTAAAAGAAGACTTGAGGTGCAACAGAAACAGAATAAACCTGCCATGACACCAATTACGTAGGTGAAACATTTTATCAAAACATTGTAACTACCATGACTTCACTTTCACAAAACATGAAATAGAGCTTTTTCTTGACACCAGATTTTCTTTAGAAATTCCGCTAAAATCCATATAGCCTTGCTTTTTGCTTATTCCAATCTACTGTATCTCTGGTGTTAACTCATTAACTATTACAAGCGGGATATTAGCCTTGTGAAAACAAAAATGGCATCATTCAATGCCATATTATCTTACACATTTCGGCAGCGAATCAAAGCCTACTGCTAATGTTGGTCTCTGTCATGGATCAACCTTTTGACCGGTGGCATTGCTAAAGGCATTTTTAGGACATTTTAGAAGAATTTCATTGTTAAAGCAGTACATTTTCAAGTCATTATTTTACAGGAAATGAGCAGAAAGAAGCCAACAATCCTAGAGCATGGGAAGGGGAATAATCAGGCACCACAACACTGTCTTTAGTATATAGTCAAGATAAAAATCTCACTGATGCCGCCTTAAGAAAGGGAGACACGTTGGTTATCCCCTGAAACACGTTACCGTTAGATTACCGCTAAGGCTGAATGACAGCCAAGCCTTTCCGATAAACAAGCGGGCTTGGACCGAAAGTTTAAATCACCCTATTAATGTCTCAGAGCAAAAAAAAAATTACCCCGGGCGGCACGGGGAATTAATTAACACCCGCATTCCGCCGGCTGGCGGGGGGGCTGGGGGGGCCGGCAGGGAAGCGCCCCGCGAGCCGCGGGCGGGGCCGGGCGGGGCCGGGCGGGGCGGGGGCGCGGGGGGAGCGGAGCGGGGCCCGGCCCGGCCCCGCCGCGGTCCACGAGCAGCCCCTAGTGGAGCCCGGGGGAGATGGGGCTGAAATCCTCCTCCGCTCGGCACACGGGCAGCCCCCGCCGCCGGACGCCCGGCCGTTGTCGGCCTCTCCCGGCTTTTTATTTCTAGCCGGACGCGTACGCACAGCGGGGCCGCAGAGCGCCCTTCCCGGCCCCGCTCAGCCCGTTGGGCGGCGCAGCCCCCCGGAAAGCCCGGTCCCGACCGGCCTCTCTTTGTACTCTTACCCGCTTTTTCTCCCTCTGGCATTCAGAGAGGGGGCAAAACGAACGGGTAATGTTCAAAAATGTCGATTCATCTCATTAAATGTCGTTATCTTTAAAAAGAACATTTAACAGACAAGCTGCTGTCCACGAAGTGGGAGTCCTATTAAAAACTTCCTCTTAAACGCTTCCTCAAACCGTGCCCCTCGCCCTGTTTAAAAGGACATCTATATATTCCGGATGCAATACGGCATTTCTTAGGCAATGAAACTCTTGTTTACAAAACGAAGACACCAAGAGGAGCCCCGAAGCGCCAAGCTTCACGGGGGGGTGAAAGGCCCGCGCGAGTGGCTAGCTGCCCCCACCCGGGGAGGAGCCGCTGCCGGCCCCACGGGCTGCCCCACTCCCGCCGTGCACCGGGCCGTGCCCAGCCAGCAGGAAGGCGGCAGCTGCTCCACAGCCTGGGCCCAAATTTAGTCCTAACAAAGACTGTTGAGCTCTGCAAGCCTGAACTGTTCTGCCAGTACACAGGAAAATGAAAGTGGTAGGATCAGACAGTTTCTGGTTACAAAAATCAGTTTGATTATGATTTAGAGAGATCAGTGAAATCAAATAAAGCACTGAAAGGGGGGTGAAAAGCTCCTTTGTAAGTTTCTACTAAATGTCACTTTATTTGAACAAAAAAGGGAGGAATGAATGTGAGGAAAGCAAACAGTGTGAATAAACACAGCCCTAATTAATGATTAGTAATTGCTACTTACCTGATATCAAAAGGCGCCAGGAGAGCCCTGGGGAACAGAGCCCTCGCAGGCACTGGGCTGTTGTACAGAGACTGGAAGGGGTTCACGCTAAATCCCAGTCAGGGGGTCATCAGGCTCCTGCACGTGGCATCTCCACGCTCTCTCCTACGTCCCTGTAATCCCCGAAACACAGAGGTCTGGACACACTGAGCACGAAGTACTGGAGCTGCTGCCCAGTGCCGGGTGGCTGTGCAAGCACGGCAGGCAGCTCAGGAGCTCAGGCCACCTCACAGCGACCCCTTGGACCTACGTATCTTGCCATAACCTCCTCATGAGGACACATCAAACCACCACACACCATCTTCTCTCCCAGTCCTGCCTCCTTTTTACAGACAGAGCTGGATGCTGTTTCTAAGTGCTTAGACACATCACTGGGTTAGGACAGCACAAGCAGCTCGTGTGCTGCTGCTGAGCCATAAGAATCAGCTGAAAATGTGAGGCAAAGCACATCTGCCTAAATCACAAGCACTAGCACAATGCATGACTCATTCTTGCACCTAGGAAAGGAGTTGCTTTTGCCCATTCATGGAGCTCAGGTGGCACAAGCAGATCAATTTTACAAGCATCTTCCCAGCTTTGTCTGCTTCTTCCTACAAAAAAAAGTGTGGCCCTGCATTTTGCAGAGTATTTTTTGCAGAAAGTCTACTGTTTCAGTGTAGCTGCACACTATTTAAGATGCACCCCAGTTTAGACTAACAATTTTTCAAAAATAAGTGGGCAAAATCAATCTTTTTTAAAAAATAACAAAAATAAAACCCCAAAATAAATCAAGAAAGAGAGACTCATATTTGAAATCCCGATCTCAAGTTACAAATCTCTCCAGGGTCGTTCCAGCACCAGGAGAAGTGAGCAGGACTGGGTTCCCCAGAGTAAAAGCACCTAAAGTAGCCCACAGTATCATTTTCAGGAATTAGCCAACCAGAACAAATACAAATGGCTAAATATAATCTAAAAAGTCCGCACTGGGCAAACAGCTTCCTAGTCAAGGGGGTCCACACAAAATCTGAAACCTGAATGTTTAAGAGCCTCAGCATTCGGGTGTCCACCACTGAATTTTTGAGCAATGTATTTTGATCAACTCTTCTTTTTTCCCCCCTATTTCATAGGCCCCTCAGACAACTCAGGTTGGAAGGGACCATGTCCTGTGCCACCTCTGCTCAGGACAGGGTTAGCCATGAGACCAGACCAGGTTACTCAGGGCTTTGCCCAGTTTGGTCTTGAAAACCACCAAGGATGGAGACTGCACAACCTTCCTGGGCCCCCACTGCACCGCGGGACCACCCTCATGGGGAAAGTCCCTCCTTCTATCAGCCTGAGCCTCTCTTGCCTCAGTTTACCACCAATGCCTCTCACCCTCCCGTCACACACCAGCATGAAAGGCCTGGCTCTGTCTCCACAACCTCCTCACAGGCACTGGCAGGTTGCTGGTAGGTGCCTCCGAAGCCATCCCCTCCCCAGGCTGAGCAACCCCCTTCCCTCAGCCTCTCCTCACAGGGCTCCAGCCCCTGACCGTCTTGGTGGCCCTTCACTGAACTCACTCTGCTTTAAGGATGTCTTTCCTGTATCAGAGGTCCCAACTTGATGCAGTATCTAGATGTGGTCTAGCAAGTCCTGAGAAGAAGGGGATAATCACTTCCCTCAACTTCCTGGCTTTGTTCCCGTTAACAAAACCCAGGATGCTGTCGGCCTTCATTACTGCTGGGGCACGCTGCTGGCACGTTCAGCGAGCTGTTTGCCACACGCCAGGCACTTTTCTGCAGAGCTGCCCACAGTCAGTCCATCCCAGGGGAACCCCAGGGGTTCCTCCTTCCCTACGGCAGGACTTTGCATTTGTCCCTACTGAATTTCATCCATCCTGGCTGGGTCTCTCTGAAGAGCAGCCCAGCCCTCGAGTTTGTTGATTGGCATCCCTCCCCCAGTTTGGTGACACCTGCAAACTTGTTGAGAGGGCGTTCCACCACCTCCCCAGGCCACTGACAGGGATGTCAAACAGGCCAGGTCCCAGGACAGAGCCCTGGTACTCCACTTGTGGCATGCAGAGTGCGACCCATCACCCACAACTCCCAGAGATCCATCACCCATCTGGGATGGTATCCACCTAGTCATCCATCCATCCAGGCCTTAATGTCCTAATTTGGACACTTGTTAGCCTCCTTCTTTTTAAAAGCTTTCTCCCCCGTACTGATGTAACGTAGAAAGGAACCTGCTCAACAGGCAGAACAAGCAACCAGTCACCTGTCTTATGGAAAAGACCACTTCTCCCAGGAAAGAGTGGAGAAGTAAGAAAACCACAGGAATGTCCTACATTTGAATTCAGAGACAAGCCTGTTTACGCAGTTTGCAGCATTGCCTTATACCATAAGCGCCTGAGCAATTTAAGGAGTTATTACATAGTGTAACAGATGTTTAAATACTTTACAGATCTAACTAGCAAGTAAAAGCCACACCAAGTTGCTGTCACCTGCTTCAGTGCAGACAGGGAAAGAGGTGACCCCTCCCATTTTTCTTTCACAGCATTACCTTCTTTCTTCATCACTGCCTCTCCCCTGAGTCCCCATTGCCTTCACCTTTCTGTCGCCCTGTGTCAAGGCCCCCACCTCCATGCTGTCCCTAGAGTCCCTATTTCAGTTTCCCCTCTCCCCTCTCTTTCCATTCCTGAAGGATAGAAGCAGCCAAGGCCAGAGAGGCCAAACCAGACTTTTTCCGTGGTCAGAGAGACCCAGGTGAGCCTCTCCTGACTCTCGCCTGTCTCCTGCTGGGTCTCTGCTGCAGGTTGCCTCCAACACTTCATGAGGAACATTTTCCATTACATTTTTCATTTCCAACTCTCAACCTTTCTATCATATGATTTCAGGTTAAAACAGCAGGAATTCTGTACAGCTTATCTAGTTCAATATGATCTTTCTGTCAGCTGCTGGAAAAAGATTAGTATACGTTAAAGCCAAAAACCAAAATCCAGCTGTGATTCGTCTCCAATCTCACCCTAGAAACTTAACCTCATCCCAAATACCAGTTTTTCTAACTGAAACCAAGGGCTTGTACACATGAACCATCATTCGTAACCTTAACACACTTTCAACTATCATAACCAGATTTTCCTCGGCTGTGCATGTTTTTTAGTGATTAACATAGTACGACAGCTAAAATAGAAAACACCATGTAGTTTCAGCTACTGAACCTGTATTTAAAGGCTGCTCACCGCCCTGCGGGATTGCCATCGCTGCTTTTGCTACAGGCAAGTAAAAGAAGAGTGTGGGAAGAGGCACGCTGGCTTAGACCACCAGTGCACCCAGGCAAGGGCTCTAACCACGACCGACAGGGAAAAGAAGGAGAACACATACACCTACAGGGATATTCCCTCTGGCCTTAAAGATAATGCGTGTGTATTTAATAAGAAAACATACAAAGAAGAAAAATACCTCACTGGTGTTTCCCATTGCATTCCTAATAGAAAAGAGAAAGTTCTGACAAAAGGAATCCTTCCCCGAACTGATGGTTTTCGGTGCTCTTGCCAGCACAGCTCTTCCAGGAGATCCAGAGCAAGCTCTTGCCCTATACCTAACGCATAACAGCTCTATAATGACACATGATTTATATGTATGATACTGGATTAGCAAAGAGATAAATGTTATTTCTGCCATTTTAAAACTATTCCTACATTTAGTAGACTTCATGTATCACTTCACAGAAGGATACAGACTCTTTTGTTAGCTATCACGTCTGTACTCTGTGCTAGTTTCTTTCATATTTTCCGTCTACCTTGTGTCAGAGCAGTGGTTCCTGAACTGTAGTCCACCAAGTCACAGCAACTGATCCACAGGAAAAGGTGCACAGCTCTGCATTGCCTTTGTAATGTTCAACAAAGTTTCATGAGGAGAACACACTATTCCTCCCACCAGCCCACCCCTTGCAACTTCATAGTTGCCTGTGGAAAGGCAAAAAAGCTTGGGAGTCACTCTCTGCTTCCTGTTCTAAAGAATAATGGCTTTATAATGGAATTTTCCAATGAGAAAATTAATCTGGCCATATAACCAATTAGGATAACTAAGAACTTCACAAAAGTATGTCTCTGCAGCAGAGCACCCAGATTCCAGAATTTTGCAAATCCCAGACACTAAGTGGCTTGATCTTCTAATTTACACTGACACCACATTACAATGACCTGCCTACATCTGACATTAAGCATAATTTAATGCTTGTTAATCAACAATGAGGGGAAGTGTAAGCCCTGCTTTCCTTATCTAATGCTTTCCCCCTCCTCTGCTGAGAGAGTTAGAGGATTTGCCGTGTTCTGTCTATCATCTTCTCTGGTAAACACCAATCACTGGAGTAAATCTGATAATAAATAAATCTGATAATCTTTGTTCATACTTGTGTCATATATAAATATGTCGCTGGCAATATTTTCTGGTGGTAAACTTCTTGGGTTTTTTTTAACCCATTAAACAGAAATGCATTATAGACTAGAACATAAGGGAATTTCAAAGTATTATAAATATAGGATTAGGAAACTTGCCAGCAACATCTATTGCTGACAGCTGACTTTATTAAAGTTCATCAGCATTAATTGCCTCATTGTTGAATGACTTTTGCATGTAATTATCACCAGTCTAAACACAGATTGCCTCAGGTACAGTATCTAATGTGATCATGTGTTCTGAATCCTATTAAAAAAGCCAAGATGTAGCAGAGATTATTTTCTCCCGAACAGTAAGGAAGTGAAAGAAGCAACAGAAATAGGAGGAAATTATTTTGCTCAGCCTGAACAGTGTTAATCTCTCTGTCTCATTCCAAGGTTTCCAGCAATGCTTTGGTGCCACAGATGCTGACGCAAGACTTAGAGATGCCAATTCTATACCAGTGTCATTTATCTCAAGGACAAGTGAAAATTCCTGTGCCCCACTAGAAAGAAAATGCCTGAGGCATGATTGCTAAAATGGGCTTTAAACGTCATGCTATATTTTAATAGACAGAAAGATGGATACATCAATGTCTAAAATAATAATTCTTAGATTATATTTATCAGAACAAGGCAAGGCTGGAATTGTAATTTGAAGAAGTCTGAGCTCCAGTATTATGAGCTAATACCCAAGGAGAGAGGACACACAGCCCCTTCTTTGAACTTCTATGCTGTTTTAAGAAGTTTTCAAGATCTAAAGGCTCAGCATCAAAGACAAAATTTCATACTTTTTTTACACCAACCTAAAATCTTCACGCCATATTACTATCCCATTCCCAAACCCTACTTTCTCAATAAAAAAATAAATAAATCAATTACTATTCCTTTTCCTCAATGTACCAGCTCTTTTGAGACTTAACAGAACGCGCTCTACTCTTCTGAATCATTACATGCAATTTTGCTTGTGGATTTATTTAAAGTCTTCAAAAGGATCATCTTAAAAGCCTCAGTATCATCTTAGGAATGAGTTGCTTGTCATAGCAAATTTTGTCAGTGTCAAATATCCACCATTCTCATGGATATGTCTCCTTATATGCATACCTACCTATCACCTGCCAGGGTTCTGGAGTGTCTTTGCAGAGAAATTCATATTCAAGATTGTGTTTCAGCCACAGATTTAACAGCAAAGGACTTCAAAACTATGTTACGCAGTACTTAAAAATACAGCATGAAAAGCTATATTGAATAAGGACTTTCAGCAGTGAAAAAGGATTTGACTATGGAACACAGACAGCTTCAGAAATTTTACAATATTTTTAAACACTGCTAAGCTGTACTGGATTTCATGTTGTGTGTTGTCAAGAGCTTTTGCAGTCCTCTTGTAAGAAAAGGAGCTGCAGACATAAATGCTTGAATAAAGACAAGACTTGTCACAGACTACTTTCCCTTACCCCTCCTCATGTTGCTTTCTCTCTCAAGTTTATTAGCATTAATAACTGGAAGCACTGATGTACCCTTTTAGGGTATTAGACCAAACCTGTAAATTAATGCATTGGTTCATCACAATTCATTAATCAAGCCTGTGCTGGATTTAACAGACAGCAGATTATTAAAGACACCAAATTACACAGACGAAAAAACCCAGCTCCCAGAGGGTCAGATGTAATGTGAATGGTTTTGCATAAAACCATAAACCTGCTATTAAATTAAAAACAGGCAAAAATTATGTCCGCTGCTTATCTAAAGTAATTTTTTTAAAAAGGGATGTTACGCTAATTTACTTCCTAACTGGTCCTGGTTACACAGCAAAGGACTAAAGGTTAACTGCAATGGCTCCTCTGATGCTTGGTTAAGCAACTTACACTAACATATCCTGACTGAGGTGAAGAAATTAATGAAATTACTACTGTAATTCATTACTAATGGAAAATTGTCAATGCTTTCAGCCAGCAGTTCACACAAATTTTCTGCAGACTTGAAGACCTAGTACAGTGACTCATGCTCCTAGACTTGCTACTCTTATTTCAAGTCCTAGCACCATTCATCACAGCTGAACTTTATGCCATGCTATCTAGCAAAGTTTAGCAACCTTTGATCTCAATAGCTGAGGTCTTTCTACTTCTGTGACACGGGTTTATGAAGGAAGAAAAAATAACATGTAATCTTCAGCATCCATCTAAGGAATGCTAAAATAAAGAGAGAAGAGAGGCAGAATCACTGCGACCAGCATCCAGAGAATAACAAACACAGGAAAGACTGTAATTTGCCAACTAATGATGCCAAAAGCAAACAGTGTAAATGAGTGTAAATCTTGTATATCCATTAACAATTTAAAGGAAAACATTTATAACAAATACTGAACACTAACAGTTAGTGAAGAGTCTGAACAAGACTGGTCTGTTGTGCTACGTAGTCTGGTTTCCCTTTATATTCTTCACTAAACCACAAAACAGAGTATCAAACTAAGATAGGATAGCAAAGTTGTCCATCCTAAAAGAGAGATTCATCTGTGACTACTGTAATAGTTGTCATCTACAGATAGCAAGAATATGTTCTATTCAGTGACTTTGACATAAATAAAATATTTAATATTAGTTGACTGCATATAACATGAAACTCCTAATAGGAGCGTTCTTTTATGTTAATTTACAGGACAATGTTGTTTTATGGTTGTGGGGTTATGCTGGGAGGAAGCTAATCATTTTTATGATCTTCCCATTTATATGTTTTTTGCCTGTAAGCAAGAAAGATACTGTTTCTGATGGCCATAAATACCCAAGAGACAAGAATTGTGCAGTATGGCTCCCAATGGAGCAGCAGGGTTAAATTATGCAAACAAAAATTAAAGTTTGAATATCAGTATGGTTTTCCCCCATGGGGAAAAGCAGAATTAAAAGAGGTAGGGAAATCCCTACCCGTATAGGAACTTGACAAAGCACACCCGAAGCTGCTTTGACTCTGTTCTGTGCATCCCACCATGTGAAATGGAAAGATCTGACACAACAAGGGTAACACCTGTATAGAGAGAGCTTTTAATGGAAGAAGACAGCAGAGGTTCAGCAAGCACGGCCAGAAAGTCCCTGTACATCACCTATTTTAAGTGACATATGGTCTCCTCAGGAGAAGCCAGTGCAAGTAAAAGTCAAAAGGTTGTAGACCAGGGAAGAGCCGCTCTGCAGATGTTGCCCATTCTTTATACTCGGTCCACAAGCACCCCATCGGCTGCTTTCAGGAACCGCGTGCTGAGGCAGACAGGATCCCCCGTGCATCCCCAATGATATTTCTCAGGCTAAACTTTAGCCGAGTTCAAAAATTAGCATTTCTCATAACTCAGTGAAGGGTATTACAAGAACTCTTACTCAAACTCCAGCTAACCTTGGCGTCACAGCTCAGGCCGAGAGCAAAGCGGTGCGCGAGAAGGTGTCTGTCTGCTTCGCTTTGCAGTTGTTACTCCCACAGATTAGTACAGTGGCAGAGCTCAAAAATCACGTAACGCAACCTAGAAATCAAAGGAATGATAAGGTCTTCATGGACAAAGGATGCTCAGAATGTATTTAATGTAAAAGCCTCTGGGTATGGTATTTAATTCATAAAAATGACTTACACTTCTAAGTTAATTCTCACTGAAATCAGCTGAGTACTGCCTTTGTGTACATGTCTATACTGCTAGACTATAATGCACTGTACCAAGAACAGTCCTTTTGCCAAATCTCTACTTCAGACATTGGACTCATAACATCTTACGATGCAAATTAGTAGCTCTTCTATCAAGTTTTTAAAGCATTATTTGTAAACCCCACTTTAGAGTGGGATGGTATACACAGTCCCATTTTTTATGCCAAGTGTCCCAAAATACTTGGGGGGTTAGGGAGAAACTTAGCACACATATGTACCACTGCTGCAATAGCTGGACTTCTCTATATTACAAGCAGATGAAAACAAGGACTAGTTTAACAGCAACAACAAAGTACACCTTCCTAGTGCTACAAAAATTACAAAATGTTAATGTTGAATGTGTTCCTTAATTATATAAAACTCCGCAAAGAATAACATGGTTTAAATTTATTATGCAAATGCTCCTAATTTATGACAGATTGCTACTTCAAATACAAGTATTAAATCTCTAATAGATTCGTTGAAGTAATGCACTAATATGCATCACTAAGGTCTTAAATTTCTAAGCAGCAATAGTGTTTGTTAGATGCAAATAAGGATTACCTTAATTAAAACACTATCCTCAGCATCTCAGAAGATTTAATCCAAATCTTTATATAGGGCACATTCATTATCTATCTCCAGTTAATAAAAATATGACCTACTTTGGTTACATTTTAGAATTTAACGTTGATTACCATTTTGTTAATAGAAATAAGATACTAAAGACTTTAAAGACAAGCCAAAAGCAATTTTGCCAGCCTAATTAAAATACTATTTAATGGCCTCAGAAGGAGCTTTATATTTATTCATAACTGTAGAGGTAGACTTTTTAGAAATGTTTTTAAAATATCGAATTAGACAACAGACTCCTAAAAATATACCTAAGGATAACAAGTGAGATTTATAACCAACAAGCTTAAAGCAGAGCCTGAAGAGATTCAGAGAAGAACTCCTAAACCCCACAGGGACACTTTCGAACATGCGAGCTGTTCTGATAAGCTCAACAAGACTCCTCACTTCTGTAGGAGGAGGCCCATACCATGTGTCTTTGCAGAAGCAAGGCTTAAATTAATCATAACACTCCAAATGTAGCGTCAAGTTACTGCTAAGTAGTAGTTTCCAAGGAGACATGATGCTTATCATAATACTCTGATGCGCTGCAGCCTGCCAGATCTAAGACAGTATCTGAATGGGTTAGTGCACTTCTTAGCAAAATGCAGCTTATTCTGGATTAAATCAGGGACTCAGCAGGCTCAGCGAGAAGGCAATGTTTTGGGAGAGGCAGGGGGAATATATGTCCTCACCGTAAAGCTTCTCTTGTACCTACTACTGCCATATTAAATAGGATAAAGGGGGTCCAGAGGGACCACGGCCAGCCTAAGCATGTGGTCAGAAACCCCATGGGGCCGCCGCTTCCCCGGAGCCATCTGCTCACCTCCGTGGATTTCTCAAGCCCACATGCAAAGTTGCCTTTTCACAGCTTTGCTCAGCAAACTGTAGCCTCCCTGTACATACCCTCTTCTCCACACAGACAGGCTGGACAAAAACATGCATCCTATAGAGACAGTGTGTCAGGAGTTGTCCTTCAAACCTCCACACAGGTGCCACTTACAATATCCTAAACCAAAATATTTCTTTTTAAAGATGATGGCTGACTCCAAAGCCTTGTCCACTTATCACCCAACAAAAACTCTAGCATATAGAGTTTCTCTTATTAAAATTAATTCAGACTGGAAACCTCTAGTTATTGCTGAGCTTACTTTATTGAAAGGTTTTGAGGGAGTGAAGAATCTTGCTGCTTTCAAGAGACACAATGTTTATGGCCTTCTACTAAGAGTTATTATCAATTCCTACATTGTAAACCTGAAAGTATTATGGGTGAATAATGCCACAAATTTCTCACTGGGTTTCTCACCACAAGTGGAAATTCCCAGTTTAATTAAAGTCAGTACATACTGCTTCCTCTTGATCGCCATCATGTAGAAGCCACCTGCTCCAACAAGGGATCCAAGTAGCCAGTGGCAACACCTGGGGTTTACAAATGTTGGGAGACACAAAGGTTGGGAGACCAAGTGGCAGGTTCAGGCAAAGCGACGTTGTTCAGAGGGGAGGCCATGGGAAGATGTCAGGGCACACACAGAGCTGAGCAGCGCCAGGGGAAGCTCCCTGTGCAGAAGTTGTCTCTGGTTGGAAACACAAGGAGCCGGGCTGGGAACAGCAGTGACCCTCATCCTCTGCTTCTTCCCCTGGCACGGGGCAGGGAGCTGGAGGGGCAGCCTGCCACTGAGCCCCCGGGCACCCTGTGGCCACCGGGACTGGCCAGCAAGCCGGCAGCTGGCCAGCAAGCGGGGCTGCTACCCGCAGGGCAGGTGGGAGGCAGGCGTGACGCCCCGCAGCCCCCAGGCACAGGGCAGCCGGGGGGCCCCAGCACCCGCACAAAGCCTCGCTGCAGCCGGCGGTCTCCATCCGCACTTTCTGCTTTCACCCGTTGCGCTCTGTCTGGCACTCTGCTCCGCTCCCTCACACTGGGTTTAGCACCAGTTTCTAGACCAATGTCTTTTTCCTTCTCCCTCATTCAGTATTTCCACTCTATTTCTTCTCTACGTTGTAACTCTTTGCTGGCCTTATATCACCAGGCTCATTCCCAACTCCCAAATACACGTTCAGAAAAAACAAGGGTAACGACATTTTCCCCTCCATCTCTTGCCACGCTCAGTCCAACGGCAGCAGCCATCGCGAACAGCCCTCTCGGCTGCCCATGCCCATGGGGGGCTGCTCCTGCCCTGTCCCCCCTCGGGTCCCCAGCCCCGCAGCCTCCCAGTGCATCCACTGCCACACGCACCCGTGGGGCTGTCCTCCGCAACCCCCAAAAGCTGATCGCCAAACACGAGGAGTTAATTTTATGAGAGAAGGAATTTTTTAAGCCTAAAAAAACTGATGACATTAGAAAGCTCATTGTAAATTTTACGTAAAGAGGTCTTGTCTCTTTATCATGTACATAAATGTCACCCACTGAAAGACTGTTGTCACAAATGCCTCCCATGAGTGCCGGATCTGTCTGTAATACAGCATATAAGATGCTTGTTCTTCCAGTAATCTGCACTTTTCAGCAATTATTAATTCCTTAAACATTTGAAATAGACCTTTTCAACTGTGCTTTCACCTCTTGAGGTCACTGCAGCAATCTCAGCCTGTGTGGCTCATAGTCCCCCTTTTAGCATTAATTTTCAAAGACATATAAAACACCCAGACAAACCAAGAGTCAAAAGCAGACTCCTGAGGCTAAGATCTGTTTTTCCCCAAAACTCTTCCATATGTTAATATAACTCCCTTTTACCAGGTTTCATGCATGAGACAAGGGACTCTAAAATATTCCTTATCTCAGGGAAAGCACAATAGTCAGGATTTTTCCCCTTTCAACTCTCAGCTACTCCTCTCCATGAGACCATGGGCTGGAAAGATGATAAGGACAGTATTCTAGCAGATCTATCCCTCTCTCTTCCTCTATTATTAAGAAAGCGAAAAAATAAAAAACCCATTACCTCCAAAATGGAGGCAGGCTTTTTGTGAGATAAGCCACTCCTCCACATCATATATTCCACCAAAGGGATTCATACAGGCTCAGTATCTTCTAATGGTTTCATCAGTTAGTATTAAATTGGTTTCAGATAGGAAAAAAAGAATTTTCCTTGCACTGCACTAAATAATTTGCCTTTATATAGACTGCATAAACTACATTTCTGAAGAGGAACAAACAATTATTGTTCCATTTATATAAGTGACAGTGGATGGATTCTCACAGATTGACAGTCTGCATCCCATACTGTCAGTATTTTGCTGTGTAGCTGACTTTCACTATTTGGTCATTTTCTTACACTTTACAAATGGAAAGACATTTCATGGTAAACACAAAAGGATGGTGTTTTGTAGCACAGAGCTCTGGAATTAAGGTCTTCCCATCCTCCCGACAGCAAGATGGTCCCTAGTGTCGAAGCTAGAATTGCCTGTATATAAAAACAACCCGTGTAACAAGTTAATGGGATAATGTAGCATATAATCTATGTGGGGTGACAGTCAGGTGTCTCCAGAGGCACTGCCAGTTTCAGTTCTCATGCAGTCTAAAACCAGCGCTGACGCCCACCTAATCCCTTGTGCCTGTCACAAGGTTGGCCAGGGACAGCCTCTGCCCCCGTTGCCTGGACAGAAAGCGCATCGCTTTCCCGTTTCTTCCAGCCCCAGGTGCCAGAGCTGCTTTCTCAGTTCTGGGGCCAGCCAGACTGAAATCATGCCCGTCTGGTTTCCTTCAGACAGCGGCTGCACTTACACAAACCATAGGAGACAGCGAGAAGACCACTGCTTTCAGCACAAACCCATTCCTCGAACAAGCAAACCTTTGCTCTCCTCTTCAGGTCAGTATTGGCAAATGCAGCAACTGAAGTGACACCCAGTCTATCTTGACCACAAGGACCCTCCATAGGAAGCAGTGGCTTTACCACTGCCAGCTATGGTTTCCCAGGGAAATGACACTTCATCACTGAAAACCTTAGGATGCTGCCGTCATAAGCCAATCACTACACACGCCCTTTTAACTGCTCTCTGTCTAGGTTCAGTACAAAAGAGGTTGTGAAACAAAATGGACCAAACGAAGAGCAGTCTGCTAACCACCTACTCTGCTAACCTTCTGATTTTTACCACTGTGCAATAATTTTCCAGAACTGCCAAAGCTTCCTATTTCTGCGGAGCCTCAGTTTTCTGCTGGTCGCTGCAAAGTCCACCCTTTTTACTTTGTATTCAAAGGGAAATTACTACCTTTTGGGACAACTCACACCATATTTGACCTTAAGTGATGACCTGAGGTTTACTGCAGGTTATTTGTTCACATACTAGTTCTTGTTCAAAGGTTTTGGCGTGTTCCAGCATCCCCTCTGGCTTTAATAGGAAAAAAAACAAGCCAAAACAAAACCAAAACCCACCCCTTACCTGTGCAGACAGTAGTCTCTCAAATATGTCTGTGCGCAACCTAAGAGCTGTCACTTCAGATCGCCACGAGCTATGTTTTGCCA
This sequence comes from Calonectris borealis, assembly GCF_964195595.1. Taxonomy (NCBI): domain Eukaryota; kingdom Metazoa; phylum Chordata; class Aves; order Procellariiformes; family Procellariidae; genus Calonectris; species Calonectris borealis. Next base: position 20,363,635 of record NC_134319.1, on the reverse strand, counting down.
TGAAAGTAATGTTTTCCCAGGCCTCTGCTTCCTCTCCTGCTTTTTACTGGCCACTACAAAAATAAGTCTGTTACACAAGAAAAAAAATCTTCTGTTCAGGATAAAGAACCAGAATCCTTTAGAAAGACTTTGTGTTTTGGGTTTTGTTTGTGGGTTTTATTTTTTTAATTTATGAATGAGACCTACAGATTTGTTAAAAGTTCTGTTACCCCTTCATGGTATGCTTCCAGAAGTACATCCCTTTTCTTTCTGCTATTGGAAAATGGCATAAATAGAATCTCTTGCTGCTGGCTCTGGGGAAAAAAAAAAAAAAAAAAATCCTTATTTCTATCCAGAAAAATCTTAGACCCCCCCTGCTACTCCTAAGAGTCCCTGGAAAATACTGAGTAACAGGAATTACACGCACTCACATCTTTCTCTGTGGTAGTTTATTGCACAGCAGCTGAAATTTTGTAAATTTGTTGCTCCACTTTTAATGATTTGCTGTTAATAAGAAATTTTCAGTGAGCTGTAACCCATTCCTACTTCAGATCCATAGGAAACCTAACAGCTAAAACTTCTCTTAGGACTTTCAATCTCACATTCTACCTAAAGGCAGGAAAACTTTTTGTTTTGCTGCTAAACAATCATCCACAACTCATTTGTTTCAACTTAGAAATGAATTTATAGAAAAAATCCATAAACTACATGAGTAAGAATCAATTATTTCCCTTTTTACTAAGCTTTTACTAATAACTATGCAAAAAATCCCAGTAATTAGCTTTTCATTTCCCGAGCTACCGAGAACATTCCAACTCTCCAGCTTTCAAAACCAGCACTCCCCAGTACTGAACAGCTTCATCTTCCACAATGACCCTCTTCCTTTGGAACTGATTACATGGTTTCAAATTAGTTACCTTTTCCAATAGATTTGATCAGTTAAATAAGTATTTCTGAGCCAGCACCAGTGCTCCTGTGGGTATTACAAACAGTTACACACCACATAGCCCAGTTTCCGTGGCTGTTTAAAAGCTGAGACCTTAAAAATCGTCAGCGTGCTGCCTGTACTTCCAAGCTTTGCCTTTGCCTTTAGCTGTCCCAAATTTCCCCCCCAGAGCTCTTTAGTGCCAGCAACCGGCACTACTGCACAGATACCTGTTCTCTGCTGAGCACTAACGTCAGCTTCAGCCAGGAGCTCGGAGAGATGGCGACTCTGGACCGGTTTGGGGACATGTCTCTATTCTCGCTCTGCTTTATGATTGTCCTTCTTGTTATGATAATTTTTTCCACAGCACCAATATGTAAATGAACAGCTTCTCCTGAGGTGTTATCACTGTTCCCTCCTTTGTTTTAAAAAGCATCCCCCTGATCCTTCACAATTAGTCTGAAGGAAACCTGTAGCATATTTTAATAATTGGTATTGTAGAAAGTAAATAACAGAATTCATAGCAAGCAGCTTCCAGCTCCCTTTCTGCAGCTGTCTTTAAATAAAAAATTAAAAAAAAAAAAAAAAAAAGAAAGAAATCTGGTGCGTGGCTGGCAGGAAAAACACACGCTCTGTGCCAAGCTCAGGCACTCTCTGGGTACTGTACAGCCCAGAAACTCTGATGACACCCTCACACCCAGCTGAGTTTCTAGCATTTGGCTCCTTGTCAATGCAAAGGTAACCCTGAAATCCTCCTTTGCCATACCAGCATCTCAGAAACATGATCTTCTGGAACTCCTGTAGCCATTCCAGTGGAGTATTTTCCTTCCCTCCCATTTTTCCTCTTATTAGATATGCCTTGCCTAACCCACACTTAAAGGGTGGCTCTTAATCCCACAGCAAATCCTTGACCCAGGATAAGTTTGCAGCACTTAAATCTTAAATCTTGTAATGCCTCTGACTACCGTTATCATCCAAAACGATCTTTGCAATTGATGTAGAACTGAAATATATAAGCCTCCCAAGACGTTATGCACTATTTGAGCACGGACCATCTAACATCTCCACGCCAGGTCTCTATAATATCAATGCAGAAAAAGTCTCATAAAAACTAATCACTTACCTGCGTTCTCTGATTCCACACATAAGTGGACATTTTTTTTCCCAAAGTGATTTGTCAACCCTCTTAGTCCTTGCTTTCCAGAGTGCCCTTATTTTGCAGATAATCTGCTCCTGAAAGCTGCTGGTCACCTCTTCCATCAATCTTCCCAACCACCTGGAGGTACGACAGGCTGGTTTCCCAGTCTTATGGGACTTTTGGAGATTGTTGCCTCAACAAAACCTCTGTCATCCCTGGGTCATTTGAGGAAAATTTCTAAGAATTGCTCTAATTCCTTTGCGGACAGCCTACAGCTCTTGAATGAGGTTAGTCATCTGTATACCTGTGAAAACTTCCATTACTTGTTCTCAGTTCTACACGCTGTTTCCGCTAAAAAGAGAAAATGACAATGAAGCTGTGTATTTATTTCAGGCATTTCTACTTGAAACCTGGATACAGTAGCAATTTCTTTGCTTATATTCCCAAACCTCTTTCCAAAGAGCAATCAACCCAAAAAAAACTTTCTTTTGGCTTCTCTGAGAGCCACATCACCAGTGTTTTTATTGCCGTCTGTTCCTTTCTAACACCTCCGCTTCTACCAAATAAAAATCAGCCTCTGGCATAGCTTTATCCATACAGCTCAGCTTGTGTTCAGCATCTCACGTGGACAGTGTTCTCACAAGTAACTCAGCTATTTTACTTTAAAAAAGAACTGCTTTTTATATTATCTTGACTAAAGGCACTCATAGCATCAACTCCCATAAAAATGTACCCTGCCTCTGTATACTACTACAGTTTAGTGATCAGTCAGAGACCAACAAAATCATTTTGCGTTGATTTTTTTCTAAGTGCATCCCAAGAACAGTAAAGGTACATTGATTTTAGCAGCTTCAGTCTCAAAATCATGGCACCGATTTTGTTCTGCAGGGTTCTCTGTGACTAGCGCAAGTGTAAACTTTCAGTTATTAGCCCCAGTGGCACTAACATAAAAGGAGTACCAGGCCGCTCTCCTCTGTAAAGCTCAGGTCAAGCAGCAGCCAACCATTCGTTTTCTGCAAAGGTGAAATTAGCTCCCTCGATTCTCTACATAAAGTTCAGGAAATAGCCAGCTAGTTGCTTCAGTGGAGCAGTTAGATGTTGCCCAAAGCGGGCCCATAAAGGCCTAGAGAGTACCCCGCCTCCAACAGCAGTTGCCAAGATCTGCTCTAAGACGGTGAGCTGGCCTGCTAAGTTCAGCTCAAGAAAACTGTGATCATTTGATGACTTCCCATATAAATCAGTCTTTATTTCTTATTCACAGGAAGGTAAAAAGTGACAACAGGAAAAGCACAAAGTAGAATTATTGTTCTCATGCAGAGTTCTTTTGTATCAAGTTTCATCTTAAAATTACTCTCTGCATTCAAGTTATAACAGATAACAATGCATACATATAATGAATCATAGATATTTATAATGAGAAATACTAATAAATTATTGACCCCAACTCCATGATCAGCTATGTTCTAATGCAGGATACAAACGGATTACTTGTATTACATTAAGAAACACAAAGAAAAGCAAAAGTGTAACAGTTGTTAACTTATTAGCATAAAATTAAAGCACCTGAATGCATAATTAACTGAAAATATTAAGGGATTCATTTTTAGAGTTCAAAGAATTCCTTAAATTAATGTGTCTTAGGCAAATTTTTCTGTCACTCTGAAGAGTTCTCTTCACTGCAGGTTAATACTTTGAGGTTAGAAAAAATGAACTAATATTGATATTAAAGCCAATATATGAAAATAGCACAGAACAATAACTGCAAAATGCTATTAGCATATTTACATTTCATGTTCCATTTATGTCTATAATTAAGCATATAAACAATCATAACTCTTGCATAAGATAACACAAAATTAAGTATACATATAAAATATAAAACCAGAACAGAGTGCTGCCAGTGTTGCATGTGTTATGCACAAAGAGACAGGATGATAATGCTTAATACTACTATAAGATATATGAACGTTGATTCCAGCAATTGCACTATTTCATAATATAAGCAATTTCAGTTTCAAATTCTGGTAGAAATACAGTGTGTGCAACATTTCATCATCTTATTTCAAATGAACTATAACATGATTATGTTTGTATTTTCACAGATAAAGCTGAACAAATCAAGGGATGCTAGGTTTTAAATCATGCATATGTGGGGTTTATTAAACTATTTTTAAAAGAAACAATGTAAACAAAATATTTTTCCGCTATGAAGTTTCTTTGGGCTCATTACAGCACTGCTGTATATAATTTATACTAATCTCAGTGGTTTTTGTAGGTCATTCACACAGAAATAAAAGACAAATAGCCTTATTACAGGAAAATGAGATAGAACTACAAAAACTCAAAAATTAGCCTTATTCACAAAACAATCAAAATTACTTTAATTTTTTTTAATTGATTATGTCAAGGATTTTCATCTATGAGTTCTCACAGTACCTCCCTGTAACAGCAAATAACAAAGGGGGACGGGGGGGCGCGTGCAAGAATTATAATCTTAATGAGATTGAATAAGTAAAAAGAGCTGATGAATTCCCAATACTGACAATGTCCCCCATTAAAAGTATTTCCCTCCTCTGGAACTTCGCATTACTTCCACTGAAGTCATGCTGTTCTCCTGAATGGTAGGCTACTTCACAGTATGTGCTGCTCATAAAGCTTTCTTTCCAAGAGATGACAATAAAAACCCTTAAATATAAATAGTACATATTAATGTTATAAATAATGCCTTGAAAGATTAATACAGAAAAGAAGGGAGTTTTACTCCTGCTCCTCCCTCTACCAAGACAGAGATGGTTTTATCTACAGACCTTGGTCACAATGGTGGTCAGTAACGATTCTAAAAAATGAAACTGTAGAAAGATTGATTTCTTGCAGAATTGAGTAATTTCATCTGTTAGCACTCTAATGTCCTTGTCTTCACAGACATCACTACTCTGCCATAGTAGTGGCATAATTATGTATCAAGACCTGATGTTACATATAAGAGTATAAATTATCTGGATCTCATGTTGCCCTTTTGGTTACTTCAATTTACACTTGCTGCATAAAGGGTAATGAGAGAGAAGTGCTCCTCAGATGACCAGACCATCCTTCTTCTCATACCACAGAAAATGCAGACATACGACACTCATGAATCATATGAAAGGAGCAGAAAAAGTGAACGCATGCCATTCGCCAACAAACCTGCCCGACACAGCCAGTGCCATCTCTTCCAGAGACTGGTGGATGCCTGCCCAAGGCATTCATTCAACTGCGGTTTCGCACACCCTTCTGCGCATTGAGCACGCCTCTTCAGGATAAGAATGGATGCTTTGGATGTGATGTATTCATGCAAAAGCAATGGTGCAAATAGGGCTGATGTTGGGTTTGGGGTTCTTCTCCTATTTCTATGTATCTATCTTTCTTAATCCATTTTTTGTTTTCTTCACACTTAATAAGCCAAGGGTTTCAAAAAGACCAATCAAACTTCAGTTTTGTTCTAAAAACTCGATTCTTCAAGTAGTCACTCCTATTGCAACAGCTTTCATTTTAGCCTGATTTTCAAAGGAAACTATGGTTATGCAGCTGTGCTGTCCGTACGGAAGCACGCATATTTATATTACAAAATTCTCCTAGAACTTTTGAATTCAATTCATTTCAATTAAAATGAGAGGTTAACAGCCTGAAAGAAACCAAGTTCCTACAACTTTGATGAACACAGGTAGCAGAGAAAAATGCTATTGATACTTCAATGATTTATGCAGAGAGCACAATCCGTATCAGGCATCGGGGAACCCACCTGGGAGAGCACCATCATGAATGTCTCTTCTGCAAGAAAGGCTTCCTGTATGCAATTGTTTAGACACAAGAAAGTCCATACGAAACCAAGCTTTACTAACCATGCTGTTGGAAGAACTATTTATAATACAATATCCACAAGAAAGCTAGCTTATTTGTTAAACCATTTTTTCTTTGTGGATTTCTTTTTCCTTGCAATTGAATTGTCTGATTCTGATAGCTGTATACACTTCACTAACTTTTTAGACACTGATATGCATTCTCCAACGATTCTCAGGAGCTTTGACTTCATTTCTCTGCATTTTGTTCTTCTGTGTCTGCTTCAGTTCCCTTGGAAGGCAGAACATGCACCACAGTATACATTTCGATGACTTTTGTGCCCCAGGGGCTCACAGGCTTGCCCATCTCTTTTTACAATAAATGCAAAAAAAACATCAGTTAACAGACAGCTGCAACATCCTTCCAAAAGAACAACCTTTAAAAATATTGTTTACTTGTCTGAACACACGATATCCTCCTACCCTTCAAAATAAGTGACTGATTGATGGGTAGGCAAAAGCATTTGCTTTGACAGAATCAGACTGACATCAGTTTTCATGTTCTCTCCTGTCTGAACAGTATCAAGCTGATCAGATTTGTAATTCTTCTGAAGCACATCAAACCAAGCAAAAAAACTGCAGTCCTTTCCTACACTGGACTTGTTGATTTGTCCAGTGTAAGTTAGTGAGTAACAAATTCAACTATGATAAAAATCCACTGTATAAACTGCTTTTTACAACTCCTGAAATACAGAAATCATCTAGCTCCTTACAACAGCTTAATTTGGCAAGAAGATGAGCACAGATCAGGAGACAGCTGCAACTTACCCAATTGTCATTTGTTCTTTAACTTTTTTAAATTTTTAAATTGGCTGTTGCAGAATCTAGGTCTAACCAAGAAGGCATCAGGCAATAATATTCAAGAAAATACATGAGTTTATATCCAAGTGCAACTGGCAACCACTGACTGTACAAATGGCTTTTCTTATGCAGCTAATTACAGCAGCTTTTATAGTAGAGAGGGAAAAGTTGGAGAGTCTGCATCTGACCTTGCAAGAAAGATGACCACAACAACTGTATGCCTCAATTATTTTTGCAGTCACGTGCAACTTGAGATCACAAATTAACAGAAAGAATACACAACTGATTTATACGCATGTTGAATAAGGCCCCAGCTAGACTTTAATGGCCAAGATCGTGACATTGTGCTGAAGTACCCTACTATTCTCTTTCCAGAAAAGTGAAGCATTTGAAAGTGAAGATCTGGCTGAGGACATAAAATCCATTTGGCAAAACCTTACCACATTCAGACTTGCAGAGACATACTGATCACGTTTTCTTACGCTGTACACACATAGACCTTTTCTTGTTTTTGATACTTGTCCGATCTATCGCATAGTATAAGGAGAGAGCCTCTGCATCTTTTCAAGACTTTATACTCCACTGACACACATTTTTTCAACATAGATATTTTAACTAAGAATAGCTCAATTCTGAAAACTATAATTTAAAACACGTTATTTTAATATTTTAAAGATACCTGTCTTTTATTCTTCTTTATAAAAGTAAAAATTCATCTCTGCATACACTTAAAATGGTAGAAAATTAGATTTCCTTTCTCTCAGGAAGCCATTTCAAAATAACATAGAACAGATTTGTAAAACCTGTTTAACCTAGTCTGTTTTCTACTGTGCCTAAAGTACTATATGTGCCACACGTGAAAGACTCATTAAGAAGAGCTTTTGCTACTGTCTCATTCAATAAGCCTTGGTGCATAAAATAACATGCAACATATGTATTTGAGACACTCCATATTAGGAAAATTACCAAACTCCTTAAAAACTTAAGAGACTCTCAAATAGTCTACAATCCTCTATGCATTTTATACCTGAAATGGTAAAACTTAAAAATCTTAGTAGTTTGCTTTAGTTGCTTTTCTAGTATACATAAAGAAAGAGGTATGATCTCATGGTCTGAGTATGAAACTGGAAATCAAAATGTCTTACATAATGATTTGCCAACCACGCTACAGGAACTAACCAAATTGTACCAGTCTTCCCCCAGTACAATGGAGAAAATTTAATTTACACTGAATTGATCAAATCTATTCAGTTAACAAAGAATACATGAGACTTGGCTGCTTGGAGTGAGTTTGAGAGAGCAGTAAAGCACATGTTTAACTACATGCTAAAACCAATTGAAATGGCATTGCCAGTTTCTGAGAAACTCATGACTTCAAAATTTTCACTACTGGACAACTTACCTAGTCTTGCTAGAGAATGGTATCAGGTAAAATAGAAACCAAAGGACATTAATAATTATAAGAAATAAGTATCCAACTCTCCCTAGGCAAACAGAAGTTGTATAACTTAATTTATAAAAATTATGTATATAACTTGAAACATTATACTGAAGTAAAACACAGACTAGTGATAAAAAAGTTTATAAGATGGCCAAGGCCATTGACCAATCAAAAAAAAAAAATGCTAAAGGTAGGGAAATTTTAATAAGGAGTTATAACTTACCAGTTTCTAAAATGACAGAAGACTTGACAGAAGTCTTGAGAAACAGAAGACTGTATATATCCTGCTCTGACAGTTTAATTGAATCAAGGTATCTAAGATGCACAGACAGTAAAACCAGATAAAGTGCAAAAAGGAATCTGTAAACTATCAAAGAAAATATTACAATTGGCTCTACTTTAGCTTTTTAATTAATTAAAATTCTCCACTTGGGTGTTTTTATGCATTTTAAGGTAAAAACTAACATTCAAAAAGACACTTCTAAGTTTTTTCAGGCCCCAAGTGACATGAACTTTTTCTTTAAATCAACAGTCTAGCATTTATAGTCAAATAAATGGAGAAGGAGAAGTTAGCAGATGAACACCTAAGGGATATTAAATATATACTGTCCTCACATATTCAAATCTGTGTTTACTATGCTGTTTACAGAAATATCTTCACATAAGTTTTCAAAGCAAAATTAATCATGCTTTCTAGCAGGCCATTATGAAAAACCACTACCATAAGAGAGAAAAACCAAAACATTGAAAAACAGGGATTGCAAAACAGAGTTTAACTAGAAGACTATTATTTTAACATGATTTCTTCCCTATCTCTCATGCTTGCCATGCAATTATCACAATTAACTCCACATTCTTTGGAAAAAGTTATCAATACATAAATGTCAAAAAATTATCAATTCTTAATGTATGAATTGCCTTCTCCTTCTTGCAAGAGGATGGCTACTTCTGGCACTTTTTGCAGAAAAACTTTAACGTTGTTTGCCAAATTAATCCTTTTATCTTCCGTTGGCATCTGCAGTCAACTGCTGCTTTGGTCAAAGAATTCAGTGTTTTCTTTTAATTTTATTTTAAGAGAGGAGGCACAAATTCAGAGAAAAAAGGTGTAAGTCCTGCAGTTTCAAATTCCTTTTGTAGCTCATCCAGCGTTGAATATTCTTTGACTTCAAACGTCTGAAACCTACATTGTAAAAGGGAAACTCATGAATATGCCTAGATTTGTCAGAATGTAATTATCGATTCCGTTACTCTTCTATCCACAACAGTACTAAATTATACCTTTTATGCTGTGACTGTACTTTTGTCTCACACAGTACACTAATCATTTTTTCTTTGCATTTCTTTCCGCTTGAGTCCACATCTACCTTAGAAGTTTTCTGAAGAATCAAGTACTCCTAAATGACAAAAAAGAACAAAATATTAAATGTCATCTAGTATCTTTGAAGTTTAGTAAAATGCAAAAATCTATACGAAACATACAGATTTTTTTCAGAACATAGCAATCAAGCTTTGAAAAAGTACACAACTGTTTCTATTCATCAGCTTAAAGGTAAGCGCAGTCTTAAGAAATCTAGAGAACATGAGTTTGAAAAGCCAAAACATTCTCCTCCAATATCACCACAAAAACCTGCCTAACGCAGTGGGAGTTCATAAGTACAGACAAGAAGTTGAAAGCCCAGGCGTGCGCTAGGAGCACCACGGGGTCTAAGTCAAGGAAAGAGACAGTTAGTAATGAGCTAGAAATATGTCTGTTACTAATTTCTCATCACAAATTTTCTGTTTTCTGGGGCATTTGGGAAATACAAGAGACTGAACCTAGGCATATTACATCAGGAAACACAGGGAATACAGGGGTATAATTACAGTGGGAAGCAAAGCGATACAAGCCACAGGTCTACGGGTATCACTGGTTTCTTTGTCATAGAATACCTTCTTTTTCTTAAATACAGAATAAAGTTGTTGGGCCTTCCTACTCTCCTAATGATCAATCTGCTTCCAAAATTGTTAATCTTAGAAAAACACACACAAAATATTCAGACACATAGGTTTCAGTGGTAAATCAATAGAACTAGTCAACATTCATTGTTCCTGCACCTTAATGTTGCTCCTGTCACCCTGAAGAAGAATCAATATTATCTTGCCCATGAACATCAGTCTTCCAGTCAGCCTTAGATCTGAAGCCCATTTTTCCACAGTTTTGACGTATTTTGCCTTTGCTCTCATGTGATCTAAATGCAAAAGGAGCATCCAGATACCATCCTCTGTACTTGTTCCTTTTGACAAAGTAGTTTTTTCATTGCAAACTGTTGCTGATTGCTTAATGACATATTTAAGATGCTGCTGTATCCAAAGAATCAGGTCATGTACCATGGGTTCAGAAAGATGCTTCTTTGCTTGTTCAAGTAATTTATCTTTCACGTCCATGCATTGGGCCCTTGTAAGCTGGTCTGAGTTAACAGAAATATCTGGTAGAGTTAATGGATAATTGACTGGTAAATGAAATAACAGCTTTAAAAGTACATCTGTATCCAGCAGTTCTTTCACATTGATTTGAATTCTAAATGTGATTCCATGCGTCTCTGGAAAGTATCAAAAAATAAACATTAATAGTTTGCTTGAAGTTGAAATACATATATATTATTGAGTCATGTTATTTTCTTTAACAATTCAATTTAAATGACTGCCATTCTATATAAAATAAGGGGTGTGGGGTTTTTTGCAGGGTGGGGGCGTTGCAACCAATGGCTTAAGCTATACTTGCAGGGAATCCTGAAATGAAACACTTCTATATCATACTGGAAGGAAAGTTATTAACACATTCTAAAAAGCTTTCACACCTTTTGGCTCTTTCAAAGTCTAGACAAGCCAGTAATAAAGAATTGTCTGTCTTAGAAACACATAAGTCAGCTTCTTCAGCTCAATAGCAACAGCAAGGACAACCGAAAACACAGACTTTTCTGGATGGACTCAGCACTGCCCTAACTTTGCTCCTAGAGAAATCTGTAAGACTTCTAACATCAATACCAGCACAAGGCAAATAGGCTTGTACTGAGTATTTTTTAAGACAACCATTCAAAAGCAGTTCCACATTAAAGAGAGGCTTGGAAGGAAAAAAGTCAGATTCTTTGTCCCCTACAACTTTCAGAAAAAATATGCTTAATTCTTTTCTGCCGACTTCTCTACATTTACAACAGTTGGATTGACATAATGAAAAAATCTCTGTTGCACAGCTGACCCTAGATACTACATACATACATATATATACACACATACACTTATATAAATGTATGTGTATATATCTGCATAGGTACTCAAAACCTGTTGTTGGTCTACTTTAGAATAGAATTATTTTCAGAGTGAAAAGGATACACACAGTCTGTAGCAGGAAGGGCAAAAGACCACATCCTCCTGATAAATCGCATAATCAAAGACGCTGAATATGAAAGTTATGTACAGTAATTCCTGCAATAAAACCTTCTTGATTAAAACATGTTTCACAGAAAAACAATACAAAACTTCATAAAGTGAAAAGCGGGGACAAAGACCTAACCTACTTTTGCTCCTCTGCCATGAAGAAAGAGGATGATCTTCTTCAGATGTTCTCTGCTTCACCCCTTTGATGCGTTCTAAACACTTCACCCCTTTTCTTTAAAAAATTGCTAAAATGTCAGGCTGATTCATTCTATGAGGGCAGGAGAAGCCAGATTTGAAAGGCAGATTAAAGCAGAGCTGAGTTTCAGAGGAGGTCTTTTGAAGTGACTTGCCTTCTTCTTCCCCTACCTTATCTTACCTTCCTTTACATGACAGTCAGTTGAATTACGTTTGATTCGTATTGCTGACGCCGTTTAACCAGCCTCAGTGCTCTCTCTGATTTTATATTTGAACCCTACTAAATAAGTGAAAGAACCTAAAAGTGACTTGGACAGACAGAAGCACTTTAGAGAGCTTAGTCAAGGGCTTGTTTCCAACCTCCTTCCTGGGTCGTACGAAGAACTCTCTAGGTCAGAGCAGTCACAAAATAAAATAAACAAATCCTCCAAAGCCAGTAATCAAACTCTAGCATTACTATAAAGAAGTCTCCAAACATCTACAAACCATCGCTACCTAAACAGAGTCAAATCCAGTGCTGAAAGTAGTGGACGCAAATCCAGTGAATTAAATGAAATTACACCCAACCATGCCCATACCTACAGGCACTATGTGTCAAAGCCTTGTTCCCTGCCAACAGGAGTTGGTCTCCAGTCTTCTAAGATCCTATGAAAGGTTCCAGACTATTTTTAAGGCAAGTTTATTCCTCAGAAACGCACCAGCCTTAGAAGAGACTCCAGTTTCCACAGCGTCCATCTGGCAGCATGCAGCCCTCGCTCACAGGCAGCAGCTACACAGGAGGACCTCAAGCCTTCCCATTCCAATCTCTGCCTTCTGCTACCCTGACAAACGTTTCTTACTGGGCACCAGCAACAATAGCTCCTCTGCCATTACGCTAGGCTCGGTACACATAACCACACACACAAGAAGAAAAGCCTGCACTGCACCTCCTGGGAACCCCAGCACCTCTTGGCCGCCATGGAGGGTCTCCGCACACACCTGAGCACCGCACCGCACACGGCCAGTGCCTGCTGCCCCACCTCCTTCCAGCTGCCCCTCACACAGGGCAGCCCCACCAGGTATGCGGCCAGCTGAAAGCAAGCTGCATGTGGCTGAACGGCATTAACATTATTATATTCCTGCCCGTGAATCACTTTAAATTATGTTGCCAAGGAATTTTAAAATGCACAGCCTATAAATGAGTTGAAGAATACTACTCTATTGCCAGCTTAATTACAGTGACAGAAAAACATGTTACCTTTCTGATAATCCTCCTAGGATTTTTTCACTAGCTTGTCATAACAGATCTCACCAACTCAGAAGTAACTGAGGGATAAACAGACAGGCCAACCTTGCCCCTTCGGCAAGGGCCTCCTGCTGCAGTGATCATATTCTTAAGCCTGCAACAATCACACCTTTCCCTGTGATGATGAACTAATCCGAAGGAAGCAGCGCAGCCTCGCATCCCAAGGTGTATCAGCCTGAGCCATCGCGAAAAGCCCAGCCGTGCTCATTTACATCTGCTTCAGACTTGCTTTTAAAAAGGAGAATCGGTTCAAAACATTTGTGGGGCTACAGCATCTAAAGTTTATTTAAACATTCCAGCGTCCATTTTCTGCACCAGCGCTGCAGACAGCTGGCAGAACAAAGAGCAAACCACCGTCACCCTGCGTAACGAGGCTCTAAAGAAATATTTCCTTTGTTTGCACACGCTACAAGGTCTGAGTTGTCTTCCCAGCAAAATGGTGATTATTTCTGAAATAAAAGGTTGGGTATGACCGTTCTGCTGGCATTTAATGTGCTAATAAGACTAAATTCAATACATTTTAACTAATTTTCCCCCATCGCTGCATGCTTATCAGTATATTTAGCTTTAGCATACTTCAGATTTTTTCTTATGTTCCATGTCAACCAAACAGATATCCCCCTCCTCTCCTACCCAAAGGCATTTTATGCAATACGTGCAGTCTATTTTTAAATTCAGAAAATGGCACCTACTAACGTACAAGCTTAGAATATATAAATATATTTTTATAGCAAGCTTGGTGAGCAAACCAGAAGAGAACAGATTAACGAGTAAATTATGGATTTCTATCTGTAACGCTAATCTTTGTAAATAGATATGTAAGGTAAAAAAGATATGCTGTAATTAGTTTATTTAAATTCATCAACACATTGGTTTTGATAAAAACATATTTTACATTCTGAATACTTCATTGGTAAATTCCAGAAAGCCAAACTTTTTAGCATACCAAGAGACCTGCAAAAGCATTTTCTTACATTCCTCAAAACCATAAATCCCCAACGGCCTCCTTTTTGATCCCGTGGATCTACACGCAAATTAATGTATTAGAGATAGCATAACATAACAGTCTTACTGGAATTTACTTCTGTGCACCATTTGTCAATGACAATTTATATGGTTTGAAGAGACAAAGCAAACGTAAGCTAATGAATACAGCAAAAGTTAATTATATACAAACTAAAGGATTCTGTAGCTCCAATGTAAAAAGGTACATTCCCAAAGTAAGAAAACTACCATTAATCATTGTTGTAAATAATTTTTTCAATTCCAGCAGAAAACGATGGAAATCAACCAGATATGTATGATCCTAACGTATCATGAACACAGCCTGGCTAAAGGCCCTGCAAGGTCACATAACATCAATATAAATATAACAGCCTGTTCCCGTTATGCACTTGTGGCACTTTATGTTCCAGGAAGGTTTCTAAGCTTTTTACATCCTGGTAACTTAAAAACACAAAATCATTTTTCTGCATGTGAAGCACCGAGAAGGATGTGTATATATTTCTCTAACAGATTTGGAGGAACAGACATGCATACGCAATGTTCAGATACGTTCACCTTTTTTTAAATAAACATCTGTTAAGCCTGGATACTGTATTTTCAAACTATGCCTGAAATAACATTCCTGAACTTTTTGACTTTAAGAAAATAAAACTCAGTTGAAATATTTCATCAATCATATTTTAAAAATACAACTCTAAATACCAATCAAAAAATAAAATGGCAGAGTTACCTGCCTACACTGGAGCAAAAGGTGTGTCATGCAGATCTAGACACAAAACAATTCTGCTTTTAGATTATCCCAGTTAGTTGTGCTCCACGCAGACACTAATGTCTTCATCCCTCTGAGGCTGTCTACACACAAAGTCCTCTTTTCAAATAACCACTTGCTGTTCTGTGCGAATCTATTTCAACAACTATCTTCAAATAAAAGTTTGAGGTTTATTCAATTAATTTCTTAGTAACTTTTTAGTTAAAGTCACTCAAGAGCAGCCACATGTAATTTCACACCAAAGCTGCACAAAGTTATTTTCACAGAACCACTGAATGATTGAGGTTGGCAGGGACCTCTGGAGGTCATCTTGACCAACCTCCCTGCTCAAGCAGGGCCACCTACAGCAGGCTGCCCAGGGCAACGTCCAGATGGCTTCTGAATATCTCCAAGGATGGAGGCTCCACAACCTCTCTGGGCAACCTGTTCCAGTGCTTGGTCACCCTCACAGTAAAAAAGCATTTCCTTATCAATCCCAGTTCTTTTGGGCTGAATACATATGCAGACAAAATCTGACAGCAGGCCACTGGATCTATTTTTAACAGCATTCTCCAGGCCTTTACTGCAGTTCACCCAGCAGGAAGCTGCTTGCTGTCCGCCGTTTCGCTGGGGAGCTGGGCAGCACACTGCAATAGCTCCCAGGACACCAGGGAACAGTAAGTGATACAGAATATATGCATATTCTCTGTGTGTGTGTGTGTATATATATCTCTCTCTCCAACAAATATATAGGACAGTTGTCACATCTGTGGTAGGCGCTAAGCAAAATTTACTCACGCTCAGGATCTGAACAGGCATGCAACACTTGCATATCCCACCTGACACTTTCTTTAAGTCTGGTAGTAACTGCTGTTGTACACTGGAACTACTGAGATTTATTCTCCCTTGCAGAAGGGGCAACTTTACAGCATCTTTACAGCACTGTGACGGCACAGACCGATAAAAGTCATCCCTTAAAATTATGTTTTGATCGTCGGCCACCATGGCTGGTGCAGAAAACGTGGAGTAAAGGTGTCCACACTTACTGTGTTCCTAGCCTACAGCATCCAGCAGCTGATGGGAGCAAGCACTACAAATCTTCTCATCTTCCCACCCACCCGCAGCAAACATGAAAGATTAGCCTCAGTACCCTGTAAAACCTACAGCCATATTGCTGAAGCTGGAGAACATTCAAAACATCATAAGGCCCAGATTATTACCAGAAAAGGACAAAGATGACCCAAGGCTTCTCATGCATAACAACAGCTACACCCCTATTAAATGTTACAGGATAAATACCTGGTCTTGTTACACGTGTGAGATGCAACTGCTTATTTACCTAAACAGCAGCCTGCCCATTCCCACTGCTGCCCTTCGCCTACTGCAAGTTTCTGCACACGCTGCAAACAGCTGGAATTAAGAAGGTCGCTAACTATAAACGAGTAGGACTCGCTAGGATTTGTCCCCTACAAAGAGGCCAGCAGCAAAGACACACGGCAGGACAGGGACAGGTGACGAGGCACCCATCTTTGGCGCTGCCGCTAATAGCAAGCGACTAAGCCGGTGCTACCCCGCTGAGCAGAGCCCCCCCCGTCAGCGGCCCCGCAGCACCTCCCCTCGGGGCCGGGCCGGGGATAGCGCGGCCCGGGCAGGGCCTGGCCGCCGGTGCGGGGGAGCGAGAGGATGGCCGGCTGAGGCGCCGCCGCCGCGCCAGGTCTCGTTTGGGCAGCGCGGCGAGACCCTGCCGAGCGGGGCGACCCGCGGCTCTCGGCAGAGGAGCGCGGCCGCCTTCACCTGAGACCGCCAGCACCTCGCAGGCGTCCGGCTCGCAGTAGATGGCGGCGAGAGCCGAGAGCTCCTCCAGCGCCAGCTCCGACATGGCCGCCGCCGAAGGCGCGGGCCGGGGTGGCGGCGGCGCCCCCTGCCGGCGGCGGCCAGCGCCGCGACCCCGTCCCGCGCCTCAGGGAGGGTGCCGCTGCCGGCGGGGCCCTTCCAGCCCTGCGGCGGCCTCGCCCGGCGCTGCAGCTCGGTTCAGGCAGGCGCCGTGACGAGCAGCCCGGCAGCCTCCGAGGCAGCGAGCGGCAACGGGCAGCACTAGAGGCGGTGGCGGGAGCCTTGGCTCCCTCGGCGCCAAACAAAATGGCCGCTGTCGGCGGCGGGGGCGCCCGGCGCGGCCCGCTCTGCCTTCCGAGCTGTTCCTGGGTGTATAGCTTTACATGACAGCCTCTGACCCACAGAAAGGAATAACCTGATCGTCCTCAGGGTGTACACAATCAACTGAAGCGCAGCCGCACACACTCATACAGGAAGTTTTACTAGAATATAAATTTATGCTTCTCGTATTGAACTATTGCGGCTTCATAATCCTGTTAACAGCCGTGTGGCTGTCTTCTACAGCCAATGGTATCATTAACTCCCAGGTATAATCATCTCAAAAGAAACATTCATTATCTTCCATTATTACAAAATCACTTTTAAAAGCAAGGGATGGGTGGTTTACTTTTTCAGGAAAGCATATCATGCTATTTTTAATCCCCTAAATTCTGTTGAAATAACAAGACACATGAGAGTGCTGAGCTGGGACTGAGGGGAGTAGCGGGAAGGGAAAGACGACGGGGGCTGTCAGAAGCGCTGCCGGGCGGCAGCCCATGCAGCTGTCAGAAGGCTTCGGTGGAAATTAGCCTAGGAAGTGCCTCATTCTATTATTAAGAACTTTCTTGCCCCTGGTCTTTCCCCCTTCTCCTCACCCACTTCGCATATTCCATTTTACATGTTTAAATAAAAAAGTCGATGTAAATGTCTCTTAAATTGACACTATCACAAGACATTGAGGTCCCTATGAATAAGTTACTGCACTCTGACATTTGGAAGTCATCAAACGAGACAGTATAATGTCAGCTTGATATTTTTCACACTATGAAAATATCAGCTTCATGTCAAAGATCTAAATTCCATCTTAATGTAATAAATTTTCTTGTATTCACAGACTAGTGAAAATGCTAAATATTTAAATTTGAAATGAACTTCTACAGTTACAATCTGGCCTTCATATTCCATTATTATTAAATTGGAAGTCAAGATCTTATTTTCCCCCTTTTTTTTTATGATTTCTTCACACATTGCAGTATTTGATAGAATAACATTAGCCATATTCGTTTCTCTGAATGGATGCTTTCCCATCAACATGTGGCAGATAAAGTTCAAAAAAAATCAGCCTATATTAAACCAGCTCCAGCATCCTGTCATAAATCGATATGCCACTGATGATACCAGTATTTTCCACTTTGCCTGACAAGGCAAACAGAATGCAACCTTTCATACTTAGGTAAGATTAATCTTCCCGGTGCTATTTGCAAAAGTAGTATCCTTTGCTTTCCACTCACTGCAGTTATGGCCCCAATCAATTAGGTGTTGCATCGACAACCACTAGTGATTCTATATAAAACTGTGCATTTAGACCCATTTTCCCCTAACCTGAGCAGCGAATAAGAGAGGAGGAAGACGACAGACATTTGGAAAAAAATGTCAGTTTGGAACATCCATCTATATCTTTTTACTGTCATTTCCATGCCAGCCACCCTGCCGTCCCGGCTACCGCAACTGTAAGCAGTCCTAAAAACATGTACTCTAGAAGGCATTAAGGGACCACTAGGAAGAGTCTAAAAATCCCTGCAGTTGCCCATTTTGGGGTCACAAGGCAAACACTAACGAGGAACCCATAACCACAGCTAAGTGTGATGGCTAACCTATGCAACACAAACCATATCCATCTTTCGGCACTGCTGTAGGACAGCTGCAGTTCCTATATTTTCTGCTACAACAATGTTGACAGCTCTAATGCAGCCAGAATGGTATTCTTACCAGCTACAACTGTTCTTAACTGAGTTTAATAGCACTGATTTTTGAGATACCTAAGAAACAAGCCATTATTTCTGTAGTAACAACTGTAAGTGTTATCGCAATGGTGGAAGTTTTCCCAAAAATGGCTTGTACTAAAATGGCAGAGAAAGCAACATGAAAACCTGTAAAAAATCACTCCAAATAAGCTAAAAGGCAAAAGCTTAAAGAAAACAGAAGGAGAAGCAACCCCTGTAATTGTGAAAAATTGTGATAAAACATGGAGATTTTTTCCTCAGTATTCTCAAGTACAGCTAGTAGAAAAGTTTTCATCATTTTTTTTGGCCCAAAGCATGTGTTTTTTAAAGTTGGAATAAAATCATTTAACAAAAAATTTACATTGCAAATTAAAGCTGCCAAAATTTGCATGGTTTGTTCTAAGGTTAAATTAAACATTTTCACGAGGTTTTGCTCTTTGGTTTTTGCAAATGAGCAAGTGAATTCTCACTGATATATAAAAAAAAGCCTTTGCTAATTTGAGAAAAAACAAATCGGAGGAAAAATCTTTTCTATTACTTTTCCTTTTAAGTTTTTCAGAAGCAAGTTTTTCAAGGATTTGTGGTCTAGCAGTGCTTTTTAAAGGCAGTTGCATTTATCCTCCATGCATCATAAGTCAATTCCCTCAGACACTTAATCTTTTGGCAGATGGAAACTCATTTTGAAAGTCTACTAATGATCAATTAAAGCATTAGCTATCTCGATAGACAGGAGGTTTATGGGGTCACAGTCTTCAGAAGCTGGAGGCAAGAGCAGCAGCATGTTAGAAAAATAGCTAAAACTTTCTGTAATTACCTCAAAATTGGCAAAACATTGGAAAACAAAAAATCCTTACTTAGTCTTTAATGGGGTTTTTTTTTTCCATAATATGTTGAAAACAAATGTGATGGTTTCTATTTTATAAGAGAGGCCATGGTCCGAAGTGAACGTCAGCAAGGGAAACTAACTATTTCTTTAAATTTTTTTAATGAAGCCTAGTAACAATCCCAATACTTCCGATAAATTTACATTATCCTTTGAAAATTGGATTCATTCAGACTCCAGTCATAAAAATATGTACCCATGCAGCAAATATGCAGACATGTCTTGTGAGTAGCTGCCATTGGAATCAGTGGTTCACCGGGAAATGATGCATCGTTTCACACATGCTCAAGGCCACACGTTTAGGTTTGGAGTCAAAACTAGTACTCTGCCCACAAGTTTCTATACAATTTGATGTACAAGTAGTAAGCCCAAATAGATGCAACTGTCACAATCATAAAAGAATTTAAGATTCTTTCTCTAGGAGTTTTTTCTTGAAGGACATGCACATAAAAGTGATTAACCATCTAATGCAAACTAAAAAGGATGCTTTTTACAAAATGATGTATCTAGTATGACCAAAGGTTCCTATTATTACTAACATTGCCAAGAGAATCAATACTTGATCCACTGCATATAGATCTTTGCCTGCAATTCACCTTGTATAAGGTAAGAAAGAACAATAAATAGAACACATTTTCTTTCAGTGAGAGTAAAAATGCATGAAGTTGCCTACTAAAAATTTGTAGAAAACTAGCAATGCTGTGTATTTTTAAAAAGAACATATGTAAAGATACTCGTGGGTAGGGAAGGGTGTGATACTGAAGACATAAGCACAGCTAGCATTATGAGTAGTATACTCTATCCTCAAAAAAAGTTCAGCTTCCACATCAAGTACATCTGCTTGTGGAACCTTACAACATGGATTTTTCTCCAGGTGTAAGCAAAGGGATTAAAGTGTCAAAAAGGATTAAAGTGTCATTTAATTTAGTAAATGTTGGGGACAGACCTTTAAAAAGTAAAGGAGTGGTGTTTTTGAAAAGGGCATTTCTACCCTCTGAAAAAAACACATTAGTAAGAGTTCAAAAATTAGGCAGTGCTCCTTAGTTTACCAGTTCCCTTCATTTCTAGCTGCTGAGCTACAGCAGCCTTAGTATCTGTGCCTCCATCTTTTGAACTTTGGCACATTAGCTGTTATTCCCCCACACTTTGACACAAGAATTGAACGAACAAAATGGGAGTGCATAAAATGACAGACTACTTATGATGATTTTTAGAGCACTGAGAGATCCTTTGCCACTCATACCTTTTGGAGGCAGAACAATATTCGTCATCATATTTTAGACTTTAAATAATTATTTACAGAGCACATTAAAGTCCTGATAGTAAATACATTATGTAAATATTAGACAGCATTGTTGTCCCATTTCACACTAAACTAGCATACCTCTTTCACATCATAATTCAAAAACGGTAATCCAGAACACTTTGCTTTGGCAGTAAAATAGCAATAATCAACAATGGACACAAATACCTTCTTACCAGCAACAGAATCTCTTTCTTCTACAGCAAAGTAGGGCAGAAGTTCTAGGGTTTAGCTGAAAAATTCTTAAAGAGATTGAAGCTAGGACCATTGGCATCATATGAAAGGGAGGAGCAAAGTTGCTTCTAAGGGAGAGGGAAATAAATAGATAAAGAAAGGTGACAGAAGAGCTACAGCTCCCATTTTTAAACTGCCTGCTAGTACAATGCAAGGGCAAAATGTCATAGGATGACTCAACATAGCCAGGAGCTCCAGGCACCCCGGAAGGACAAGCCTGTGAATTACTCCCTAATTACAGGGCACTCATGTTGGCCAGGTACTAACGGGACAGAGAGCAGAGAGCTGGGTCAACGTTACTGGAGAGGGAGGGTGTTGTAGGCACAGCAACCACATGTTCAGGGCCCGTCTAGACTGGCAGCGTGGTGCCAGGCACCCTAACTGCAGGGTAGTCACTGGCTGCCTGAAGCCATGCAACAGCAAGAGGCCAAAACCAGGTATTTGAATGCAGAGTGGTCTCCTGCTCCAGGTAATAAAGATCAGTACCACTCTTGACTATATACGTGTGACCCAAGAACAGTTGGAGTGGTATGCCGGAGTCCTTTTACATCAATCAGTGCCAGAGATTGCAATTTCTGAGCACCACAATATCCTTGAAGGACGCATCTTCAGCTGCCGATTCAGAGAGCTCTCCTAACTTGTTTTAACTGCAGGAGTCAAACAGAATAGGTCAAGCAGGGCTTCGACACGGTAAAGCAGAACATAGGTGAACTTTAGATACCTAAATACACAACTGATTTAAAGTGGCCCTGCTTTAGTGACAGCGTCCACATTTTCCCTTTTGCACGTGCAGAAGGTTAACCTGGTTTGAGATGCGGGGTTCCGAACTTCTGTTTCAGCCTGACTGGGGACTGGGAACCTGATGCTGCTGCAGAATTCCCTGGAAGGCCCTGATCAGGATACTTCTTCACTTTTTGGAGCTTCATGAACTCTCCATACATTTCTATACTTACAAAGAAAGGATATAAATGTATTTATTTATGCATATATACGCACACACACACATTACCTTTAATCTAGCCTAAACAATAGTTTTACAGTTAAAACATCCTCCCTGTTTTTCAAGCTTACATTAGAATTCTTATCACTGACACCCATCTTCTGAGAAATAGTGAACTGCCAACATCATGCATAGAGTAACCCAAACCTAAAAGAGAAAACTCCATATTTACTTCCTAAGTCATACTGCACGTAGAAATGAATTATTTTCATTTACACTTCAAGGATTATTTAAAAAAAAAAATTCCTTGCATTCCTCTCTTCAGAAGTTAGCCAGACTCAGGATGAATATATATGTCGTCATATGCTCTTATTCTGAAAGCTGCTCGTTTGGTTGGCAAACACCTGAATTTAGTCCTTGGCTTTTGGTTCTGTGTTCACCTAAATAAATGAGTAATATACATTCAAAGATGTGATTAGTTGTAACAGACTATAGTCTCATATGACACATGCAAGAGCTCATCTTAATAATTCGTACAGCTAAAAATATGATCACCAAATACCAAAGTTAAGAAAAGTATATTTATTTGATTCTCCTTTTTGTTTGATGACAAAGTAGTACATTTCATTAACAGTAACACAGAAAAAAAAACAATTTTGGATCTATGTGAGATGGAACATAACAGAAGACGGTAAACGCGTAAGTGGCATATGACACCTTTCCCCAGATTTAGCAGCAATTACCATTTCCATAATGCACTCAACATCACACTTCCAAAATCAACAAAGCAAACTCGTTCTTTTGAAGCTTCTGAAGCACTCCCTACACTGATGTACCTTTTCCATGTTTAGTTGTGAGAAATACGGAATTCTGCGCCTATCAAGTTACCTAATGTATACATAAACCAAGCAACCAAAAAAAAACCACCCCATAAAGCAGTAAGCCTCAGTCTTTACTGTTAGAGCAGAGAGGAGCAGCTCTTTCATGATCAGATATGCTTCATACAAGCTCACACACTTCTCATGTATCTCATATATACATTGCCTACTCAGATGGAGATTTTCTTTTGCCCCAAACTATTTTTCATTTATATATATGAATCACTAATAAGGTGACAAAGGATTGAGGAAAGTGGATAGGGGTAAGAGCGTGGTTTTCTCTTAGGACTCTGGACTTCTGGGTAATACTCATTCCTACCATGCAGGACAGTTGCCTCGGAAGTGGGAGCCATTCATCTCCATTAATAACTTAAAGTATGGAAGATTCCCTGAATAATTTTTCCTAAATGGGAAGTTACTTGACTTGAGGCTTTCCCCTCAGGGGAAAAAAAAAAAGAGGAAAAAAAAGCTTCCAATGTCAGTTAAAAATAATCACTTTCAGAAAATGAATGTGCAACTGGTTCCCAGTTAAGGTTGTGAAGTTTCATGAAGGAAGCTTCTCCCATTTGACAAGATACAACGTGATACTCTCTTACTCCTTCCCTTCCCAAGTGTCTTGCATGGAGGACTCATTCTCAAGAGTAATATATGCTGAAAGGGAGGAATAATTTAAATGTAGGGGTATGTGGTACCTGAAATTTACCAAGCCATGCAAATTTAAAGCTATTACAGTGGAAGACTTAAAAAAAAAGTTAGTTTCCCTTATTAAGCACAAACATTAATCAAATCTGTAAGCCACACAGCATTAATGTGCATCACACTTAGAAAATGCTCAAATCAACCTTATTTCTTGGCATTTTTTATAACCTTTTAGCCAAGTTATATACACATCTGTAATATGCCTCACTATAATCACTATGCAGAAATGTGTGTGACTGTGTAGTCATACATCCTTGTGTGATTCCGTATTGTATAAAAAACCATACTATGGTACAGCTGGTGAAGCCAAGATGCAAAATACAGATGCACTGCATGACAATTTCTTTAAACAAGGCTTAATTCTGTCCTGAATGCATTACATGAGACACACATTAAAGACATGAAAATACTAAAAGAATATAGTTTTCTTACTTCAGAAAACAAACCTTTTAAATACTCAAATAAATAGCCATTAAATAGAAATTTTATCTCCTTTTAGAAATGTTGTTTTAAAAGTAACTGACACTCATTTCCTGCTTCTAACAGATGTTCTTCTATTCAAAGACAAATTGCAGATTAAGGCATGAGTATATTTTCCTTTTCAACTTAACATACCTTTAAAAATACTCATACTACACTATACTTCCTTTAACAGAATAAACTTCACTAAAGTTTTCTGAGGAAGCATGTATTTGAACAGGTAAAGTGCCCATGTGAAAACAAATACACGGTTTTATATAGTTCATAAAACATGCAGTTTGAAACAGTCCAGATCTTTTACCCTTTATTCATCATCTAAGTATCCAAATACTGTAACTATGTGAAATGGTTTATGAAATTTCCAGTTTTCATTATTTAAGTAATACTCAAACCTCCAGTCAGAATCAGAAACCTAATGTATTTGGTGCAGCACTGGAGTCATGAAATGAAAAGAAGGCAAGCTTACGCAGAATCTGTGACGAAGTAAGAAAAGATTTTCCAGCTCCTAAGAAAATTGAGATACATGTTTTTGCTACTACAACTTTATTATTTCATTCAAAACACCATAAAGCATTGGTGTACTTAACAATGGATTTCCCCATCCTCCCTTCCCACTCCCAAAGAACAGTGGTAATGATGAAAATAATGACAGTTGCAGTGAACTTCTATTTCAAGTCACAGTATTCATTTATCCTTAGCCCAGGAGGAAAGTGGTTTACTTTTTGACTACACACCACAGGAGTAGTTATGAAGTCCACCGCCACCAAGCTACCTTCATTCTGTCCCACACAGCGGAGAGAGAGTCAAACGCAGGGCGAACGTCCAGGATAGTGAACTGGTAGTTCTTATCTACTGCTCCACCATCATAGTAATCAATAACGTATCGTACTTCTTTTCCACATCGGTCAACAATCCAATCATGTCTGTCAAAGGGAAGTTCATATCTGGAAAGACAGGTAATAGACCATGTAGATATTTCAATGGCTATTATGAACCTGGGAGAGGGAGTGGAACTCCTGTTTAAGATTATTTATTTATCCAGATATTGGCATAAGATCCCCACTAGTACTTCTATCTTCTGGTAATTGTAACTTGCAATTCCAGTTCTGAAACACCTTAAAATTAATTCTACACCATGTTTTCAGCCACGTCTCTACCCTCCCACCTCACTGGAAGACCACCTTTCCTGCCCACGTACCCCATCCACGAGCGTATTCTGGCTCTTGGTGAATACTCTTTTGCTTTGCCTCCAAACCGCATCAGTGATGGTCCACATGGACATTCCCTGAGGACACAATTAAAAAAGAAAATAGTTTTTACCTTTTAAAACAGTCTTATTTTAAGTGTTTAAACCACTATGGTAATTTGTTTTAGTAACCGAACAGGAGAAAGAGCAACAGTAAAAAATTAATTTCAAGTGATCTAAACCAGCTTTTTTTTTTATAAAAAGGTTTGAAAAGTCCCCCAGTTTCTGACAGCACTTACTGCTGGTATGATAAAGTACCTTTGATATGTTCCACACCATTGTTCTAACTTATCAACAGAGCGGTTCTCAGCAAATCTAATCCACAGATTTAATGGATTAAAGAACAGAAAACCATTAAAGAACAGAAAACCGTAATCCAAACTACTGTGTAACAAAGATCATGGAATTTCAAAGAACAATTTCTACATACAGAATGCTTAACTAGTCTGTCTCCTCTAGGAACAGGGACTATACTGACCTAAAAAGTAACAGTTTGTTTTACACCAGTCACTTTTAATCTAAGTCTCGTATCTTTTTCGTAACATAAAGATTTCAATTAAGTAATTCCCAAATAGATACAATAAGAAGTTAATTTGTCCAAATCCACATTATACACACACACCCCACCAAAATGCTCATCCGTTTTATCAACAGAGTAATTATTCAGTTCTAGTTAACCTCTTCTGGATAATCTTCCTCCATATTAATGAAAATGCAGGCTCCCACAAGACCATAACTTTTGAGACATATCAGCACCAGAATATTTCTATGAAAACTAAACAGACATTCTACTTTCAAAGAATTACAAAAGCAAGAGCTAAACCAAAAGATTTGCTTTTTGTTTCATATGTACGTACACAGCATGAAGAGCTTCCCACTTCAAAATCTCCTTCCAAGCTTGCTCATTATTTTGGTTGTGAATCTTAATAATGTTGGTCATGTCTTCACCTGTTATGTCATCATCTTTCCACCTCCACCTAAAAAATAAGAATTTGAAAACCGTTTACGAGCATTACAGCAAAACTACTTCACCTTCCTCTGCTTATCTGATGGGCTTTTGAATCAAGAGATTTAAGGTTTTATGCAAAGACATAAAGCAAGTATGGAAACTTCTGGCTCATCTGCCTAAGCATCTTGAGAACCACTTCATTTTCTGTGTAAAAGTGTAGTTCTCAAAGTCATCATCATAGAGATCCACAAATTCTAGTTAGCTAAATTAACAGCTCAACTGTTATCAGAGTGTGCAAACATCAGCAAATCCACGGTATTCATAAAAATACTTAGGAAAAACCCGACTTGCATTCCTAATGCACGGAAGTCCTGTATTCAATGCATTTTGAGATGTCTTTCATCTCTCTGACCCTGCTCTATGACTACGCAGTGCTTCCCTTTCAACAGGCATAACATTGAACACATTTAAGTGTTTACAGGATCAAAACTTGTGTGTTCAATATAGACTGCTTATGACATACTGTCTTCAGAACAATATTGATACATAGAACAAAGAATTACTACCGTTTTAATAGTAACCACCTTTAAAGTTGGTATGTTTGAGAATGACGAACAAAGAATTACACAAGAATGAGGAAACAGCAGCACAGAAGGTTTTTTAGGCCACAGGAGACATTTATCATTCAGTTAGATCTTGCCTACACTGAATTTTTGTGAAGACTGAAAACATCTACTTGTCAAACAATTTTCACATTTTTAGCAATTTTGCAAAGCCAAGTTAGATGTTCCCACAATCACAGAACTTTTACTATCAGTTTATAGGATTAGCATGAAGCCAACTGAGTTTGAAAGCTGGCAGTCATGCAAAGTTTGTCTATGCCTATGCAGTGACTTTTAAGAAAATTTTCTGAGCTAGTGGCAGTTGCCTGACATTCCCTACCATCTTGCTGATCACTAGAGGAGACATGGCCTTTGAGACCAGCTCACCCTTTAAAATAAAGCTGTTTATAAAAATAGTAGTTTTTAAAAGAGCTAGTTAATTATTTACTGCTTAGAGTCCACAAACTCTTAAATAATATGGAGGAATAATAACTAATTATATTACTTCATGAATTTCAGGCTCACAGACTCCATCTGATAATCCACAGTGTATTTACCCTTTTCTCAGCATAGCATTCCAAAACATTTGCTCTGAAGGGTAGACCCATTTCTTGTCAGAATGTGCTCTAGGAATGGAAGATTCTTCTCTAACAGTTGACAATGGAAATGGTTGATCTGGGGATGGCTGCTGATTAGGAGGAGGCATCTAGAAAACAAGGAGAATCAGTAACAAACTAGAGTATGAAAATTTTTTTATGTTACAGTGTTTGAGAGAAATCAAAGCATAATCAATTAGCTGCTACAAAGGTCCAGAAGTTCAGCCTTTATTTAAGTCCACCAAAATCATCTTTTTCTTTTGCAGTAGAACTCTTTGCACAGGTTTGTCACCTGAAGACTAAAGGAACCCTTTTGCCTAAACTTTAACTTTCAAAAGAGCAGTGCTTTTTGCAAATCAGAGGAAATCTTAGAGAAACCTGAATCAGAACTTATCCATACTGCTATTACACAGAACCTAAAACCCACTAATGTAGCATAAAAACCATGCCTGTAACTAACAAACAGAAATAGACAGCAAAAGATATTTACAAACTAGAAAACCACCTTTTATCAAAAAGATGTAAATTTGAAGAAGAGGATGTTAAATAAGATGTAACTTGTTTCTATACAAATATTTGTACACAAAACGAGAAAGAACAGTGTTAAAAAATCAAAAATAATGTTATTTGCCAGTTTCCACCTTAGACAGTATCACTATTTACATTTTGGGGATAGTATTTCAGAAGAAACAAGACTGAAGAAAACATCTGAAATAAGCAAAAGTTACCATATTGCTAGGATCTATGTCATCTTTCACTTGAGATGCACCAGACTTCACTGGACAGGCTACAAATTCATACGCTCTTTCTTGATGTGCAGGAACATCGTCTGTGTTCTCAGTTCTATGATCAGGAGTCTTCATGTGCATGGGACAACCTGAAATACATGAAAAAATAGTATATATTTTGCTACAAAATGAAAACTCTTAAGATGTGACAGGAAATGGAAAACAGTTCATTGAATGCTCATGTAAATACAAACAGGTATTTCGCTTTTTCTTCTGAGCTTTGCAACAGTTTTGACTGTTCTCTTTCCTGCATTTTAGACCCAGCACCATGGTAAGATCTAAGCTTCTTATGTAGTCCTTGAATTCTCATTCCCCACCCCATGCTGGCCCCTATACTGAACTGTTTGTACTTCAGATTTCCACAGCAATGTTAATCCAACATGTGTTGACTGTGTCCATGGAAAAGCTGACGTTCTCCTTCTCCACACATTCATCTTATTCCCCCCTTTTCCAGATGCATGTTCTCTAGCGACAACCACCTGTTCCCAGTTACCGTCTTTGTAGGGGCCCCTGCATCTCCCTGACCCTTTGGGGTGCACCACTTGATGGGAATAGATCTGCAGGACCCCTGTGAAACGTGACAATCAGGAGCGACCCACGGGTTCTCCAGGAAGCACCTACTGTCTCTACAGACAGCCTGCATGCTGTTCTGCTGAACAACTGACTTCTTTTCATGAAAAGTTACTTGAGAGTTATTTTTGCTAAAGGAAAAACTCAAGTTTTTATTTGTAGAATCTTTTTTTTCCCCCAAATATTTTTCAATCTGTTTTCCACGCAAAAAGTTTATTTCACTTCAGTGTCAAGAATAATTACCGCTCATTTTTTCCTGATGCACAGGACATTCTGAAGGTGGAGACGCCATCTGATGTTGCTTAAATGCATTCGGCGACTGACCTGCAGCAGCCGGCGAGGACGCAGACAAACCCATGGCTTCCGCACACCGGTCTTTTTAGATCAAGTTTCTAAAGAAAAAAAGCAAACATCCGTAACACAAAACTACACCGGTTATTTATTAAGGTGAATGCAAGCACAGATACGTTGCTGCATCACAAATTTAAAGATCAAATAAAAAATCGGTTTAAGTAATAAGCATCCAGCCTAAATAAAAATCCACCGTGTCTACCAGGACTGACAGCGGATGAGCTCGCGTGGGACACGAGGCGCGCGGGTTCGCTACAGGGAACACCCACACTAACAGCCGCCTGCCCGCCGCTCGGCCCGTCTCCTCACGCCCACCGGCGGCGGGGCGAGGCCGCGCGGCGGGGGGGCTCTACCCGAAACCCGCCGCAGCCCCGTCAGGCCCGCAACACCCGCCCCCCCGCCGGCAGGAAGCGCCTCACGCAACGCCGCGCGCGAGGCCGCCGCACCGTTACACACACCGTGACCGACCCCCCAGCCGGCGGCCGCGGGCAAGGTCAGGCCCGCCCCCCGTGCCCAGCCGGCCCGGCCCGGCCCGGCCCGGCCCCGCGGTGCGTGCGCCCTCCCTCAGCACCCGCCTCCCCGCGCCGCCACCACCTCCTCCTCACCTCAGCCCAGCCCGCGCCCCCGCGGCCGGCCCCGAGCGCAGCACGACGCCACACGCCCCGCCTCGCGAGAACGCGGCGCCGCTGGCCCGCTCCGCGCCTGCGCCGGCCGCCGGGGCACCGCCGCCGCCGGGAGGGGCGGGGACAGGCCTGCGGCAGCCCGGCCTCCGCGGGGCCGCCCCGCCGGGCCTCGCCTCGGGCTCGGGGCGGGCAGGCCGCCGTGGGGGAGGCGCCGGCGCCGTTCAAGAGCGGGGAAGGCAGGCCGAAGGCCCGAAGCAGGCGCTGTTCCGCCAGGAGGGCGCACCGAGGGCTGCTCCCGGCCGAGCGGCCGCGGCGCCGCCTGCAGGCGGCGGCGTTCAGCGGCCCGGCGGCAAAGGAGGGCCACTGGGGCCTCCTGTCCGCCCCCTCCAAGGGCAGGGCACTGCGGCTGGAGGGGGCACACCTTTTTCTGCACACGGTTAATGAATCCAAAACTGGGAACGGAGAGAGGGCGCCTGCCGGCTGCTGGTTTTTTTTTATGGCACATTTCAGACTACACAAGTAGCTTCAAAATTTGCCAACAACAGTGAATTTTATGCAACGTTTAATCTCCGTACAGCTGTGTTAGCATGAGGTAATGTGTGATCTTCAGTCGTGTTTGCGAAATCATTATCCCTTAAAACTGCAAGTAATTTTTTTTTTTAAAGTATAGAAAAAATACTGAATGCACTAGCAGCATGAATCAATATTGTAAAGCTGTGTCCTTTCTAGTATTGAACTTAGGAGATACTAAGGTTCCTTAAGATGGTTTTTAAACATCAACTAGTCAAGAAAAGTATCACAGCTCCTGAAGAGTTACTAAGAATAGTGCCTTATTTCAGTGCCAGAAGATGCAGTTTAACTATATGCTGAAATACTGTGCATAACGCTGCAGTTGATGATTCAGAAAATGGATTTTGCATCAGAGCGAGGAAGACTATTTTCATCCCATCCCTTTTTGACTGATAATAAAATCCAGCTATGCGGTAACAGCTGTAACAGTGAGTACAACCTCTGCAGGACTATTTCAATGTTCATCCCACAATGCGGACTCTCAATAGGCTGTCCAGTGCAAAAGCAGGTGGGGAGACACAAGACAAACATTATTATAAATATGTAACAATCAAAAAACATAATTTTTTTGTTTGAAACATCCTATTTCATTGGAACAATTAAAAATAAAGTAGGAAGGAATTTAAGGTTCAAGTGGCCCAGTTATTACATTAACTTGGGATGGAGAAAATCCAAATTCAAATCTGGAAGAGATTTGCACCCTCTGCATGTATTTTGGTGTAAAGAAAGAAATGAGTGATTCTTTCCCATTTCTTTTGAAAAAGATCAGAAAGATTAATAAAGGCAAATTCTAAACCACACTGAAGCAGTTCTAACAAGCACCATTTAAATTATATGACTACCTGAATTAAAAAACTTCTTTTATCCATTCCTCTCAAGAGTGCTTTTAAGAACATGTTCACATACCGTATTTCAAAATAGGATCTTTCTTATTAAGGAGGACATTGCCATTCAGTGTAAACATGAAATAAAAATACAAGTATAAAGCAGTATCAAATATCCATCCTTTCACTCATTTTTGCCCTTTTATAGTCTTTATTATGTAAGAGGAAATTGTTTCCTACCCTTTCTGCATGCAGGAATTATTAGCACAGCATTGAGAACCTGGAGTTAGGGACGGGGCACCATGTCAGTAACTGAGTCTCTATTATATGCCTTAGAAAACATTATGATTGCCTCCATCATTGCCCAAGTTTTAAGCATATTTGGCTTTGCTGAAATCTCTAAGACTGCATTCACAGTAACAACTGTGTAAGCAGCACTAAACAAGATACAATCATTTTAGTCTTCACTCGCTGCACTTGACAACACAAGATAATAAGAAGAGCCTCCTGCAGACTAACTGACATCTCTGCTTCCAAATATTTCAAGTCCATGGCAGAATGACTCTAAGGTAAAACACATTTTCGCTCTCTGATGTTCTCAAAGCAGGAGTTGATCCTATACCCTCCTCTCCAAGTACATTATGTTGTTGTCAGTATGCTGTGTCCCTGCTTTGCACCATCACACTCCACCAGAAGCAACAATTGCACTACTTATTAGTTACTGTATAGATAATAGTTTTCACCCTTTAAAAGATAAGCCAAGTAGCAAATACTTTTTCCTCAATGTAAAGCATTGCAAAGAATACCAAGGTCACAATCTCAATGAAGCACACAATCTACCCTTATGTATATTACACTGTGAACTCCAGAAAAGCAGAGCTGTCGTGATTTAACCTGGCAGGCAGCCAAATACCACGCAGCCGCTCACTCACTCCCCCCCGCCCCTGCAGTGGGACGGGGAGAGAATCGGAAGGGTAAGAGTGAGAAAAACTCGTGGGTTGAGATAAAGACAGTTTAATAGAACAGAAAAGGGAAAATAACAATGATAATGATAGAATATACAAAATGAGTGATGCACAATGCAATTGCTCACCACCCACGCTGACCGATAACCAAGTAGCGATCACTACTTCCTGGATCACACCTACCATTCATATACTGAGCATGACGTCACATGGTATGGAATACCCTGTTGGCCAGCTGGGCTGGCTGTCCTGGCTGTGCTCCCTCCCAACGCTTGTTTTGTTTTGTTTTTTTCTTGAGCTGAATGTCCTTGACTAGCAGGGTACTTAGCAACAACTGGAAACATCAGTGTGTTATCAACATTCTTCTCATACTAAATCCAAAACACAGCACTAGGAAGAAATTTAACTCTATCCCAGCCGAAACCAGGACAAGAGCAAAATAAGAAGATACTCACAACAGTAGTCCACCACCTAAAAAATGACAAATATCCACTGTGAAGATTAAATTTAAAAAAAAACGCCAAACTTAATGCAGAATTATCACACCCATACAAGTACAGAAAACAAAGTTTTCAGCAAGAACACAAAGAGTAATAAAAAAAAAATTAAATTTGGGAGAAAATGAAGAGCAACTTTGCACCAGAACATGACAAAGAAGTGGATATACAAAATACTTTCTATATCCTACATCTTAGGGAGAGGTATGTTTCTCACACTTTAAGCAAGATCTGTGGAATTTGTCAGGTTAAGAATGGCTCACTGAAAGCATCCCTTGTTCCCAGCCATCCTTAGTCCTTCCTTTCCACCATTCAGTGTTAAAAGCTGCCCAGTGCCAATATGAAAGCCTCCCACCAAGCCCCCATTGTCCTTCCTCAAGCAGTTGGAAATCTGACCTATATAGCATCTGACCCCAAATAACATTTCCAGACATTTCCAGTCACTTCCAAACAGACCAACTAGTTAATGAGTAGTTTTCTACACTAACAGTGTAAAACTGGTACCCTAAGAATATCATTTACAAATGGAACTAAATTACCTCTAAAAGATGAGAGGAAAAAAGTAAAAACCACTGGAATGCTTTGAGTTTTCTTCTAGTAATTTAACCATTGAGTAATACGAAAGAAAACTGAAAGAAACACAAGCAATTCCTGTGTTTGGAAGCCAATGGTTAAGATATAAACCAGCAGCAACTTCCTTCGAGGATGCTCAGAGAAACCTGTGAGTTTTACCATACAATTCATGGTTCCTAGGCATATGTTCACTGCACATATAGAATTCAGGAATTGCCACATTAAGGAACTTAATTGCCCGTTTTAGTATTCAGTAAGGGACTGTATAGTGCAACACATTTATAATACGCTGACAACAGTAGCTCTTTATCCCTAGAGCCTTCAGACAACTGTCCAGCTTATGTCCTGAAACATGTGGTATTACAACACAGTGCAATGTAATTATACTATCCAATATAAGTTCTTCCCCAATACACAACAAAATTTATAGTTTAAGTTACATTCCTGGCCCCAGTGATGTCCGACATAGAACTTCACCCTTTAAAAGTCCAGGCACCTGAACAACTGTGTGGCTCAGACCTCATACTCCCTCCCCACCCTTTTTTAAATAAAAAAAGATACGGCACGGAATTTCAAGACACCATATAAACCAGTTGTTTCTGAACTGAACCCAAAGAAAATTGTTCTTTCATGATGCATTCATTACAGGTACATAACCTATTACCATATTAAGAAAGAAAAATTCACAAAATAAGAAACTGTGTTCCTTTCCTTTATTATGAAGTACCGAGACCTTGCATACAACATGCAATTTATTGCTTATTGACATTATTGCATATATGAAAGGGAAAAAAAAAAATCAGCCAATATCATTTTATACAAGCTCCTAAACTGTTCAAACAAAATATAGAAATGCTTTACAATACACTGAAATGCAAACAAATAATTCAGAAAATTTTTTAATTATAAAAAGTAAATTTAAACCCATAATACTTAATCATTCGCCTTACTACAACTGATTACTTTTATCACTGATCTGTAGAATTGTTATATTGCATTTTTAAGTTCTTGTGCCGTGATAAGGATTGCTACTACAATCAGGCCACATTACTATTTGAATTTAATAATGCGATCCTGACATTTTGTGACAGTATTAGTATTTACTGCAAACCAGATTGTCAAGATTCATCAGAAATCAGTCTAGTAGAATTTACAGTTTTTGTCCTTCCTCTGCACATAAGTTAAATATATTTATGAAGCTTCTTTTTAGACAGAAGATTATATAAACATTTTTTAATTACAGGCTCCGTTACTTATGCCTAACTTGTAACTCATTCATTCCTAACAGTTTTTTTAATTTGGCTTTATATCGGGTTAGCTGTGCTTTCGTGTTAAATTATCCCACATATATAGGTATCTGTAGATATTAAAGGAAACACTGTTTGGTATATGCATGCTAGAAACAAGTCCAAGATATTTGGATGTGTGCATATTAAAGCGTGCAAATTATATAGCCGAGCTCATGATTAGCCCTTTTCCTCCTTTTCCCCTATCATATGATGAATTTCTCTTGTGAAACTGGAATAGGGTTACAATAAACAAAACCAATATATCCCGCGTTGCATTCAAAATGTTATGTTCTGTATTACAGCTTAGTATTAATATTTAAATGTTGCTTTCAAACCTAGCAAATTTTTAAAAATACCGGAATTTAAAAACTTAGAAGACAATTTACATGCAACATGTTCCACTTCGGTGCAGATTCTCATATACTTAAATATTTATAGGCTCATAAAAGCATGTCCTGTCCACAAGACAAGTACAATGTTTGACATCCCACGCATAGATTAAAAATAAAGATACACTACAGAATATTTTATTTGCTTTTATATTTTCAATTTCAGTAAGTAGGAAGTTATAAATAGCACACTGAATCATTATATGGTTGATACCAAGCCATGCTGAACTCTTCATAATTCACTCTCTTAAAGACATTTCCTTTACATTACAACTAGGTTAAAAATTTATACACATCGTTACAATCAGATGCCCTCTCAGTGCAGGACATCACACAACGAAACTGATCTCAGAAGAAATTTTGCCAAAATATTTCTTATACCAAACAATACAATTTATTCTTCATAGCTACCTTCCATTCTTTACTGAGCTATAAAGTGCTTGGTTATTATAAATAGAGGAAGAATGTCAAAGGAGGTAGCTAGTAGAGATTTGTAATGGATAAGAAACCTTACCAAGTGTTACCACCTAAAAGTACGATTTGATGCTTAATCCCAGATCTCTAAAGATCCCAAGCAGCACATCTTTCATCTTCTCTACCATAAAAAGAACTTTTAAGTTGCTTTCAGAAAATCCTAAGACCTTCACCTGTCCAATAAAGAGATTTTACCCAGGTTTGGATGAATGTTAAAGTTCATAAATATTTCCATTTGACTGCTGTCAAGATCTCAGCAATGAAGTACTGCTCTTTTTCCAGCTGTCAAATATATTCCATAGATAGAGACACTCCACCAGGAACAAATCCTTCCTCATGAAGTTCCTCATAGCCAGATAATGATGTTGTACAGCAGGCTATGAAAAATATGAAAAAGGGCTGCCCATACTTTTCAAAGTCTTCTACACTTGCATTTTTTTAATCTGAAAATTCTAGTCCCTTTCTGTTTGCTTTATTGATGGCTTTCACCAGCAGCCAACACTGCACCAGATCCTAAGCTGGAGTAATTGTCAAGCAGCCCTTTATTTTTCTCTGAATGGCTCAGCAGAAGCATCACAAAACAATTTTACAAACTTTTCTGTTGAATGATCTTTTATGGAAAGCTTGTATGTACACTTAAAACACACAAGTCCATGAGAAAAAGTCCTCTTCATACAGCAATCAACAACTGATAACCCATTTTATACCGCTTGAAAATTAATTAAAGTTTCATTTCCCACTGTGAACAGAGATATAGAAATACCTAAACTTTCTGCTACGTATCAGTCTGCTGTTGTCCCAACCACAGCAGCAGGAAGACATCTGGATCTCTGTACTTGTGTTCTCAGTCTCCTCCACCTCTCCTTTTTAAACCTGCTTGAACGCGTTTGCTCACTTGTGTAAGCTTTTACTCTTAGGTTAACATTAGTTCTGCAGTATGACTAATCTTCTCCCACAATTTTCTAAGTAAAGATGGAAGTAATTCTCTTCCAGACACTTTAATTAATTTAATTTTTAATAAATTTTAATACAAAATCTGGAATTGTTAAAAATTTATATATACAGTCAGCTCCCCTCATTATTCAATAGATTTTATTTTTTAAGCAATTAAGTTATTAAATTATTGAGCTCACTCAAGATAGCATGTATAGAGGTAGAGTAGGCTTCAGAGATGTAATTCTTACCACTGAAAAATGCACACAGATAACCCATAAAGCATCTCTGTAGTGTAAGGCTCTCGACTTCATTAAAATCCACTGGAACACTCACTGAGAAAATGAGCATCTGAAGTACATTTCCTCTCTGCAAGTACTGTATCCATAAATCAATTATAAAAGCAAAACGTAACCTACCATTCCCCTGTAGTAGTTCTGAAAGTGGTATTTACTCATCTTTTGATGAAAAAGTAAAGCCATAAAAAAGGGAAACTTGCATTCCTACATACAGCCTTACCAGTACAAATAGACTCACCCATGACCATCGTGCTAATTTTATGTCACCTGGTATTGAAGAATGTAAAAGAAAAGAAGAACAAGATTTCTGAGCATTTTTTACAAGATTAACTCCTTCCATTCAATATATCCATGGCAAAGACACCTGGTGACATACCAAGAATCTGCTTTTGCACTAAACAATGCATCTGTTAAAAATAGAAGTTTTAAGCCACTAATAAGATAATATTACATTCTAAAGGTAGCATTTATTACTATGCTACTTATCATGCATTTATTTTTTGCATAAAAAAAGAAAAGACACAAGCTTGCAACATTAAATTTCATCAATATTTCACCACAGTTTTTAAATTAATAAAGTGCAATTGAAAAATTGGTGCTGCAGCTATCTAATTTGCTGTATTATAAGCTTTTAATGGCAGGTAAAAAGTGCCCTATATTAATGTATTCAGTACATCACAACTTTGCAGACTGTTTACTACAGTCCTTGCGGAATATACAAGTGTTAATAACTTTTTTCATTAGAAAGTTGTCTTCTGACACATAATAGATGCACCAGGACTTAACTGTAATACATTAAATTAACAAATTAGAAAATTGAAACCTAGTGCATTGCAAAATATTGTTTTAATTACACTAATTTTGTACAGCAATCCAAAATTTACACGTTTTTAAATAATTATCCCACTGCCCTTCCATTCTGGATTGTTGCCCAATGTGTATTATGCAGAGGGTTTTATTTTTCCATCTGGTTTGAACTTAATTTTATTATAGCTTGACTTTCTTTTTTTTTTCGCCCTATCGTCTATCTAGAAGTGAAGGAAGCGGACCTTTTCAATTAATGTTCTCCACTGAAAACAAAAAATATAAAATACTGAAATATTAAAGATTAATGCTAAGAAGGGATGAATTTCAAAAAGTTTTCATGAGTTACTACCTTAAGAGTTGCACCAAATCGTCTGCCTTATCAGGTTTTTTTATCCTACTTCCTGAATAACAAAAGCTTTTACTTTCAAACATATTCTCCAAAATATTTGAATTTACAAATTTAAAATTTATTGTTCCTTTCTAGGAACAAGCTATTGCAAAATGACTTCCTGATCTAGTAACTTAAAAAGCACAAGAAAAAAGTATTTCACTTACACCTTTCAGTCATAAAGGTGATACAAACCTTTGTACGTAGCCTGGATTTTGCATTAGATACACTGAAACCATTATTTTAAAAGATACCAGGTTCTGCAAATTGGTATAAAAGGGAGCCTGTTTCTTTCAGCAAAGCAGGTCAGAGGATCAACTCACAAAGACTATGGATTTACTGGTACCCAAGTACGGTACTGTGCTCACTCAAATCATAGAGCTAAACAGATTAATTGCTAACTTTCCCAAGGCATAAACAGATCTTTTGTCTGCAGGCTTGTGAAGTATTAAAAAGCACAGAATCTAAAAAAAAAACCCAGAAGTATTAACAATCCTTGATACCTCCCTTAACAAGGCAGGATTGGGAAACAGTTTTGGAAGAATGTCTGCCCAGTTAAACAGCGGAACTAAGCTTATAAAAGTGCGTATTACGCTAGCCCAAACAATATTCCCTGGCATCATTTTAACTGGGGAACTAAACTCATGACATCCACCTTGAGTTGTAAGGCATTTCAGCCTATGCAGTCCTCTTGGGGTCTTACCGACATCCGATTCCTGGAAGATGGGAACGCTGCATCCCTCACCCGAAAGCACAGTATTGGGGCA
The DNA here is from genome assembly GCF_964195595.1 of Calonectris borealis. Taxonomy (NCBI): domain Eukaryota; kingdom Metazoa; phylum Chordata; class Aves; order Procellariiformes; family Procellariidae; genus Calonectris; species Calonectris borealis. Next base: position 20,325,037 of record NC_134319.1, on the reverse strand, counting down.
CTCACACCTCTGACTACAGAGGGGAGAGTTCATGTCCCCCAGCTTCATTAAGGGAACAGGACAAGAGGAAAACTAATTATCCTACACAGGGTAAATGTTTTATCTTTTTGTTCAAAAATAAATTGCTTAAACAGTCTGCTACAATAATTGGGATGTGCACTAAAGTACTGAGTGAAAATGGATACTTTTAGCATACCTTACCAGAAGGTAAAACAATTAACAAGTAATGTCAAAAAACCCCACAAACAAACAAACAACAACAACAACAAAAAAAAACAAGGAAAAAACCAGAAGTTAATCAGTCCCAATTCAGATATGGTTTAAAGTAAGCAAAATAAAGCCAAACTACCCACAAATACAGCTCTCAAAATCATTTAAAAATAGAACAAAACCCAGAATTTCCTCAAATTGTATTATAAAATAGATCCTAGACTATTCCTAGATGGTAAGATTCCTTTCTGATGGCCTCCAAACCTTTAAGTTTGCAGAAGAAGGAACAGAGTACCTATTGACAAATACCCGGTTTAAAAAAACCAAAACGTTGTGCCTACTGAAGTGAACTGTCATTCTACAGAATTACCATACAGCTTTACAGAAGTTTGGCACAGTTAATTCAAGAATGTTTTTAGTCAACACCTCCGATTTCCGATGTGATTAACAAGGAAAATGTGACAAAAAACCTCAACACTTCATACCAAATGGGTCATTTCTGTGAGAAAAGAAAAAAAAGTATTACTGTAAGTTACACATCACATATACAGAAGAATTTTATCTCTTTACAATTAAACTTCGCATCCAAATAGCCAATGGTTAAACTCTGAGGAGAGTTGCAGCACTTTTCAAAGGTAGTAGCAGCAAAGGAAAAAGCACTCCAGTAAGAATTATGCTGTTTCCACACATGCTAACTTACGAAAAAAATTTCCACGGGCAATTTAGGAGATGTACTATTGCATGTAATCTAAGACAGCAAAAGTGAATTCTTCCCATCAAAATCAGAGAATTTTAACAGTTTTTAAGATGTTCTGTAGTCTTATAATACAGCATTTTAGATAAAATTATTTCATAAATTTCCCAAAATGGTTTGCATTCATATAAGGCAGAACAAAGAGCAGTAAAAGACTTCACAGAATCAAAGCTAAATTTTTAGCTTTTCTTGCAAAAATTACAAAGTTGTCAAGATTGAAATCTTGATTGCTATTCCTAGAAGAAAACATAGAAACATGCCAGGAAAATTGCACCATATCGGGAGTTTGGGGAGGTTTTTTTGTTTTCTAAAAAAAGAGAGATGTCAGTATTCACTAGATTTATAAAACACATTAATCTGAGAAACCTGAGTGAAACACTTCAAACACACTGGTGGACAACAAGCAGGTAACCAGTCTGCTCCTTTCTAATTTCAATAGCTTGTAACTGCTTAGAACAGACACGTGGAACTCATTTGTGTGAGCTTTTGCTTTTATTCCTCACCAGACAGGATCCGTAAAGCGTGGCCCTGGGTGTGCAGGCAGTGTGGCTAGGGAAAGAGTAAGGTCAGTACAGAGGTAATACCTTGTTTCCTTAAGAGGAGCATTCCATGGCAGAAATGTGCACTGTTTCAGTGAACCCAAATTATTTTCATAGCAGAAATTTCATTTTATGCATATGATTTCTAGTCAGATTTTCCATTTCTATGAGTTTTGGCTTCCTTGTGTCCAATAAGACAAATGACTTTGTAGCATCCTTTTGCAATTTTGATCATCCACATCACGTTCATAACATCCAAGACAACGCTTGAGATAATCCAGGCACTCTGGGCTGCGAATCCTAATCTCTGGAAAGCCTCTGTTCCAAATGAAGAAATTACATGGCTGTAATATATAGGCATGACGGCAATCCTCACCACGAAGAACACAACTGTCATCAGCACACCGTTGATGATGTTAGCCTTTGAAGATTTGGGATATCCCAGTACTTCAAAAAACCACCTGCAAAAGAAGTGTTCACAGATACCGGGCAGACTTGAAGCCATCTCATTAAAAAAGGATTTTATTTCACGTTTTTTTTAATTAATAATTTGATTTATTAATTGCTTCTACACTTCTCATTTTTAAATTATTGCACAGTGTCTTAGCTTAGCTGCAAATTCTTCTGCTTGGCTGCATTTTTTTTCCCACACTTAAGCAGTGTGTGATATCCAGTACATTGCAGAATAACATGTAGAAAATCCTGATTTGAGTTGTAAACCAGTTGACAACCAGTGTGCATTTCAGTGACTATTGTGTAATACGCTGTAATTCAAATTCTCTTTTGAAATGATAAATACAAATTTATTACTTGTTACTATAGTTTGCACCACTGGGCAACTAAAATTCAATTTGTTTCACTGAAAGCAATTCTAGCATTGTATTTGGATATAGTAATCTAGATGGAGCTCTAATTTCCAGTTTCTCACATTTGGGATTTTCTGACTGCTTCTGTTCAGCCCGAAACCAGAACTTCAGAACTAGACATTGTAAATGGCACTGGATCATGTCACAGCTAGGTATGTTACGCAATGAAAAAGATAAATCTAAAAACCCCCTTACCCACTACTACTACTGGGTCATAAGTGGTCTTTAAAGAAAAATTCTTGCATATTAATTCCTTAGTAGATAGGCATAACTTATATATTGCCTAGCACACAGAACCTGCGGATTGAATTCCTAGAAAAAGGAACAACAAACTCCTCTAATTCTTTATCATTCACATTTAAACCAGAATAAACGCATGGAAAATTTGTGCAATAATGGCAGGTTAAAGACAGGACCAGAGGAAAATTACTTAAATCACTGTATTCATGATGGGGGATGGGGAGGGAAGTGGAATAATCAATTTATTTTCAAGAAGATATGAGGGCAAAACGATTTAACAACAGTTCTAAAACTGGTTTTAAAAGTAATCTTTAATTTAATTACCTACAGATTACAACCTAGGTAATTACAGAAATACTAAAAAAAATTGCCAGACATCCAGCTCTAACAGAAATACTCCAGGAATTCATTAAGAGTGCAACCGAGACAATTAAAATCCAGGCACTCCAGGTGGCAGTCCATCCTGGAAGTAGGATACCTCACCACAGAAACACTTACTGGGATGATGAAGAGAGAGACCTGATATATTTGGTCAGACTAACCATCAGAGCCTGTACTTTCGTTGATATATACAATGCAGATTCCAAGAGTAATATAAAATAAGGTTTTAAAATATACTGCGATGTGCCAATATAGATAACTGTTAGGAAAAAAGGTAACTGGACATCTGCTTAGCAACTTCCCTCTCCCAGCAAATTCAAAAAAATAGAAGTCAGTAAATCATAGTTATCATTACAATTTTACCCACCACAGTTCATAATTAATTGCATAAATGCTGATACTAACATTAAAAGATCTAAATGCTTGGCATGGAGACAACCTCCAATTAGATATCCCTAACAACACAGACAGGAAATACAAAGAAAACACCACAGTTCTGACATTAGAATATCATTTTATACTTTAATAATAGCTTTTTTGGTAATACTAAGAATGCAAACAAGAAACATAATGTAAGTCGTTATCATTATCCACTAGTAACTGTCTTAAGGGTCTGGTTCTCTTCAAATTTAATGAATAAAACCCCAAACATTCATGCACTAATGAGATGACATTCCTTAGTACAAGGGACTTTATTATCTCCTACAGAGATTTCAGTTTTTCTGAGAAAGCAGTAAATGTGGGTATTCAAAGATACATGATCTCACCATAGGCATTTTAGAAGTATAACATATATTACTTTTAACAGCCAGATGTATCACGATACTTCTTAATGCCACAGTCTGAAAGGTAAGCATCAGTATAGGTACCACTTAAACCCAAGATGAATTCCTGTCTTGGTAGAAGTCAGTTGGGAGAACGGCCGTTCACTAGGACATGAATTCCAATACAGAAACCTAGAGTATAATACCGTGTTTTTTCATGTTCTTACTCTCCTCTTCCTTTTATTACTAAAATAAGTTTAAAGAAGTGTTTATTTACTCCCCAGTTTCTCTGTGCACATAGAGCACAGACTACATTAGACTATGATTTCCTACTCAACTCTGCTTGGGCAAATGAAAGCAACCTCTGGAGAGCTCCATTATCCCACCCTGCCCTCGTGTAAGTTGAATTTGCCAAGCTAACGTTCAAAAGGGATCTCAGCACAATCTTTTTTATTCTTAGAGATCTGAGGAATGCTACAGTCTCATAAAATATTTCAGAGTTTACAGTCACAATGCAGTAATGGGTAATACTCAGCTACCCTGTCTGCAGGAGGATTATAGTTCCTCTTTCCCTTACAAACCTTATCCTCTCTCTACCAGACACCTGGAAAAGGAAACAGATGCCACACATGTAGTATCAGTAAAGTAGAAATAAACCCCAAAAAGTATTCCCAAAGGAATAGGCATCCAGTGCACTGAAAGATCTAATCCTACATGGCAAAAAAATGGAGGAAGAGGGGAGGACTGCAGCACGGCCCCATACCAAAGCCTCTCTCCTGAGGTGAAGTCTTCCTGGGGCAAATCCCTGTTCCCAGCTGGGTCATGGTGGCTACGGAGTGAGGAGAGAGGCCACCCTCCCCAGAGCACCGGGAAACTCCATTGACTGCTTTGCCCTACCTGTGGTATGTGGCATTATCACGCTCCTTTTCTGATACTCACAGCAGCAATTCTAGTAGCGACACTGTAACCAGAAGCCATATCAGGCTTCGACTGTCACTGAGCTCTGCAGAAGAGCCTCTGCCACTTCCTTCTCTGATCACAAGTGTAAAGATTAACCATTTCAGATATATTTAGATGCTTTACTATTTTTCTAATTTAAGTGCTCAAAATAATTTCCAGAACTATCTTTGAAAGTAAATAAAGAATATACATTCGTATTATTCTATGTATTCATATGCATATATTAATATTTATATATATATGTGCAGTATTGCAAAATAAACTTCAAATTATCTAGGGCAATACAATTCCATTCTAGGATTTTGATGACAATGTTATCTTGCTTCTTTTCCTGGTCCATGATACTAACAAAAAAATCTCTGTTGAAAATGATGGCTTTATTATAATAATTAAATGAACATACAAAGGCTAATAAACAATATTATATTTGTGAACTTTTTTTGCTCAGTAGTTTCAAAAAAAATTGGCATTTCATATGAAGGCTGGTCTACTCTAGAAAGGAACTCAGGGGTGAATACATAAGTTATACTGTTGCAGCTATAGCAGCAAAAAGTTTTCATAGCAAAAAAGATTTCCACATAGTAATCCTTAGTTCAATATAAATATAAATTCCCTTTCAGCAGACACTCAACAACAACAACAAAAACTTTCTAAGTGACAGAAATAATAACACAGATTCAAATTTAAAAGAACTATGCAAAAATTCCCTAACCACTTACCGCTGATTGACAAAAGGAGTGGAGAACTCTGCAAGCAGACGGAAGTTTCCAAAATAAGCCAATAGACCTTTGCTCTGGTTAGCAAAACAAAACAGACATACAAAAATCAACAATGTAGATGTGAAATCTTGATTAAAGTCTTCAAGTATACACAGAATGATACAACGTCTCAACTTCATTATAAAAACTGATAGTAAGCGAGTTTGCCAGCTGTGGCCAACTTCCTTACAATTTCAAAATGAGGTTTTACTACAAAAGCTGCAATTGTCCTTCAGGTATCTTGAATCAGTAGTTTCTTATTTTAAATAAATCTTTAAAAGACTTAAAGTTAAGTGCGATGGAAAGCTAGCTAGAGAAGACTGGTGCAAGTAGTCATAGGTTATAATTATAATGATACTATTACTGTCTAAGAGAATTATAAATATTTTGGATTTCTAAATGTTTAAACAAGCCCAAATAGAAACACTGTAAGCTAAAGAAAAATGTCCCTGCATTGTTTTAGGAACGTAATTTGCCAAAGTGAAGATGAATTCCCAGCTCTTCCTCGGCAGCAGAAAGGGCACGTAAAGCCCTTTCTTCTTTCCTCCCCGCTGCAGGGGAAGCCCCTTGTGCCAGCTCTGTCGCGGTGCCTGCCGTGCCCTGTGGGTTGGGAGAAGAGCACATGTTCTCCGCGCCAGTGTCCAGATAACTGCGTGGTACATCTGCACTGATACACATCGTAACTGAGCACTTTTCTCCAAGTGACAAAGTACAGCATATTCTCTGCCTTATTGTTTGGTTGTGCTGGAAATAGTATCCCATTACACAATGGCTGGGTATTCGCAGATGTAGAGATAAAAAGATTTTTTAAAGAAATTTCAGTAGGTCTGCTGAACGACCCATGGAGTGTGTCATCATTCCTCTTTCCCCCACCACACGTGCTAATACCAACTACTTCAGGCATTTCATGTCAGTTCGCACTACACCAAACAGAAAATCTGTATTCTTAATCAAAGTCTCTCCTATCTTGAAGAGCAATTTTTGAAATAAGATACTTAGGAGTAACTTTCTCTGAAGATAAAAGAATGAGAGTAACACACAGACATCCAAGGGCAGAGCTAGATCCAAATAATAAGAACTGCATTAAAAGAAGTTCACACTAACACTATGCTTTCTATTTACTCCAGAAAAAACTAATGAATTTTCTGCATCAGGGATTAGCCTTGGTAGTGGCATTTTCATTTCTCCAATATTCAGCTCTAATTCACTTTCAGCTGTGATAATATTAGTAGATCTAATTATCTTCAACCCGAAACAGAGTATTTACTTGTCAGTGTATTTCATCCCCTTTAAACCGTTACATGGGAAATCTGACACTAATCTGGCATCTCGACACTTTTAATATTGTAAGCCTGCGATTCACACACTGGGCAGGGAAAGTAATGTGGTAAATGAAGTAAATTGTATTTTATAAGATTTCTTTATTTACTGAATGAGCTTTTCAGAAGAAATTCAGAAGCAGTATTCTGGAGGTCAATGGGATTTCTACCAAGTCACATGGGCATCTTTGAGAAATTCCAGCAGCAGTGAAGAGTAACTAAGTTAGTCTTTATCCTAGAACAGCATCCTTCTCTTCCCCTTTTCCCTTCAATGTATGTACACCATAGATATTTATAGATATATAGAGTTAAACATCCATTGTTTCCCCACCAAAGTAAGCTTAAACAAGAAGTCTCAGAGGATCAGTTTGGTCATAACAGATTTTTTTTTTTAAATAAAAATGGAAAAAGAAAAAAAAAAACCACCCCAGAAAAAACACACCCAGCTGATTGTAGTGCATTCACCAGTTAGGGATCACTGACCTATGGCCTTGCAAATACAGTCACAAGCAGAACATAACCACTTGAAACCATTTCCTTCTAATTTTCCAACTTAACATTCAGACTTGTGGTTTTATTTGAAACCCTTTTCTATAACCATATGAAAAGCCCCTCTGTCTAAGTCTCTCTACAGCAAAAACTGAGAAGAGTTTTAATTTCAGCAGTTAAATAAGTTACACATTTTTGTTGAAGGACTGTAACATTGAAAAGGCATGCACTTACCACAAATGACTGATAAAACCATTTAGAAAGTAATGACGATTGAAAACATAAATATGCCTTTCACAAAGTTAATACACCAACCAGTGAAGAATTTTTTTAAGCATTAAGCAAATGAGATCTATAAAAGCATTGTCTTCAATCTCATCTGCTTGTTATGTTACTGGAAAATACCGCACTCACCAGTACAAAATAGTAAGCATACAGAGCTGCCAAGTGATGTATTACAAAAAATTTGTCACCAATTGCCTTCCAGTAGTAAGTAATAAGCAACAAATCTACAAGAGAAAAGAAATAATGATAAAGAACAATTTATTATACTACCATTGACCTCAGAATAGTGTTTCTCTACGTTTTAGACGTATAAATGCCAACATGTGGCATCAGTAGAAACTCTCTGAATTAATTATCTCTGAAGAGAACATCTTTATCCTAAAGACTTTACTGTAGTCAAAGCATTAAGCAACAGTATTCTTCCAACAGTTGCCACAAATTATTACCTTCCACATCAGTGGAAGTACAGAGGCAATAGCTTTAGCTGAAATATTTTGGAAGGAAAAAGTGGATCCAGAATCTCATAGCAAGACTTCACACTTATGAACTCAAAAATTTGGAACAAGTGACAAAAGAAATAAAGGGGAGGGGGGAAGCTACAGGGGGCATAGTCAATATACAAATACATGCAATAAATGCAGGGATCTATTATGGGGAACTTCCGAATCAAAAAGTAGTTATATTAGCAAACAGGGAACCATTTATCAAAAATATTTTGCAAGGGGCACTTGGAAAGAGAAGCATGTTTGCTTTATTTAATCACAATTTTCCAATTACTGCAAAAGTGATATAGCGGGCCTGAGTTAACGTTGTAAAGAAAGCCTTGACAGAAAAGTTCTTTCTTGTCCCATGATGGTCTGAGATTTCAGAAGATTTTCTTTTCTATACTGGAACAAGCAATTTCTGCCCCTACTTTCTCCAAATGAGTACTTGGACTGGAATATTAGTGACTAAGGTTCCAAATCAAAGACTTTACCCCTGTACCTTTTATATCTTCAGTGAGTGCCTTGATCTCTTTTATATTAGCTACCCTCAGGCAGGACTCTATATCATCTGACATAGCCGCTCCACTTCCTATTAATAATTAAACATTAACTATATAAGGAAGTGAGAGAAAATGAATGGCCAGGTTCAGGTCTCTGTTCAAAGGCATTCATTAATTTATAATGAAAGTCTAATGCATAATTATTCAAAAATAGATACCAATGAATTTAAACATGGGACCTGAAGTTGTTCTTATGGAAAAAACAGAGACTTAAATTAACCCACTGTTCAACTGGGTGTGCTGATCACTAGATTATCAATTCCATTAGGGTGAGAAATCTAGTCTGAGAGATAATCAAGTCCATGGCCCAGTCTCTGACCAGAGACTCCATCCTAACACGAGAAGTTTTCCCTGAAAATAGTCCAAGCCACAACAAGTTTTTGCTTTGGTAAGTCAGCATTATCCCCACACATCATAAAAAAAAGCTCCAAAGCATTTTGTAGCAAAATTCCCATGCTAATTTTAGTTGATAGTGAATAATTAAGAACACAAAATATATGTAGGGGTAAATGTCATACCAAGAAAATAATTTAAAATTTCCATGTTTTATACATGACTAAATTTTGGCTTAAAGTGAGACTAAAGGGTGGGCAGGCAGGATCCTACGGCATCATTTGCCTCAGCTTGTATTGAGGGTTACTAAAATTCTTCTGCCAGCATTCTGAGGTCACAGGAAGAAATATACAATAAAAGAGCTATGAATCATAGACACCTTGAAGGGAGTGAAGGGCACTGCTTTAACACCATCTCAGTTGGCTAGAGGACAAAACTGAGCTGGAGTTGGTGGTTGTGTATCAAACCATCATAAAGCCACACAGTGGCATTTCCTCAGTGCTTGAGGAGATATCATTCCATCTTTCACATCCGCTGGCAAGATCCTGTGATTGCACCACAACCCACAATTCCATTAGCAATTTTAAAAGCCACAGTAGAAACTGTATTGTATACACATATCACATTTCCAGCATAGTGCCTCACTATAAATATATAGGCATAGTGACTCAATATAAACATACAGGTTGTGTGTCTTATATACACATTACATAATTACCAGAAATGAGGTAGCCTGTGGTAATAGCAATATTCAGTTTCACAATTGAAGGGTCACCCCTGTAAACATACCAAAAACACATGGTTACAGCCTTTATAACAAGGTAATTTGCAAAGGACATACACATATGAAACACGTAACGTCCATCAGGTCACCTTATTCTTGGCCCATCAGTAAGATGTTACGAGATTTGGTTAAGAAAGGTCCTAGTCATGAAAAGGATGCCTTTTCCACCCAGATAAACGACATCTACCTTAACCAGGATTAACCCCCGCCTTGGGGTAGAGACTGCCCCAAGAGCCTTGCTAGAGACTAGAACTGAAACCCAGCAAGTACCCTGAGCTGGTTTCTCTGGAAACAGAGGATAAAAGAGAACAGCCCAGGCAGTGTCTCTTAGCACTTTAACTGACACTCTGTGTCTCCATTTTTGTTCTTCTGCCAGTGTTAGAACTTTTTTAAGGATGACAAAAATATCTTGCTCAGCTGGTGCTTTTCATATTCATAAGAGGATGGATGCTTATAGGGATAAACAGAGTAGAAAGAGACATGAAAGGAATTATTTTCCAGTTCTTTGGAGCCAAGGAACCTTTGAGGAGAAATGCTTTTCAAAGTAGTTTCATATCTTGTGTCCCTTCCCCCTCGATGCCAAACATTCAGCAGGCAAAGCTCTTAGTAGCACACACACGACTTTAGTTCCTCTAGGATGTTCACCAAACCCCAACTTGTGAATACAGCTTAAGAAAGGGAAGCATCCACATTACAGCAAGTAACATTTGTTCTTTCCTCCACTGTCCTCTGTCATTCCTACTTTGAGGAGTTTAGTAAGCAAATCTCTTTTTGTCAGCATAAAGATCATACTTTTTTTTTAAGTTGCACATCTAATCTAGGTGTTTTGTGTAAGTATGAATTGAGCTTCAAGTGACAGGTCTACAGATTTATAAAATGTGGACTGCTCAAGACAAGCTGTGAAAGCAATCTTTGTTGTAAACCTTTCAAGAAAAAAGGAACATAACTGTGCTTACAGCCACCTCCAATACAAAGTCTACCTCAGCTAGAAAGCAGTAAAATGCTATTACTTACTATTTTTTAATCCTATTGGAATGAAGCAGTATTATTACAATCCGTTTACTAAATTTTAAGGCTTTCTTAGTGTCTAGAACTAACTGCTTCCCTGAGTGAGAGGGTAGCTTACAGGAAAATAGAAGGACTCACAAAAACAAAAAGGACTCACAATTCTGCCGTTAGGTGAGGAAAACCATTACCAGGAGACCCTGGAGCTCACTCCGTCTCTTAAGATTGGCCATAGAGGCTCTCTTAACTACAACTTGAGAGAGGAACATTTTTTCATGGCTTCAAAACTTCAAAACATGGCTTTCATGGTTTCATGAGCTATGTAGGTTGTGGGCTGAGTCCTTCTCTAGGTGTAGCTCTTCTGAAAGTCACAGCTAGACACAGAGCACGGACAGATGTGTTCTCACAACTTTAGCAGAAACTCTTTAAATAGTTACCGCCCTCCCATTAGAGCTCCCAGCTGCGGCAACATCATAACCAAACTTCAGCACATCATCACCAAGATTGAGCCTGCGTTCAAGAACCTTCATATTCTTCTCGAGAGAAAATGCAAAGGACTGAGTATATGAAATTGGTTCCTTGACATTGGTAAATATGACTTAACTGGATGAGACAGGGAATGATTCGCTTCCCTTCGTTCTGTCCATGAAAATGGCCACCTTGCAAAAAACCTTCTCTGAACTTTCTAAACCAACACTTCAACAACATATATGGCTGCACTGCCCATCTGTCAGCTGCCTTCAAGAAGAGTCCATGTTAGAATCGCAAATGAATCTCAATTAATGGAAAACTTAGAATTTAGTCTAAAATCTTCTAGATTTCCTGATCTGTCTCCTTGAACAGGAAGTGCAATGGAGCTTATGAGCCCTGATGTTTGCAGGCTAGTTTTGATGCAAGCATGAGCCAGGAGTGACAAACAGGGAGTGACTTGAATAAGCAAAAGGGAAGAGCTATCTCTTTTCTGATTGCTAAGGAGGTATGTGTGGCAAATGAATTACACACGAACACACACAGGCAGATACAACAAACGAAAGTCCACATGACCAACTTTCTTCAAACTTCTTTGCAGATACTTTGCAGATACAGAATCATAGTAGATAAAAATAAAATGCTAATCAACCATCAGACTTCAAAAAGTGTAATGACTTAAAGTGGACAGTCATATGAAAAAGCCTGCTCTTCTGTGAAGCTACAACTTAATTCACTTATTTACACCTTCTCCCTCTCCTTATCTGATCTCTACCACCTCCACATTTTCTACCATGTTATTCTCACCACCTCAAAAACAATTTCTACATCGTCTATGTTAGCTAGTCTGTATTACATATAGAAAAAAAGGCAAAGTGTTATGAGAAATCCTAGACCATCAAAAAAGGTGTATGTACATAACGCTGATGCTTCCTTGTAATTTATCAATGCTCCAGTCTTTATTATCCTTTGTTAGGATCTATCGTATCTAGTTTCAGGCATTACCTGACAGTAATACCACATCCTCTCTCCATTGAACCCAAACCCTTAGCAGGAGTCCTGATCCCTTTCAAGACATATGGGTATCATCATTACCATGCATTTAAGCTACACGTGAACCCAGAAGTTAGGCTGACATACGCAGAGGCTCAGAACTTGTGATTTTCCATTATAGATATAGAAATGTTTAAATTCCACAGAAAAGAACTGATTAGATACTGTCATACAGTCAATGACTATACAAAGATGGTGGCAATAACTAGAGGGAAAGAGTGTCTGTATCAAAACCTTCCCAGTAGTCTAAAATTGGAGCATCTGTATAATGTTTTCAGGCTACCTGGGCTAGAAGAGCGCCAGAAAGCTGCATGAAGGATTCCTGGACATTTATTTACAAACTACTGAAACGAGATTCACAAATGTTTCTTATATTCACAAATGTTTCTGTAAGCCTACAGAAAGGCTTATGCATCCTTCATATCAGCAACTGACCAAGTGCCACAGCTTATGCCTGCATTTCAAAAGGGCATAGGATTTCCAGACTGAGCAGCCTTGCCACAGTCCATCTGGCGTTTCCTGTATAATTTGTTTTTTTCCTCTTCAGTCTTATTCGATTAAAATCAAGACTATGTGGATTCAGCTATGAATCAATGTAAAAATGATAAGCAACTTAATGTACAGCTATAAAACAGAATGGAAAAAAAAATGGTTAAAGCTCTACGTGGTCAGTTAAGGCTTTAATTACTGCGTACCAGGAACCATAGCATAGACTAATGCTAGCCATCTCATTTTTAAGAGTAATGTAAAAGTCAGCCTTAGAAGAAAATGTACATCTGCAAATTCTGAGGAAACCACCTTGGTTAAAAAAAACACAATTCTGGCTTCACTGGCAGAAGAAAGCCTAACACAAAGTTGTATTTTACTCGCAGGCTGCATACAAGTACTTGTAAAGCAATGGGCAATATTATGTTTGGTCTTCCTTTGCACGAACGTGAATTCAAATCATTGCAACGGCCTTAAATACATTAAGTGATACTTCACACATTTTAAAATTACTAGTTTAATAACTAAAAATACTGATTTCCACATCTAGAGTGTGTTCTGTGCACTTTTAATTGACAAATTCCTGAAACCACCAAGATAATTTTGACTGAGAAACAATTTACAGAAATACTGCCATGAAATGAACCTGAAGCTTTGATTCAAAACACACAGATTAGATATACTTCCACTAGGTTCTTAAATATATATATAAAGTTTTCCTTACTCTACTAAATGTAAATTAAACCGCTGATAGCAATCATTGTAAACTATTAAGGAACTATTTAGAAGCAATAGTAGAAATACAGAAAAAAATTCCCCAAAGGCAGATGGATTTTGTCTTTTAAGATTTAATGTTTTTACATAATCTAGGATGCTAAGGCTCCATAAGTAGTATTAATTTTTCAATGCAGTATACAAAAATACCTAACATAACTTTTCTCAAACTTACTAAGAACAAAACAGAGGTTCGATTTCTGCTTAATTGGAATTTTTCCTGGAATTATACCACGAAAATTTAGTAAGTGTGAAGACTCAATTTATTTATCATCGCCAAGAGGCTTTTATTTCTGCCATTCATTACTTATTTGTACTGTTTAGAACAAGGTCTACTCAAACAAACCAGGATAAAAGCTTCTATCTGATAAAGCTTACCACAACACACACTGAGAGAGTTATAATAACATGCTGCTTTTTAACATGGTTAACAGCTCTCATAAGATATTCAGACTGTATTTGGTCTCTCTAAAGATACCAGAATGCAATAAAAAAATCCAAACCAGCCAAGAATTTAATCATATATCACTACATTCAGAAGAGGCCAATGTTGCCTAAATTTGTGTTACGAATTAGTGTTACATTTATTAAAGGCAGTGGCAGAGCACTTCAAGCACTCAATTCTGTCTAGTCCACACTGCATTGTCATTAATTTACAATATCAAAAGAGCAGAACAAGCATCAGATGTTTAATTTATGTAAGTTTAAACTGACTCACAGTGTGGTCCTTTGACAAGGTTAAAAACAACAGTCTATGACAGAAATACGAAATTAAACTTAAAGTAGTTAGTCAGTCTTCAGGAAAAATATGGCCTCTTCCTTCTATAGGGAAAGAGTTCCAGAGGATAATGAGTGAAATGTCAAAACACCAATAGCAATCTACAATTAACTTGACTAAAACAAAGGCATCTTGTTCCTCCTCCCTCAAAAAAGTGTGAAACAAAACAATATAACTGGAAATCAAGAAAAGATAGACTTAATATAGAATATTTTGTTAACTAGAGAAAATATCAGTCCATTTTTTAAATATTCCTATTGCTTGTGAAGACAGCACTTGAAACTTTCATTTTTTTTTTAAAACAAAGATTGATAGAAGCTTTATGGGACACGGAAATATAAACATCTTAATTTATCAACTTAGACATATATATATTATATATATATATATAAAAGCCTCTCCAGCCCTTATATATATATATAAGAAGCCCCCCCAGATTCTTTTTGCTTGCCCCCCACCCTCCAGACCTGCAACAGCATGTCATTTCACATTAAAATGATTATAGTAAGAAGCATAATTTCAGTCATGCCGACTTCCAGTTACACTCTTGGTTCTATGCTTTAGTAATTTAATATGCTATTTCAAATCAATTGCTTGTATTTTATCTTTTCCACTTCACAGAGACACAATGCACTAAGACATTAATACTGACAGAATAATTTGGAATTATCAAATAGTACAGACATAAAAATGTCTGCACTATTGCATATGTATACAGCTGCATATTTTAATGGGAAATGAAACAATTATCTAAGTAATTAATACACTGCAGGATTATTTTTTCCTTCTCAATTATGTTATTTTATTGTGCAACCACAACATATACGTAACATGCCTTACCAGAGACGGTCAGCATTAACAGCGTCATCATACAACAAAATATATAGGCAAAACCCACCAACCACCAAGGCGTGGAATGAGGACACTGTCCTGAAAAAGAGATCACAGTCACAAGGAGGTACTGCCATTCATGACTTTATACACTGAGCTTAAAGTAGGATGTTTCCAAAGACATTCTCAACTGCATCCAGATACCTCTGTGGAAGACAATCTTTCCTTCTTTACGCTGCATCCAACCACTTATACAATGACAGGTGGGAAAAACAGTCAAAAAGAAGGAATCTATTAGATTGGGGAGGTGGGTGGTGGTGTTAAATAGAAAGTAGGGTCTTAAAGTAACTGAGATCTACATTTTCCTCCAATTATCCCACATATTAATGAATCTTTAAAAACAACATGACATCCAGTTCTCTAACAAATACTTACTGTATTGTCCCACTTGCTGGAAAATCTATATGCATTTCATATTCACATTGGCCCACGAGTCCTGCAGCAGCAGGTTTCTCCTTTCAGGCACCAAGTTAATAGATGACCCGTAATAAATCTGCCAAGTTCAGGTTTTGGAAAGAGAGGCATTAAATGAAAAATCCTATAAAGGAAAGTTTCAGAAATAATTTCTAGTGCATTTGAAGTAGATTCTGGTTTTCAAAGAGAAAACTTGTGTAACAAATGGTTGTAGCTGAGTATCTGAGGTATAACAGCTACAGGTCCATATGAACTAGCAGCTCCCAGCTTTACTTTATTTTATACTCCTCTTGTCCTATATAAACTCACAGTAATCAGAGTTGCCTTGTCCATACTTGGGCACTAAACACTTTTCTTCCCAAAGACACCAGTCTCAAGTACACAGGCTACATGCACACTGTAGATAAACTCTGCATGTCAACAAGCACTTAAAGAGAATTACCTATTTACAGAGGCCCCGACAGGGTTTCTGCCAGCACACAGGCTGGGCCATTCCTGCTCTTTTGAGTCCACACGTATTCGTGGAAGGTAGAACAATGCAATGGGCACAGGTCCAAAATGTGTAACCTTGTTCCTCTAGCCATGGGTTTAACACTACTAGAAACTGCATCTAATGCTGTGTAGCTGCCATCTGCTTTCCCACTTTTTAACTGTGACTAGGAAGAAAAAAAATTGTGTGCCAAAATAGATCTACTGAATCATGGATAGTATTCGAAAGAAGAGAACTCTAAGGTAGATGCCATGTGATCAGAAACATCTTTGCACCATATTCACAGCATTAACAATATGCACACAAATGTATAGATGCTATTAGTTATTAGTCTTGTCTTTGTACATACTGAATACATGTATTTGGAAGTTATTCGTATTTTAAACGTGCATAAGTCACTCTCAGGGGTCTAAACTCTACCATGCAAGGAAACATCTTACTTCCCACGGAAGATTTTGCAAAGAAAGAGTAGGTTATAATCCCTAGTCTATTTCCAGAAGTTATTTTATCATCTATCGGCATTAGAAGATTCTGTGACTTTTCATAAAAGTCTCTATTTACAACTTGTTTAAAGAGTGTTACCATGCTATTTTCAACAGCTTTTTCAATAGTGTTCCAAAAAATGAATGGAGATTAATATAATACAAATAGCCAAATGTAACAAAGCTGGATGAGAACATTTACTAACCATTATAGCACAGGCTGCTTTTTTTTTTTTTGCCTTTTTTTTTTAAACAAAGAAAGAAAATTTAGTTATCAGAATTTTAATGATAACTAATGGTTTAATTAAAATGCCTACTCTTGCAATACATAATTACCAGAGAGCTAGGAACTTTGCTTCCTTTTTAAAACAAAGCATGGCATATAATATTAGTGTTTGAGAAATACCTGGGATTTTTGAATTGTAGGAGAGGATAATGCTGAAAGAAGTAAAATTTGTCCTAGAATATAGCTCATAAGTTTACAATTCCAATTTGTCTCGGGAGTGGCTGTTTACCCAAACCTTAGTGTTTAGAATACAAGCTATACACAAGCACAGCACTTGAAGGGGGAGAAAAAAAGAAGAAAAAAAAGCAGATTTCCCCCTTAACTCTGGACTTTGAAGTTTCTCCATAGAAGAGGGGACAGAAGAAGGGAAATAATACAACACTCCATTTTAATATGGAATCTAGGTCAAGCTATCAAGCTCAGTATGTTTCCTTGAAATTACTGTCAAAGCTTGCATCCTTTAACTTCTCAAGAAACTGCAATGAAAAAAGTTGCACTGATAAGTTGCATACTTGTTCCTTTATTATTGAATATATATATTTTTTCACAACTGCTTAATAGCATTACAAACGTATTGTAGAAGAGGTGACAGGAATTTATGCACAACAAATTAAAGACTTATACTACATCTGTGTCGAAGTTTAGTTTTTAACTCAATTTGAGCATTTGCATACTAAAGATTCCAGAAGCAATTACTTTATTGGTTCTTAATTCTTGGAAGGTCAGAATGAATAAATTGACAGTATGGAAAACACAGTCCAGAGCTGCAGCTCAAATGCTTGATTACAAAACCCTCCAAACTATATATATTTTTAATGCTACAGCTCATTTCAGACAGATGTCCTCTTCCAGACCCAGCTGAGCTGATAAAAATGCATAACCACCTTCTGTGCCAGTTTCCTTCAGGACTGCCAACAGAACCATTTGTGTGAGCACTCTCTACACCAGCTCAATATAGGACAAAATAACAAACATCTACTTTTAAATCAGTTAAGTTAACCCAACTCATTTCACTGGGAGATAGTAACTTTCTCTACCTGCACAGCTGTCTGCAGAGTACGTATATGTCCATCTACATTCTCTGAACATATAAGATACTCCTTGGGGTGTCTCTTCATTTTGGTGAAACACTGGAGTGATGAGGCAGTTTGACAAAACACTGTGTTTGGGCAGCAGAGTTAACAGTCAATGTTTTGT
Organism: Calonectris borealis; assembly: GCF_964195595.1. NCBI lineage: Eukaryota > Metazoa > Chordata > Aves > Procellariiformes > Procellariidae > Calonectris > Calonectris borealis. The sequence goes on along the minus strand of NC_134319.1, from coordinate 20,306,986 downwards.
AGAAACACAAGCACAGTTAGCCTTTCTTTCACTTCATGCCCTCCTCAGGTATAACATCAACAAGCTGGTGATGAACGATGCTTTGTGTTTCATGCCTTCTAACTCCGGAACTGAATGTAGCCCTGGACCACAACTCATCTGTGTGCTAACATCGACATCCTGCTACCAACCCCAAGAAAAAAATGTGGAAAGAAGTAAAAAAGGACACAGCCTGGGGTGCTGTATCAACTTGCGTAGTTAAACACCTTACTACAAAGTAGCCCAGAGATTACAGAGCAGCTTATTTCCAGCATACTTGTGATGTGTGAAACAATTCATATGTTATTATGCAAAGCCCTTATCCAGGCATGGGGTAAGTTCTCAGAAAGCCTATTATGCAATTCAAGGGTCACTTGACGTGGCTTAGAGACAAAAGTTCAGCTCCAACATGATAACAGTTTAGTTTAGTTTCCCTGTCTGCCTCTATTGTCGATTGTAACATAGAGAGAAACCTAAGCTGCATGGATATCATGAACTGGCATCCTACAAAGTTGTTCTGGCAAAGTTGTTCTACAGGTAATTATTCAAAGATCGAACTGAAATTAAGGTAGTGCCTTTAAGAACACTGCAGGTGGACGTTTGCCAAATGGAAGGGCAAGACTATTGGAGTTGCTAATGCTGCCCAAAACAATGGAAACATCTTTAAAAGTATCCACCTGATATTGCCTTTAAACAGCACTGAGGAGGAACGGTAATACGACTAATGTATTTTGACTAAAGTGACAGCCATACAGTACACATTTTTGAGCTTCAAATTTGAGAAACACCTGAAAAATATTTTAAAGTTGTAACAGGCTACACAAGCATAAAGTTATACTGTATCAATTCATTTCAACCAGAGAAGCTTGTGTGCTATATATACCCTTTCAGAGTATTATATTGCAAGTAAATCCTCAGTGATCATCCCATTTGCAATTACTACCGTATACTTCCTTTATGGCTTAAAAGAGAGGAAAGCGCCCAGGAAAGATTGACGGGGTTGAACAAGTTTCTAACAGCACTCTGTCTGAGGAGACAAGTGCAATGCAGGTGGATCCACCCCAGTGATGGAACTGCAGAAACCCAAAGGGAGTGAGGAAGGTTTTTATACTGAGTTTCCACAACTCCCTCCTGAATGTGTACCCTATGTCTGTCATAGCTTCCCCCTCCTCTTCTTCCAGTCTCCTTCCCCACCAACACACAGATGTACCTGTCTAACCCTGCCTCAGTCCAATACTACACCAAAGATTCATCTGATTTCTTGGAAAACCATAACTTATATAAAGGTTGCAGTGTAGTAGCACCAGGAAGACAGAGAGCAATTTGCTTTGCACCCAAAAGCATGAGCAGAGATACATTAGCATTTAGATCATGGAATAAATTGCAATAGTTTTGATTTTTCACATATTTGTTTGGGGGAAGGGAATTTTGTACCTCTTCTCTCTACTAGAAGCGTCACAGAGAAGCCATTTAAAATTAATCCACTTCAGCTTATTACTTCTCACCAGTCACTGCTTTTGTTTTTTTACTGACTTTGACTTGGGCATCACTGTCTAACAAAGCGTTTAATGTACAAGTGTTTGTAATGCTGTGTGTTCAAGAAGGGGCCTCAGCATTTTACATTCAGAATTTGTCAGGTGCCTAGAGCCATCCCTCTAATCTTTACAGATGTTTAACTAATAACGTTTTCTGCAGTTTTATATATACACACATAGGTGGTTCAGATGTTGACAATTTCAGGTAGGTCATTAACTGTAGTTTGTTTTGAACACTCTACCTTGAATTCCATTCGATCTTCCTTCTTTGGCTGAGATTGTTAAAACCAGGTGTTATTCGTATTGACACCCAAGAACTTAAAACATGGAACAGGAGCTGAAATACAGTAAAACTGGCAACAGCAATGCCAATAGTCAGGTTGCTGAAGGAAGCCATTGTTCTTCAGCCTGTGAAGAGAAGCAGAAGGTAATTTCAGTCCATTCTCCATTTAACTATTTTAAGCAGCCACAAAACGTGTTTTTGACAGCTAACTTAACAACAGAAATATTATTCAGTTTCATCCTCTTCAACATTTCTACTTACGCCTTAATAGTATAAAAGTATCCCCAAACTTGTATATGTAAAAGTTGCATTTTGGTTTTGGGTTTTTTTAACATTTGCATACTATACATTTTCGTTGCCTAAAGTTGCATGTATTTTATCTAGGCAGAAAGGGCAGGGAGGACCACTGACCACTGCAACCGCCAGCTCAAAAGCCTCCACTCCTGTCCCAAGGAGCTCCAAAGTTAAAACTCATCTCATTGTTACCAGATGGACTGCTGCCGACAGAATTTTTAAAAGCAACAATGAAATCAGATAAGCGTAGTAGAGAGATTTTCAGGTCAGCCTCGGGAAGTAATAGCCTCACTGCAGCTTTATGTTTGTATACTTTACAGAGACAGTAGTTCTCAACTTGCACTTTGTTCACAGTTGAGGGCTTCTCTTTGTGATAGTGCGTAGGCTATCGTATTTGAGCTTTTTTCTTCTTCACATGAAAGTCTAAACTTCACACACTTTCAGAGCACATTGAAAAGCTTCCTATCATCAGAGCTAATGCACTTTTCAGATGCTGGATGTTTAGGTATTTCATGAGGTCTATATAAATAACTAAACAATTCCAAACATAAATGTCAGTCTCTAAATGCTTCAGTCATTTCTCCTGAGCTGCCAGTATTTCACAAGACAGAATGATATTTTCCCAGAAGCCACAAACTTCTGACATACATCTCTGATTTGATGGTGTCGTGAAGTGTTTTATATTCCAAGACGGGCAAAGGTTACAAACTCATAAAAAGTCAATTTGTATTAAGTTGAACAGAAAAGGGAAAAGCAGCCAAATGGCTTCATTTAAAATATTTAAATAATGATTTTAATAGCCATTTAAATAACTGCTGTCACTTATTTTAGTTTTACTGAAGAAAATATCTAAAAATAAAATGAAGACTTAGAGGCTAGCATAATTTGATGTTACTACAACAACCTAATGCTCAGCAAAAACTGATACAATTATATAATACACTTATGTCCACCTTTAGTTCACATGCATTATAGAATGAGGGAAATGCCTTAGATTTTTGAAATTGTATCTGCATTGCAGATGGAAAGAAACTTGAACTTCAGAGGAAAAAAAAAAAGAAAGAAAAGTCCACCAGTTAAAATAATAACTTTTAAAAAAACTAAGTACAACATTCTCACTTGGTGGTGTAAATGGTGAGTATATTGAAACACGGTTTGCATTTAAACTTAGAACTTTAACAAAAGACGTATTACACATAGATCAGGAAAAAAATACTTTTGTCTTCAAAGATTTAGGAGTAGCAGGTTCAATGATCTCGAACTTTTTTTCCTCCTGCTCTTTCTTTTTTTTTTTTCCCCAGAATTGAAGAGTGAAAAAAGAAAGTGAATTATCTGAAAATTTTCTCTGACTAGTACCCACAGTAAAAGCTATAGCTATATAAGCAGAATACAGGACAAATAAGAGCAGATTTGCTGAGTGAAACCTGCATCCATGTCATATGGATTTCAAGTGTTTACTTCAGACCAGCTTTAATCCTGTCCTAGGGACTCCGCAGTTGTTAGATCGTACTTGATGTGCTCTTCAGGCCTATCTTCCTGCTCAGTTTAACCCAAAAGGAATCCAGCCTGCATGCTCTGGGACAGCTATGCAACACAAAGCAAAGACCAGTAAGTGGGGGTGATCAGAAGATTCAGTTCCTAAGTGCATTTTTACTCCAAACTAAAATTTTAATGTACACACGCTGCAGTGCATTACAACAAATGCTGGTTCATTCTAGTTGTTTATCTGATGATCTGTTCTAGTTCAGCAGCATACTAGTCTTGCATACTTTTTCATGTTAGTCTATTAAAACTTCCAATTTTAAATACTATCCTGAATATTCAGTATTCTCTCACATACTTTTTACACTGTTCTCCACATACTTCTCCACTTGCCTCCACTGACCAAGAAGATACAAAATACAAATCAAATTTTATGCACTTTTTACACAGTTTAAAATACTAGAGACAATGGGTGTTAAGCTTGATTTTCTAAAACTTTTCTGTTTGAAGGAATAATACAATCAATTCAATTTTATATCTTCCAGTTTAAACCCACTGATAAGCACTGTACGGTATCCATTGCAGATTCTACTCCCGGGGCCAAAACTTCGTTATTACATCATCTCATTTGTAGTAAGCAAGTCCTCTCTTGGACCACATAAGGAAAAAAAATCTGTTGGTTTAATTCCTAAAATGAAGGAAGCCAAAATGTATGTTGAAGACAATTCTCTTCAGAAAAATAGCAAAACCACTGGACATAAATCACACCTACTTCATCCTTTTGACTAAAATATAGCAATTCTCATTATGCTACCAAATTTATTCATCTGCAATGACTATACTAGTATCTCCGAGTTTCAAAGACCCTGACATAATCTCTTGGACAAAAGAAATCCATGTTTTGTTTTGTTTCCTTAGCACCAGAAGATTTTATTAGATAAGTAATATTTTAGCATGTCACATTTTATTACAGGTGATTATGGAATTAAACAAAAAACCTCCCAACCATCCCTTGCAAGAAATGCATTTGAAGAGCTAATCTTTCTTCTAAGGAGCCTGTACAGGGAATTAGTTTTAAGAAAAAGTACTTGCATGGAAAGTGCATGATCTGACTTTCAGAAGTATTATGTACCTATATCTCTCAGAAGTTTTAGAAGCAAGTACAGAAACATGATGCCTGCGAAGGAGAAAGGTATGATGGTAGCAGAGAAGAAACTAGTCACCCAGCCCCTGTGGTTGGTCTCACAGATACTCGTAAAAGTTTTGCAAGACTGATTTCAGAAGGTGATTTCATATATGCTTATGAAGATGCTGTTTAAGTACATTAAGTACCAAGTCCAGGAATAATTTCATGTTTTACTTAGGCAAATGAAGAGTGCTGTATTTTAATTCAATTCAAGGACCAGATGTAAACACAGTGTTTCATGTGAGAGAGAAGAACAGTTCATCTACAAACGTTTTCTCATATGTCTGTTTTCAACTATATCCTGTTTAACATGAAAATTAACTGTTGTTTACCAGATTTTCTTTTTCTTTAAAATAAAAATCATTAATGTTGTTGAACCAAAGCTTATCACTTAAAAGAAACATAACAAGCTTCTGATTACATATGATTTCTTTGCCCTGAATGGCCAAAGTTAGTAAGTCAAAGGCAGCTTCAACTACACTGTGTTTTTCTGCCCCAGTATCTTCTCACAGCTGTCCAGCAAAGTCTGACCAAGATACAGAACTTTGTGGATTATATATGAGCAGACACTGTATCATCCAAACTGCATAGTCATTGATTACCATTTAGGCAGCCGATACAGTTTTTGAGCTGGTGGAAGGCTGGGTGGTGAGGGAGGTTTAGTGTAACTACTTTGTAATTCAGGAAGAAAAAAGTACTATATCCAGGTTGGTTCTTCACCATTAGTTTTTTAGCAGTGGTCTTTTCCTGGCTTACCCAAAATTACTGTCTTAACCATTCAGTTAGACGATAATTACAAATGATCAGAACTTCACTCTTGCAGCTTTTCAATGTAGTTTTTAGGAAAGTAAGTATCAGCAAACACTTGAAACTAACAATTTTCAGCAAGGTATCGCTTACACATGTCTAGCGCAGTATCAAATTGCTCTATTGACCCCAGTAATTTTGGAAAAGCTAGTAACACAGCTTTTCAATCATACTCAGTAAAAGCTGAAAATACGCTCTTTTCATCTGCTATTAACATGCTGTCATTTTCCTACAATTCTGTTTCTACTTGGAATTTAGAAGAAAACAACCAACAATATTAAGACTCAACGTTCATTCACCCCCAATATGAAACCATTATGAACTTCTGATAGAAACACATCAGCACTTACTGAAAGAGGATAAAGGAGCAGAAGAGTTAGCAAGCGTTGTACCACCAATGGCATTTAGCATTATGTTCTCCTCATTTCACTGTTTCCACATCAATTTTTCACATCACACAAATGAGAAAGGCAACTGTATAGCCACAAGATGTAGTAAGGAGGTGCAGAGGAAGGTGTAAGGCCCGCAGCCCTTACTTTCTTCAAGGCTGGATTTCAAGATGAGTTGGATCAATTTCTAAACAAGATTACACCCTAAAGCTGCTAGTTATACCAGGACATCCCATTCAGCCCTATGCTCTCTTGATCTATTTAAAACTGAAAGCCAAATCCAATCGTTGTAAAACTTGCCACGCTGATTTGCAAAGAGCAACGTGGGACTACTGACTGCACATTTCATAAGCCTAGTAATAAAACATCTGCAGTGCTTGAGTTTTGCTGTGCTGTTGGTATTGAATGGTACTTTCTATTGCTCCAATTAGATTAGATGTACTGCCTTTGATATCTTACTTAGCTCAGTAAGCAGCATTAAGGAGACACACAACAAAATTCAAGCTACTCAGAGCTTAAGCCATTCCCTTTTCTATGTAAGGCTATTGACACCCCAAACTCCACTTTGCTTTCTGCTCTTAAAACACCAAAGCAACTAGCAGATTAGGCACGCTTTTTATAAAGACAGGGTAAACAGGGTGAGCTGTGCGCTTCTGTATCATTTACCTACAACATCGATTTCCTCAAACCCTGCAAGAAGTTTGCAGTCGGAAACCAACAGGGAGGGGAAAACCCCCCAAACTCGGAGGAGGTCCCGAGCCGCAGGGGCGCGGAGGGACCCCAACAGGCTAACTCCCGAGCAGCGCAGCGCTAACGAGCTGGGCGCTCCCCCCGAGCCGGGCATTACCTAGCTTTCCCCGTCAGCCGAAGCGCCCGCCGTTCCCACCGTGCCCGCCCGGCGGCGGCAGCCCCGGACGGCTGGCAGGCAGGCAGGCAGCGGCCGCACACACCCGCTGCCGGGGCGGCGGGAGCAGGGGACTGCCGCTGTACTTTGCGCTGTCAGCGGCCAGCGCCGCCCGCTGCGGCCCGCGGCCCCCGGGGGCGGCGCGCGCGGGGGGGGCGGCCCGTCGCGGAGGGAGGGAGGGAGGGAAGGGGCCGCTCCGCGCACCCCCGCGGGGGCGGGGGCAGGGGCTGCACCGCCCCCGCCCCGCCAGCCCCGGCCCCTCAGCGCCCCGCCGGACCCGCGGCCCCCTCCCTCTCTCCCTCCTTTCCTTCCTCCCCTCCCGCCGCACCTGGGAATGGGGCTACCGGGGCCGCGCCGCCGCCTCCGCCATGCCTCCCCGCGGCGGCGGGGCCGGGACAGCCCTTCCCAGGCGCAGGATGCTCCGCCGGTGGCGGCGGGGGCTCGGGCTGCGGCGGCGGGATCGGGTTACGGCAGGCGTCGCCTTAAAGGGGCCGAGCCGCCGCCGCCGCCACCTGCCGCCGGGCTCGGCTCGCCGCCTCTGAGGGGAAGGCGGCTTCCCCCGGCCCCTCCCGCCCCGCGCTGGCGGCCGCCGCCCCCCTCTCCACAGCGGCTGTCCCCGTCCCTGCCCCTCACCCCCGCGGGGCTCGGCCCCCGGGTCTGGGGCGCGGCCGCGCCGCCCGGGCACGGGGCTCTGAAGCGGCGGGCTGGCAGCCGCAGCCGGCGCGGCGCCCAAAGCGCGGGCTGGGCGAGCGGCCGCGCGGCAGCGGCGTTCGCTGAACTACATAAATAATGCGGGACCGTCCTTAAACTCGCCGTCTGCTGTAACAGCGCAAAGAAGCGACCGCCTGTGCGGGCAGCGCGGCACCGCCGGGATGAGTCCGCGGCCGGCCACCGCGGTGCCGCAGCTGCCATCACGAGCCTCGGAGCCTGCTCGCCGCCTCTGCGAGCTGCCAGGGTCGGTGCATGTATACCGCGATGGACTCACAGGCCCCCAAATTCTGCTAAATGCACATGGCTGAGAACGGCTTATGTGTCGGGGGAGGAAAAATTCCCGTTAAGTATAGCATCTCACCTTCCAACACCACTTCGGTCACTATGCCTTTCATTTATATAGCCCCCTTGTCTACAATATATCACGGGAAAAATGCTGATGTTACTGTTTGTGCCCTAGGAATCCATTTACGCATTCCTGAATAGCACTGTACAGCACAGGGTCGTAGGTAACGCACCTGCCATACAGAGAACAGGTATTGCAGACACTTGCTATTTTTGAAATTAAACGCTCTGATTTTTGTGAAATTATTTTTCATTTTACATTTTTGAAATGTTGTATAGTATGTAAAACTCAAAAAGAAGCAAAATTATGATGACAAAATTAAATATGATGATGATGAATGGACTTAGTTTTTTACCAACTAGAAAGCGTAATGGTCAGGACTCTGTTCCACTTGGCATGCTTCTATGACCATACGCATCCTAAACCACCTCAACTTTCCATTTCAAGGATTCCTGACCTTTCAGATCAATAATTCAAAAATTCTCCTCTCTCAAAGAACATAATGTTGAAGGTATTCATACCTATATCACACCAGATTAAGCTGCGGCTGACAAAGAAATCATCTACCCCAACTGTGTACACTAATCTCTCTTGCAAGATGTCTCCACAGCAGGAATGCTATGGCTTAAGCCTGAACAGAAACTGATGTTGGCTTCCCTTAATATGCCAATCTGCGAAATGCAGAAACTCGGGTACTGATTAACGAGGCATTGAGCCATCCCTGCTGTAGAAACGGTAACCTGTAGGAGGTGGGTAGGGCACACCGCCAGCACCTGTAACTGTTTCAAGCCATCTCAGCTTAATCCATTGCTGAACATACATCAACTGCCAGATAAGTGTTTGTGTAAGCGTCAGAACTACTGAAGTTTGACTTCCTATGGAATTTGCGTCTTACGGTTGACCAGCTTTTAAATGACAAGACACTCTCAGCTGAGTGCAGGAGGAGATCCCATTCCTGCTTCCAATCTTCTTCCATTTCAGAAACAAACAGATGGACAAATAAAGACAGCAATATCATATCAATACAATTTCTCAGTGAAATTGGGATAAAAAACTCATCTTTTACTTTCATGTCATATCATTTTATTCCTCATATAAAGGAAGATTTCAACTTATTTTCTATTATGTCTACAGTGTTTAGTGAAACAGAACAGCCACTAAAACCTAAGAACTGCATGGTAGGATCATAAACCACTTTCAAGATGACATAAACTAGAAAAGTTCTAAGACAATATTTTCTTCAATAATTCACCTTCCGACAAACAGTCCTCACTTTTTGCTTAACCCAATATCACTGACTTTGAAGTTTCTGTATACATACTCCTTGCCCTCTTAAGTTGTAACTACTATGACAACAGTCTTCCATATGGACAAGCAGTGGACTTCTGGGGTGATAGAGGATTTGCAATGGCAGTGAAGGCAGGAATGGTTGGCCTCAGGCCTACAGGCAAGGACTCTTTCCACTCATGGTTAAGAACCAAAGGCTCTGAACAAGCAGCTCTGGCAGATTTAGCTGCCTTGTTTTAAGATTTATTTCTCCCAACTGCCTGAGGTCACGATCATTCTACTAGAGCACAATAGTGAAAGTAGGTAGCTTTTTAATATGCCAGCCTGTGACCTGGAGTCTCCACCATAAGAGTGTGGTAATACCTACTAGCAGGGTAAAGCAGACAGTTGAGAGTGGCAATGTCTTAAACTGAACAGATAACTCTGCCAGAAACCACCTATCAGAGCTCTAAGTCTCAAAATAACCCATCACCATTATGCACTTACAGGTTAGGAAGCACCTAGGAGAAGACAAACCAGACTCTCCCCAAACCTCTGCATCAGGCCTGTGTAGCACCCAGCCTACTAAACAATTCCTTCAGCCCAGTGTGCTACGTGGGTGAAAGAAACTAGTTTGACCTGCCTCACTGCTCTCACCTTGTCCCACGATCAGCACGTTGTCGAGCACGCAGCAGATCATGACCAGAGGCAATGCCATCTTTCAACAGCCCAACAACAGGTGCTGGGTTGAGCCCTGCTGGCTGTAAAGCTGAGAATGGCGATGCACCGAGGATTCCTGGCTGGCAACTGCTCTCCATGTAAGCATGCAGCAGGATACATCAGCTTTTTGATTCAAGAGAATTTGCAGATAAAAGAGAACTGGCTATGGGGGCATGAAGGCGTTGCAGTAGGTTGGTTGTCTGTCATCTTTTCCAACGAGAAACGTTCTCCAGGAAGATTTTGAGAACTGCCTGTATATCTGGGATTGTTGCTATCTAATAATCTCATCAGGTTGGATGTTACTGCATATGTGCAGCAGCCTCACATCGGATGTCCCATGTCCACCAATCCCAAAGTGATCCTCAGAGCAAACACACTAGGCCTGTATTGCATGTGCAAAGCAATTCCAACAAAATCAAGAGAGTACTCTACCACTCCTACAAAGTGTTGCATGAACTTACCACACAATTACTTTCAGCATTTCCAGTAAGTCCTAAAAGTATGAGGCTTACTGTACTTGCCTGATGCAACTTGTGCACCTATTTCTGCATCAGAAATACAGTAGCCAAAGGGTGGGATAAACAGTCACCAGAGTAGTATCACAGCCAACTGGTTGCTATCACAACTTTACACAACTTTCATCACTAATACACGTCTTCCTCACTCCCTTGTGATGTGCAGCCACCATGTTCCAGCAGCTGCAAACCAAAGTTGCCACTGCTAAACGGTAGCTGTCAAGAAGTTCCCCAGTAACAAATGCAACTTCTGAAGCTAAGTTTCAGCAGGGAAGGGAAGTACGGGCAATGGGCTTGCTAAGGTGAGGTGTAGAACAGAGATTTAGGAACACAGGGTGAAAAATAAAATTATATTCCATGTCGACAGAGGGCACATATGCTGAAAGACCATACAGAAGGTAGGGAGGACATGTAGGTACCACAGTAGCATGCATAGATAAACAGGATAATTCTGTTGGCTTCAGCTGAATCATCGTATTTACACTATGTAATAGAAAAATTGAGCTCTGCCTTTCATCTATGCTTTAATTACAATTAAACCTCTTGGTTATATTGATGATTTACAGTGTCATGCCAATTAGGCCCAGGAATTCCACAAATGAGGAACAAATTCTGCTGAAGTGGAAGGGGTCTGCTAAGACAGGGTGGTAAAGAGAAGGTAGCCCAACATAAGTAAGTTGGAGTCTGCAGTAATCCATCCTCAGCCAAGTTGTACACACCTGTTCCATACTCTTCTCCTTCTGTAGTTGACTTTCAGGGTGGCACTTCAGGTATGGTAAAAATTTGTGGTCAGATGACTGCTTGTAACTCCCACTAAAACCTGTGAGAGGGATGTGACCATGAATAGAAAACTACACAGTACCTTTCCTAAGTACTCCTGGCATTTCAGAACCATGCTTTCTCACAACTGAGCCTACCTCTGCCAAGAATGAAGCCTTTATCATGGCTGCTGTACTGAAAAGTGAGGCATACGTGAGAAAGGAAAATACTTCTAAAGCATTTGAAAATTATTTCAGTTGTGGTTTTGAACTTACACAGGACGTAACTAACCTTTCTGTCTGAATTTACCACTTGTAGTAAGGATAGAGTCTTAATGAATATTTAAAGCCTGATCAGTTTATGAAAGAAATTATATAACATGGTGTTGTAGCAGCAGTGGATTGAACTCAGTGACCTAAAAAATGCTTAAATTTATTTCCATCTTAGGAAGTTCCTAGGTCTACCTGTCAGCAGCAGGAGATATTCCCAGAAAATCAATTATACATGTAAGCAAAAATATCATGGAGATGAAAGAACATATGAAAGAGCAAGCACAATTCTCCTTTCACAACACTGTGAATCAAGAGTAACTCCACTGAAGCCAGCAAGTTACACTGGTGTGAGTGAGAAAAGAACCAGCTCCATTGTCTGAAAATTGCTCAGGCCACCCATGGAGTCCAATCACAGTAACTGTACGCAGCTAATATTGCAGCGTTTAATTCAGAAAGCCCAAGACTGAAAAGAGGAGACTGAAAAGAAAGGATCTGAATTTGGTTTTAGCCAAAAAAGCTGAAAAATAGAAGGGAAATGGTGACTGGAAAAGGAAAAAAAAAGATTCCATTTATAAAAAATCCTCCCTCCCCCCAAAAAATTTGCATAGAAAAAACCAACTGAATCTGCGTGCTTTGTTTTTTTTTCAAACACCCAGCATGAACCCAGTTAACAGTTGCTGAGCTGTATGCTTCCCTGAAGGAAAACTGTTATCTTCATTTTCCAAACAGCAGACACGTTTTGCGTGTGGATGCATATTGCGTTATACCTACTCAGATTGCGTGCTACAGAATATGAGTCTTACCTTTTCAGCATAGGTCACTGTAACGTATCCTGTCACATTTTTAAGTATCAGTGTACTAAACAATACCTTCACTTTCTCCTGCTTTAGTTTACTTCCTCTAAACACACCTCTCTTTTCCATCTTAGATCGGTTAGTTTAGCTTTCCTCGCTCCTGTCACCTCTCCATCCGAAATAGCATTTCTGCCAGTAGCACTTACTCTCGGTAATGGAACAAAGGCTTGTTTCTGGAAAGCTGTCTGGTCACTAACCTCCTCCTGTATCTCAGCCTCCCTTCTTCAGTTTTCTTCCAGTTTTTCTGTCTTCTCTTCTCAATTTATCTCTCATCGCACGCTGTCTCTTTCATCCAGTTGCACCTCACCTGCAGCATTTCCCTCTCTATTGGTATTATTGTCCTGATTATAACCATCCAGAAGCTATTGAGGACCTGTAAAACAGCACATTGTGAGTTTATTATGCTGCATTACAAACTGCTACCCAGATGCACCATGTAAGCATTACGACAAAACATCAAACCGCACTAAGACAGATGTGCTGAATATGATGCACAGAACTCGCAGGAACACCACCTCTTTTTTTCTTTTCCAGGTCATTCTGTCTCCTCTTTTTCCCCCTCCCACTTTAAACTCTATTTTCTTGTCACCTTTTCCTCTTCTGTCACTTTATTTTCTTCCTCCCCACGGTCATTCTCTCCTGGCTTCCTTCATTGTCCACCTCGCATTCCTCCGTGCATTTTCTGTCTCCTCCAATGTGCCCACACAAAGGACTATAACGGAGGCAGTACTGCAGCTTTGTTAAATGTGTCCTTGGCTCTTTAATAAACAAAGCTGCACCTGGGTGCATCTTTGGGATCAGCAAACGGAGGGTCTAGAAAGCATTCCATTCCCAAAGGCTTAAACCAGAGAGCTCCGAGATTAACATGACTTCTCGGTTCCCTAATCTCCGAGCTGGAGCACACCAGAGACAGCAGGAGGAAGCTTGAAATAATACCAGATTCTTTTCTTCACATGCACATATTTCCTTTTGCCTTGTGCAAGTCAAGGCTCTTAGCAACAAGAGCACTGTAGAATGGGGTAGTGACTAGAATTTGATGATGTCAGAACAGCAGAAAATGAAAGAAGATGTACTTTGTAATGGCATACAATTGAAAAGCATGAAATTGGTGCCAAGCAGTGCTAAAAACAAACAAATTATTTCCCAACAATTCAACATGCAAAGGGTCAGAAAGCAATGCTTTTTTTTAATATTCAGACTGTTAATTAAAATCATCATAATTCAAGTACAGAACAAAACAGTGCTTGTTGATACTAGGTATTTTGTTTTACATGATAGCATCAGGTTTTCAGGAGCAGCACACCAGGTAAAAAGACCAAGCACACGCTTCGGATAGTATCACTTATCTGTACGCTAAAGATAGCTTCTAAGCCTCACTTAGATATAAACTTTGGCACATGCCATAGCAGCTGCCCAGCCTCTTTCAGCATGCACCACAGTGCAGAAAGAATGGTTTATTAAGGTATTTTAATGGCAGATATATTCACCTGAAAAGGTTAAGTAGTTTCTTCAGACAATAAAGTTTCCTCTGAGCGTCTGTCAATTTTTAAGATTTTGCAAAAATTTGTCTATCATTTTTAGTGATTTTTCCATCCTCTGTTGACCTGTGAAAGCCTTGAGGAAATAAGGAAGGAAAATGATTTAGTGGCACAAGGAAACAATGAAACCTCGTGCACACTCACATTATATATGTCTAAATGCTGTTGAAATCCATCAAAAAAACCCTAAATAAGAAAACAAAAAATTGTTTTTCACATATGTTTCAAATAGAGTACTCAATAATACTTGTAATAATGATATATTTTTCAGAAAACAACATGATTTTTAAATTGATATTTCTTAAATATTACACCTTTTTAATTTCATATTTTGGGGTAGATATTAAAGTGGTGTAATACATTGTTTTAAAAGGAAATATACTTTATGTCTTAATTTTGTCAGTTTAGGAGCCCCAGAAAGCACTATTAATTTTTATTTTATTGCCAATAACGTCTTTTAGCAAAGACCCTGCTTCTAGCAGTACTACTTGTTAATATTGTAATTATTTGCAAATTTTGTATTGGCACTATTCTAGCTTCTTACCTAGAGTTTAATTCTTAGTTTCTATTGATATCAGCAGGCCTACTTATTTCCCCCTCTCTAAAGCCTTGATCTGCATGTTATTTCATACAGGCAGATTTCTGTGCCTCTGTGCAATTCTAGTCATATGAAGGAGATCATACTCTCTACTGTAACTTCCAAACCTAAGATCTAAGACAGCAGTTCTAAGACAGATATAAAAAGAGAAGAAACAGTACATTTAAATACATCAGTGCTAAAACACAGAACTAAAGCTTGCCTTTCAGATCAAGTGAGGATTTTTTTTAGGTTTCTACTTCTAACAACACTATTCAACACTATATACATTTTTGCTGATGAGCAACACTCACTCTGATTGACGTACTCAAGTATCTACAAATATTAGGAAAAAAAAAATATAAAACCCAAGGAGAATTAAAAATAAAGAAAAATACAAAAGTAATCCTAATTGTATATGTGATATATAGGAAAAAATGCTAAGGTGGAAGAGTTTCACTATAAAAATGTATCATGCAAACATTACAAACAGCTTTGAAAAGTCTCTTTGTGAATTGCACCAAATATATTGTGTAATTGAATAAATTGCAGGAAAATGCATTGTAATATACACTAATTACATCATCTTGGTTTGTCGGGGTTTTTTCCAGTGTTGCACGCTTACTTTTATTTTGTTGTACCCATACACATTTCGCTGTAATAATTCTACTGGGATTGCTTAAAAAGCCAACATTTCAGCACCTGTTCATTTGATTTGCTGAATAATGGATATTACACATCTGGAGTTCCTCTGGTGACGTTCTCTTTCTCTACGTGGAAATTATGCCCCAGTGAAAACAGGAATCTCCCCACTGAAAGTGGGAACTTTCAGATTCAAGGTATCTTGGGCAACAGTACCTGCACATATGCAGAACAAGATGTTTTAGTCCAATGCCATGTTCTGCAGTGCACAAGTCAGATGTGTCCCGGACATACTGTACTCCACACATATGCATGGAGTGTTAGACTGGACATCTCTGACTCACTGGATACCACACAGCAAGCCCATGATGTTCAGAATTCAGCAAATTTGATGCTCGTGTATACAGGCCACCTGGGCACTGAACAAACTCTTATATGTCAAGTTACCCTAGGAAAAAATACATGAAGCCAGGTGCTGGAGCAGGTAATGCTCTGCACCTTGTGTAATTAATCTTTCTTTAAAAAAATACATATTTCAATAAATGTCCTTAAAACAGGGACAGTCTTTTCATTCGACTTTTGCATAGCGCCTGTCCCAAAGGATTCCTACATGTTGTAACAATAAAAAAAAACATCTGGACGAGAACACAGTACTTCATCCCCCCCATCACCACTGTGGAAGTTACAGGAATCAAGGTTTCTCGTGATCTGATTCTTAACTATAAAAATACACAACAAAGAGAGGGTAAGAAGGCTACAGCAGTAACTCTTCAGTTTCACTTTGAACAAAATTTTTTTTTTCTGTGTGTGTACAGTACTCTTTAAAGGTGATTGCAGTTTACCTTACAAAGAGTTTCTCAATCAGATTTTTTAAAAAATAATGATCAGATTTTTTTTTAAATAATAATAATAATTGAGGCTTATACAAATTCTTGGCTTGACTATTATCTACTTAAGAATTGCTTGTATTTACAATTGTACCAGTCCTCAAACACAAAGGTACAATCAAAAAGACAACATAGTTTGTCTTCAAAGTATTCTAAAAAGAATATGAAATCACTTGTAAGATTTCTATTTGGAAATGATTTCTATTATTTATTTGCCTTTGGTCAGCGTTAGTAAATCAGAAGCTGCCATGAAAACTCATGAGTGTTTCTGCATGCATTTTTTCTTTTCAGTAATACATGAATCATCAGTCAGCAAAATAATTAATACCATAACTTAACTCTAAGCAATTGTCTCATTATCACTGTTTAATTCACAACAACAGGAATCAACCAACTCTCTTGACACCTTAACAATGCATTAAATTCACAATAACTAATGCAAATGGTGTATAATTTCCTAATATTCATTTAATCTGTAATATAGGCAAGGACATTCTCTTCTTGTACTGTCAAGCATAGAGAGAACAGTGTTACATGTCACCCGTGGTTGATGAAAAAAATGTAAGTGAGGGGTATCTGGTTTTAAATTTTATGTTATCACGCAATTAAAGACTGTTAAAATGTAGTGCAGAAGGCAAGTTATATTGGCTGTAGCTGGACTTTCAACTGTCAGAACTTTTTGTTAACATGGTTTGCTGTGCTTGACATCTTGCATATTTTTAACTAAACAGATAGAAGCAATAGAAGGAATTTCAGATTTCAAAATTCTAATATTTTGTCTTGCAAGAATTATACACAAACGTACAGAAATTAACATGCTGAGATAACTTGGCCAGCCCTTGCAAACTCTACAAAGAATTCAACCTATCTCCATTGAGAGCCAGTGGAGTCATTACATTCAATTGACTTTAATAGGATTTGGTCAAATCCCCAAACCTACAGCCATACCTGGCAGCATCCCCCAAACAACAGTCAATAAAGGACATATTTTTAAATACAACTGCATAGAGAAAAGACACAAGGAAAATGGGAGGAAAAGAAAATGAAAGACAGTGTAGAGCAAAACCAGAACACATCATCTCTTCTCTTTTAATATGGCCAGTTCTTTCCGACTCCAGCATGTCATTAATTCAATGTTAGACCTTCAGAAACCTGAACAGCTCAGAAAACTGTCCTCACTTTCAATGCAGGAACCTGTCTTTACAGTGGAGGGCATCAGTTCTGATGCATTTTGTATGCTTATAAGGAGAGGATGGAGAGAACGTAGAAGGGTGAGAGGCCTTTTTCTCAAGACTAAGAATGCTGAGGGCTGAGTACTGAAATCTAGAAGATGACCTGTGATGGCAGCAGCTGATAGATGAGACCAGGCTATCTCCCTACACAAGCAATGGCCAGTTTTCTGATAGCAGGAATCCAGGAAAGGCTAAACAAATGTGCATTTCTCCCCATCCTCCTTACAGATCCTTGGGAAGTTCAGGAAAACCTCAGTCAAAAAGCAGCAGTGAATATGTAAAGAACCCTACATCCTAAACCCCAAGTACCCTGCAAATTTCATTTGACATTATAAACAGATTTGAAGATATATTTTAGATCGACTCCAAATCTATTTTTAGGAGTATTTTAAAAAAAGGCCTCATTTTTACAGGCTGAGTGGCCAGAGGCACCCAGTGACCTCCAGGACACTCAGTACTTTTAGGAGGTGAAACAGTAGTGTCTTTCTCCTGGCTTTTTTAATAGATAGAAGAACATTAGTTTACATTATGTTACAGGGACTGCTCCCTAAACATGCTGCCCAGTAATTAGAGCAAGTTGCGGTATGTAATTTTGGTGCCATCTACGACACATGTTCTTGCTTCATAAAATCACACTCGGAATGCACCCAAACGGTTACCAAACCTCGTGTCATCAAAGCTACGCGCACCGGCTCTCTAGCCACGCTGTCAGACACAGTAGGTTAAAGAAACATCTGCTAGCAGTGTGGCTCATGCCTGTTAGAGAAAAACATTTTCCCTACGAACTGCTACTTTGATTCTAAATTCGCACATGGTATTTAGATCCAGACAGATTTCTAAAAACAACCTCCTCCCTCCTCCCCCACTTCCAAAGACTATATACAGAGAATTTATCATTGCCAGAAAGAGGGAAATCTTTAAATAGTGGGAGGGAAGGACACCTTATTCATAGAATCATAGAATGGTTTGGGTTGGAAGGGACCTTATTCACTGAGTTGGTGTAAACTCACAACCACTTTGTTGTCTCTCACTGACGGCAGAGTTAGACACCACAGCACACCACTGGAAATTCAAGTGTAAAGAATGGCAAACGTGAGTGGGAGAAATAATTCAATTTTAATAGAGAATAAATCTCATTATTTGGGAGATTTGGTTCCATCTTTTTGGCTATTTAGGACAAGCAGTGTTTAAGTGTTTGCAAATGCTGTATCTTTGTATCTAAACAAATGAGAGTCATCTTAAATATATATGAGAAGCATTGTTATACCAGGAAGCACAGCACTAACTGTACTGTTAACATAAATATTATAGATGTTATTGATTATAGATACAAATCAGGACTTCTAAAATTACAGTCCTATAATTGTAATGACTCACAAGAAAGTAAAACTGCACTTAGCCCAAAGTAATTGAAAGTAACTGCTGCTAAAAGGGACAAATTTTGCCACAGACTGGCTCTGATAACATCCTAGTTCTGCCATTGAGTGAGATAAACCAGTAGCTTATATATTTATCAGCTGCCTGCTTCATCTTGCCCCCAGTTGATCCCCAATGGTCTAGTCCACTGATTTAATTAAAAATCCCTTTCCTTCCCAACAGCAGAACTTTTAACAACACTTACGATGTTGCTACTGTTCTAAAGCCTCCCAGACACAGCTTGAATTTCTAATATTAAAGAAGAATCGTTAGAAACCCAGTCAGAATTCTTCAGGTTTTCGCTAATCAAAGAACGTAGTATCACTGCTCTTTATGTTTCTAAAAACACTGGAAGCACATAAAAAGAAATATTTGTTTTCTGCAGAAAATCAAGTTTACTTATATAGCGTATTTTGTTTTTCAAATCACTTCTCTTATGAAATTATTGTGCAGAAATTAAGAAGAATATTTAGATACATTTAATACATGACTGAGGTTTAACACAATAAATGGTTCCACCTTACAAATTTTCCAGCAGCAAAGACTGACTAAGAGGTTCCTACCCTTTCCCTCACCCAACTCCTCCAACCATTTTGCTAGTTTAGCCCTCATTGTGTTGCTGCAACTGTTTGTGGAGCTGCACTCTAAGCCAAAACAAGGCAAAACGACCTCATTTAAGAAAACAACAGTACAATCACTCTTGTTCATAGGTCTACTTTTAGAATTCATAATTAGAAGAAGAAAAAGTAGTTATTCAAAATGCCAATTAAGACCTCATGAATATAAGGTGTATTGCAGCTGCATGGAAAGACTCTTCTAAGAGTTAAAGTTATTTCACTTAAAAGTGAAATGTCAGAAAGTGAATGACCATCAGATAGCCAAAGCTGCCTGTATTTCATTTCTTTCCTACTGGAGACAAAATAAACTGAAACACAAAAAGAGCGAGCTTTCCTCAATTCAATTTAGTACTCACCAGCGTAAGTTTCAAAGGAGACATGCATCAGATGTACTAGTAAGCTTCCGCAGAGAATATTCACATATAAAACGGAGAGCAGCAGGTTTTTCTTCGGAACGTTGTTTCACAAGCGGTAAATAGAAAAAATACTGTACCATTTTATAAAGACCTATTTTTTCCTATTCAAGAGTTTCAGAGGTTTTTTTTGGACAACAGTGATCAATTATTTAGAATGAGTGTGGTTTATTTCTCCTTCAGTAAAGAAGTTCAAAGCTAACTTCCTGCATCAGTAGCAGAGGTACCAGAGACACCCTTGTAATTACTGCACTTGCATCACTTTCTGTCAAATGACTTTTCAGGGCAAGTGCACTGCTTCCTCCCAAACAAGCAGGTCACACGTTCACTTGCAGTATTATTAATTTTACAAACTGGAGAACAGTATCCAGCACTAGCCATTGCCTTCCTCCCAGAAGTCCTATACTTCACCTGCTTCACATTATTTAGCTAATGTGACCATGATGTGCTAAACTTTGGGAGAGTTACTACTTTTTCTTATTAACTTTCACAAGCATGTCTGATGCTGAGATGAAATATTCTCAAGGCACTTGACAGATGGGAATCGATCACCAAGCAAGCAACACAGTTGAATGAGTAGAGAGCAACCTGCTTGCCCCATGACTCTTGGAATTCTTGGACTGAAGTCTCCCTGGTCCAGAACATTGTATCAAGTGAGCAGGAAGTTACCATGATGAAAAAACACAAGTACACCTATGTCCTACTGAGAAAAGACATAATTAGCAGTGTTATACTGCAAATGGGATCTTCATGGGCTCTACTCAATTTTCACAAAGGGAAAAAAAAATCTGCAAAACTTTATGGCAACTAGGTTGCAGACTGTTGCTTCAATCTTTAAATACTTATTTTAACCAGTCTTACCAAACTCTGACTCTTCTCTCAAGCCTTGCAATCTGCTGTGGATACTACTTGAAAGCTATGTTCCTTATTCAAGCAGAATTCCCAATGAGTAAGACGACTTCCAGCACTTCTTCTAGGAGTTTATGAGGCAAACTCGCTGGTTAGCTTTTTAGACTCCTTGAAAGTCAGGATCTTTGCTTTGCATCCAAGGAACTGTCAGACTGTCAGTTTTCTAGTCAAAAAAACAGGTATTTCCCTGTATGCATCACTCTTATTTTTCCTCTTGTTTTTAAATGACCGGCCTAGCAAAAAAACACCCTTCCAACTTTACTGGTTTTAGGTCAATTTCTCATGAATTTCACAAATAGCCTTACAGAAGAACTCTACATAAGAAGGAGAAGTATGTACATACAGCAGAAACAACACAAAAAGGAGAAAATAAGTTGAAGTTTTTTATATCACTCTCTGCTGCTGAGACCCCAGGATTGTTTCTCTGAATAAAATGCCTAATAAAAAGCAGTTCTTTAACACTTCTTATGGTAGGAAAAATGAGAGCAAAGGGAAGATATAAAAAAGTCTTGGGAAAAAAATCCTTATAAATAATCCTAAAAAAATAAAACAACTGCTAGCTACACGCCCTGTAGCAACCTGGGATACATTCTACATCAATGACATTATTTTCACTGAAGAAAGTACAAGAGGGGAAAGATCACCACAGACAAAATTAAATTATTTAAATTGCCTATAGAACTTACTGTCTTGTTTTAACATAGTAGTTTATTTTCTGAAAAAGGACTGTGGTGCTTTCCTCCTCTTTCTTCTGTAATTTAGAGACTTGCACCTCTATTGTCCCTAATTATTAGCTGTGTGTAGCTAATTAAGTGGAAAGCCAAATGAATTTTTGAAACTCATGCATCATCAAAAGAACTATTAATTAAAACCTTGTTGTTTCCAAATGTCAACAATGATTAAGCAGGGAGATATTTTTTGTGAGGTTCCCCACTTGGGTGGAAGATCTTACCATGGTAACACTGTTTTTAATAGTCCGTACTTAAAACAACTGCAAAATTACATGTTGCGCTGATGTAAAGAAAAACAAAACATAATTTGTAGAACTGTGAGACACGAATCAGAAAGATTCACTTTACTTCAGATCCTAAAATGGCAAAGGGTAGCTAGAAAGTATATCTTTTACTTGTAAATTTTGCAATAACCACTGGAATCCATGACCGGCACAAATTTTTGTTAAAAATGAGAAAGAAACGTTCAACTTCCAAGGCTGGTAGGGATACAAAAAGTCCAACTTGTTCAGAATCAACAAGAGGAAAAAAAAAACAGCCAGAGAAACCATGGCAGACAGATGCAGAATTGCAATGTGTTTTATCTGTTGTGTTTGTGCACTTGAGGTACAAGTGCACAGCTGTCATGTTTCATATGCTTGACAAGTCACCCCATAAAGCAATGGTGTCAAACCACTCCAAAAAGTTCTAGAGTTCATTGATCCTGATTCGTAGGCCGAAAGCAGGGCCTTGCTCCCTGGCAGGTAATTTAAGGACAATGATGAACAAACTTGACTGCTTCCTAATCATAAAATGTAATATCTTACTCTTTCTAGCAAACACACATCTCATCTGAGATTAGTCCAATGGCTGAATCATCACAATCTCCCCAACAAAGACCGGACGCTGACAGAGATTAAAAGAGTGCTGATCTGCTGCTCCACACTTCTTACTGAAATAAAAAGCTAAAGTATCAGAATGAATAAAAACAAGAATCATGAGAGGCAGTGAAATACTAATATTCTTCATTTTATGCATTATTGTAGGTTGTGTAAAATTATAGTTCCATATACGCATACATACCTGGATAAAGATTATGCCTGCGCATGCTTGCGAATTCCTGCAGGAATCTGTACGTGTCAGTGGAGCCACATGACTACTTCTCCAGTATGTATTTCTCAATTGACAAACTAATTAAAGCGGTTAGATCTCCTTTCAGCTGGCTGCAGCCCACGCAGAAGAGGCAGACGAGGGGCACGAGGACCGGCCCAGCATGCAATACTACGAAAGCATCGGTAATTATTTACCCTGGCAGCCGAGCTCCGACACGGGCATGTTTCGGAGCTCCAGGGACTCGGCTGATTCGTAGTCGGCGCGGCGAAGGCCAGCTTCTGCTGTTCTCGTGGGTGAATGACAGCTCTCGCCAAACACGCACAGGAGCACGGACCCAGCCCTCTGACATTCAGGAAGCGCCTCACACTTTATTACCGCGAACACGCACCACACACCCGCGGGCAACCGCGCGGCCCCGCTCAGACGGCGGCCTGCGCCCACCCGCGCCCACAACAGGCGACAGCGTCCCGCCCAGCCCAGCCCCGGGCCCTGCGCCGCCGCCGGCCCCTCAGCGCCCGCCGCTCGCGATCGTACCGCTGGCTCGGCCCGGCCCGGCCCGGCCCGGCCCTGCCGGCTACACCGCGGGCCGCTCTCCCGGCGCCTCCACAGCCCTTGGGCAGCGGCGCTGGGGCAGCGGCTAGAGACGCGGGGAGGTTTGAGCCACTTCGGCTGCCGTACGCCGGGAGGTGCTACCGCTCGCGTCCGCGCGGGGCGGCGGGACGGCTCCGGCCGCGCCATGGAGCCCCCATTGCCTGCCGCCCTCCTCCTCCTCCTTCCCTTACTGCTCGTCCCCTTGGCGCTCCTGGCGAGGAGGCGCCGCGGCCGGCGGACACCTCCCCTCAGGCTCCTGGTGGTGGCCGGCTCCGGTGAGTAGGCGTTGCCGCCAGCGGGAGCGGGTTGCGCCGCAGAGCGCGGTGGGCACCAGGAACTACGGCTCCCAGCACGCAGCGCGGAGCGAGGGCCAACGCGGCGTTTGCCGGCGTGTCCTGGAGCATGCTGGGAGTTGTAGTCGCGGTGGCGGGCGCGAGAGTACCGAGCTGAGGGGAGGCCCGCCCGCCGGCGGACGCGGCCGTGTGTCAGGAGCCGATGCCGGGCGCCAGCCACGGCTGTTCCCGGACCCCACCCGGTCCGCGTCAGGCGCCCTCCAGGCCGTCGCCTGTCTTTGGGTTTTTTAGTTCTTGATTTGAGTAATTGCTAAGCTTCATCTTTACGTGGGGCATTTTCATCCGTATCTGTGTCTGACAGTTTGGTTTCTGAACCTTTCCTTCATATGGCACATGCGTTTCGTCAAAGTCGTTAACAAATATATTGACTAAAACTGATGCAGGACAGGCCTGTGGAGCTGCTTGGTCTTCTCACAGAAAATTATTGGTGGCGATTCAGGGCAAGGCTTTGCAAAGATGGGGACACCCCTTACATACATGACATTTTGTAATAATTTTATCCAAACCACATTTATGTGGTTTACTTACGAGAGTCTCACTGTTGTCCAAGTGTGTCACCCCACATTGAGGAAGGGGACACACGCACATCTGCTACTCCTTGCGACCTTCCCAAAGTTGCAGAGCAATTCATTTGCCCCAAAAAGTTAGACTACCTTGAAAATTTGCAGTTGACAAATCCAGGCAAGCTTTGATTTCATCACCTCACTATCCCTGTGGTTTTTGCACACCTACTAATTGAGTAATAATCCCAGGATCTTTCTGCAATCTGAGGTTGACTGGCAGTTTTATAATTTTTCAGGTAATCTTTACTTCCACCAGGGCTGGAAATGTGCTTGTTTTTCTTCAGTCCTTTGGAATCTAGTTTGTACATATTAAAAAAATACATTGACTATACATAACAAGGTGAAATAATTCATAAGTCAGTTAAGATTCACGTAATGTTCAAGGCTATTCTTCGAGACTTTTTTGAGGTAGGAATCTCCTGCTCTTCTGTGAATACTCAGATGACTGCATTAAAATTTGTGAAAGCTTCAACAAGCCATCGCTCACAAGAAAATCCCTCCAAACACCTTTGGAAAATACTGCCTGAAATTCTATGGAAAGGTGGCAAACTCTCGTGTCTAATGCAGTAGCATAGCTCTCGCTGCTTATCAGTTGTTTGCCAGCTAAGAGTGCTTGATTTGTATAGCAAGGGTCTCTTAGGAGGCTAATGACAGTGGACAGCAGGAGGTGGTAGGAATACATTTAGTTTACTATTTTGGTCTGCAACTTCCAGCAGTGAAAAGTAAATGCTTATGCACATACTTACGGGTGCAATTTGATGGTAAGCCGGTCCAGCCCAACAGATAAAAGGTGATCTGGCTCCACTTTACCTACGCACACAATCTTCCCTCTCCCCTCTTCCACTGTTATTCCTGTTATTCACGGGTTTTCCTGTAACTCCAGTTCAGGAAACTCAACTCATAAAAAAAAAATTAACCCTGCTCCCAAAAAACACAGTAAGTACACCCTCCCCTTCTCTCCAGTTTAGTGCCAATTTAGCTACCTGAACAAAGCGACCTTGCAGTCAGAAGGTTGTCAATACCCATTTAAGGGCAGTGGTTAAAGCACTTGGCTGGAGCTGGACTGTTTCTTCTGTAAGCGCTCAGCTTTTACACCAGCGTAGCTGCAGAGTGAAATTGCTACCTGCTTGATTTCTGCATTATTGAACTGGGGTAGTGCAGCCCCTGCTCTTGCAGATTGCAGGACTGAACCCTGGGTAGGGTTAGTGGGAGGTACTTCCATGGCGCAGCTCTGAGCCAGGTCCCGTCCAGCTTTATTTTGACCGTTGCACCATGGTATGGCTTTTGAGTATGGACTACAGTATAACTCTTTGCCCACTTGTTTTTCATCGTGTACAGGACGTTAAACACAAATGTCATCCTCCTGTGTGGTCCTGGTTCAATCCCATTTAATTGAAAAAATTCCATCGATAGAGCTTCAGTGGGAGCTGAATTGTCTTCATGTTACTTAAACAGTGTCAACCATCCTTTAATTGAATCCTCTACTCTTAGAAAAGCATCACTTATAATATTAGTACTAATAAGTTTTTAAAGGAAAAGTGACTGATTCAGCTGAAGAAAGTGAAAGTTACAAAATTTTTCATATATTAACTGCAGTTTATTTTGTTTTTACAGGTGGGCACACAACAGAAATCCTGAGGTTACTCAGCTGTTTGTCAGAGTCATACTCTCCTAGACATTATATTTTTGCAGACTCAGATAAGATGAGTGAAGCTAAAATACGTTCTTTTGAACAAAAAAGGTCTGAAACATTCTCTGATTCACAGGTAACTTGTTAAATATGCTCTTGTAAGGTAAAATGATCTTAACATGACATTCTATTTCAAGGCAATTTGGAAGTGATTCTTTAAAAGGATATTTTTAAGATCAGCAAGTGCTTTTGATTTTCTAGGTATTGATAATCACTTGCACTAAAATTCAGCTAAAGGTGCCATTCTGTACATACTGGTTTTTACGTTTCTAAAAGTGAACTAAATAAACACTATTAATTAATGCTGTACTAGAGAGACACTGAAAATGCAAAGTAAATATGCCTAAAAATAGCAAATGCCATTCTTGCTACCAGTTTTCACTACCACCTTCCTTACTTTCTCTTAAAATGGTCTTTACCTCCTGTTAACATGTTAATCCATTTAAAGCAATGAGGGAACATCATTGTAGTGGAAGTGACTGTACAAAGAAGGCTATCTCTTGCTCAAGAAAAGCATGCTGAAAATAAATCTCTCTTAATTTTGTAAACTAGCCAGCCATTGAATGTTATTTGTAGCTAAAAAAATACTGGGGCAGAAATATGGTGGGGTTTTTTCCTTTTATTTTTTAGTTTGGCATTTCCCTCAGTAACATAACATATTTTTTTAAAAGAAATTATGTCTAAAAATGTTTTATCTAAGAAAACCTTAATTGAAATTGTATTATTTTTGTGTGTTTCTAGACTGTGTTTTGGTTGGATTTTAAAATTGAGCATTAGTTACATATGCTTAAAAAGCACACAATGCCTCTTAATGTCAGATAGTTTTCTATCTGGTTGCTCAGGTTGATGACCTGAGCAAATGCTAAACTCGTAAAAGTCATGAAAATATTTTGTTTATCTTTTTATCAGGTGTTTTCTTGCTTTGAGCTAGTTTGCTGTATGATTAACAAACAGCAGTATGACTCTCTGGTGACTTAAAGTGTGATCTGATCCCCAGTGAAATTAATAGAAAGATTATATTTTTATTTAGAAATTGGAATAAGGACAATGGAAATGAATGTTCTGACTACAAAGATCTTAGTCCTTTTGAGCAAGTAGTACAACACACAGTAAATTAATTATCTACATGGTATGGATTTCATATGGTGCACTTCTGATACTTCTGTTGTCTTCAGCAGCACTACTGGGACAAAAGATTGTAGAACTCGGTACCAATGATTTTCAGAATAAACGTTTTTAATGTAAAGCAACTGCTGCTAAGGTGAGCAACAGGCTCACTTAGGAATGACATTTTTAATTTTGTTTACCCCACTTTCACCTTGGAAGACGAAGGTTCCTTGGCTACCACGAGCTGCTGAATCAAGTGGGGATGACTTAGTTTAAAGTGGAGCGTGGCAGTCTCTTCTCTCATTGTGCACCAAGGATGAAAGTTTAGTAAAGTGACCGGAGGTATTTTCTGTACAGAGAAATCTTGTTTGGTATTTAGTCGTTCACATAGTCATACTCACTTATCTGAAAAATGTCCAACCCTAAATTACTAAATTTCTTAAAAATACGTATTTTGAGTATTAAAGGATTATGCAGTTTTCCACTAGTTCACTTAGTTTTGCTAAGCAGCTTCCCTTTCGTACCCCCTCCAACTGCTAACAGATCATGTAGTTATATTTTCCTTCAACATTGAAAGCCAGAGGAACATTTTTGGCTGCATCTGAGTTTGCTGTCTGGATAACAGATGCTCATTTTCCTTTGGCTATTCTTTTTCCACTGAGCAAAAATATTTAGAGTGAAAATGGAAGATAAATTTTGGAAAGTAAAGATCACGTGCCTATAACATATATTTGCTAACTTTCAGAGTGTGCTTTCAAGTCGTACGTGTTTTGGCACTGGGGATGCTGGAGATCATCAAGCATTTAAAAATCATGTGTTAGTAGCTTCTTGCAGCTTTGAATAAATTAAAGGGAAAAGTCTGAATGCTTTCACCCATGGTCATTCCCTTCCTCATCTTGTCAAGGAAGTAAATTTTTCCAGAACTAAGGACTGGACAGAAGACAGATTACAATAATGACCTAAGAGAAAATTAGTGTACACATTTAACAAATTCCGATATAAAAAACCCACGAACATAACCGATTTCTCTTTTTGACCTGTGGTCTAGCCCAGTTCTAAAAGCTACAGTATTCAGGGAGAAGAAAAGGGAGCCAGAATGAGCATCTTGCTTACAAGAAGCAAAATGCTGCACCTCTACCCACTAATTCTCTTGAAAAAAAAAAAATCTGAAATGCCTCCTATGAAAAGTCTCTGGTCCTGCTATCACTTGCCTCTTTGTTCTCTGTGGCCCCCAGCCTGTAACCACAACTATTCTACATGGGTGCCCCCAGAGCTATTACTCAAGGAACCCTCTGCACTCAGTATAGAGAACCTGTTTCAGCTCCTGCTGACCTACTCTAGCAGTAGAAAGACAGCTTAGATCTATTGACTGAAGAACATGAATTCTTCACTGGATCTTATACCCCCAGTTGTCGTGTCCGACATGAGCAACCAGATTAACTAACTTTTACATAATGCTCATCTGACTGTATGTTCTTTTCCATTTTATGTTTCATGAGAGATATCATGCTAAGAAATCTTATTCCTCAGCAGGAAAAAGAACTATGTAAATCCAGTTTCTTTGCAAGCATTGCAGTATATTCAGTTGAGCATATCATACTAATTCATAGCAGTGGCAATTTTCCACCTACTTTTCCTTGCATGCTTGCAAAACAACAATATTAACTAGGTAAAGGACTACATCACTGGTTTTGAAATTGCAATACCCAGTCAACCATTACAGAATTGCCAGTTTGGAACATTTGTCTTCAAATAATAAAAAGGTTTCTGACTCCACTAAAGATGTAAGGAAAAATAAATGCAACAATACGACCCGTAGAAGATAGGGGAGCAATTTGTCTGTTTCTGGTGTCAGACATACTATGCAGTTTTCCAGCAAATGTTGCAGGAGGTACCTTTGTCTGGAATACTAACAGTGCTCCATCAGATGAGAGGCTGGGATTGCAGAAGCATTTGGCAGTGGCTTTTAAACAAACAAAAAAACAAATCCGGTTTTGTTTCTCAACTTAGTATTTAAGTGTTGATTGATATGTGGGCTGAAGTCCTAACACATGACATAGATACTGAAGTGCAAAGTTTCAAGCATGTTTTTTGAAGAGCATAGTTAAAATCAGTTTGATCTTCATTTGAATTCTACAAATAAATTTCTCCTTTGATACTGTTTGGGGTTCCTATCAAGTTTTGCTGAAATCAGTTTTTTATGATGAAGAAAATACGTTTTTTTGGCAAGTATTTTTTAACACCATTCTTACAGTGAAGGGAGCATCCTGAATAGTTCCACTGAAACCTGATCTGCCTGAAACTACCTTATCATACACATATTTCTTGCAGGACTGAATACCATGCAAGGGTCTAAACTCCACTTACAGCATTTCTTTTTATCACCCGATTTCTTCCAAAGCTTTAAGAAATAGAGAGGTAGTGATAACCAGAATCCTGTGGAATGGGGAGTAGGGGGCATGTTTATTTTTCCATATTCTGTTGTCAGACTAATGCAATTGGAGTTTCAACACCTGCAAATAAAACATAAAACAACCAGTTTGTAACATCTGTTAATGCCTGCCAGCATCACCGCAATTGAAGAACCTTATCACAATGAAACAGGATAATTTCAGTCAAGAAAATTAATATTCTGCATTTATAAGTGGGGTGGTTTTTTTATTTTTTCCACCTTATATATTAAAAAAGCCCCAGTTATTGCTATTCAAGACTGATTTGTAGTTTGTATTTAGTGTACAGCTGTTGGCAACGTAATCTTTCCTGGTCACAAATCACTAGGGCTAAGCTATGACAATTAGCAATGGGCAATTTTCAGTATTTGTCATGATATTTAGTGTTTCTCACTCCCAATATGAGTTCTGCCAGAGTGGTAGTGATCTGGTGTCCCATATGAGGCGAGATAGTGACCATTGTCCAGGTCTAAACAATGTCAACACCAATGAATAGTGCACTGCAGCCATTATATTTGTCTTTCATTTAAACAGTCAAAAATTTCATTGGCATCAGGACTGCCTTCTGCGGTAGCAATAGTTCTCAGGTGTAGTTCCTCTGCATCAAGGTAAAAGCCATCTGCGAAGAGTGCAGGAAGGCTAACTACTGTTAACTGCTTACAGTGTTCCACGACAAACAGAAAACATCCATGTTTTGTTAATTTGATACCTTTTACACACAGTGAATAATCTCTATTTTTTCCTAAGGAAAGAACAAAGAAAATTATTTCTTAAACTTATTTTTTATTTAATGATAAGATGTTCTTTCCTGTTTCTTTATGCAAATATTTTGCATTTTGTTTATGCATCTTGTATATCTTTTGAGTGCTTATTTAAAGGATAGTGATATTTGCTGTTACATTTTTAATAGTATGCACCAGATGTTAACTGAGAGAAGTTGTTACATTTTCTGCAGTGTAAATCCACAAAGAATTTAAACAGGCAAGAGACAGAAGAGTCATCGTGTTTGGATTCTATCTCGGTGACCACGAGGTGGGGCACTATGTTAACATACTGCGCGTGAAGCTGCTCTAACTGAATTGTTTATTAGGTTAGGAATGTTTTAAAGTAAAATTAGAAGAGATTAAAAAATAGATATATAGTTCTAGTATATAGTATATAGTTTTACGTTATTGCCAGGAGCGCTAAGCATGACACTGAATAAGGCATCTAAGAAAAGGTTTCATACCCAAACATTTCCAAACTAGATTTAAAAAAAAAAGTTGGCAGAAACAGATCGAATAACTCTATAGAAGAAGCAACAACATTCTTAGAAAAATAACAATTCAGCTTATCGTGCTTTCTTCCAGTTCACCCTTCATCGCATTCCCAGAAGTCGTGAGGTTAGACAATCTTGGACCTCCTCTGTGGTAACAACCCTGTACTCCATACTTTACTCCCTTCCTTTGACCTACAAACTGAAACCAGATTTGGTAGGTGAAGTAAATTTTAATTTATTAAGAATTTGCTAATCTGCATCATAAAAGCATTTGGAATATCAAGACATTGCAGACCGCATCTCATACGTATGCTTAGATTTACAATTCACAGGAAAAGTATTTCTGAATGTAAAATTAAAGCTGAAAGAGATATAGCAGCAATACACTGAGAAAGAGAGAATGGGTTGCACAGCTGGTGAATTAGAGTAGCGAATACCAGTTTCCCCTCTCAAAGTTTGCAGGTAACATTAGAGAGTGTGTCACTCCCTTGTTGATGGTGGTAGAGCTAGCACAAACAAGGTTGCATGTTCTTGATAGTATCTCTTCAGGATTGCAACAGCACAAACTGTGCTTGAAAGCCTGGTTATCCTGTTGGCTGGTCTTGCTCCTGAAATGGTATGACCAGTCTGGAACAGGCAGGTTCAGACCAGCAGAAATATATACAGATTCAGTTCTTGTGCTTACATGGACTTTTCAGCTACATGCATATTTATTTAGTCTTTGGCTGACTGACATTAATTATCTCATCTAATGACAAAAAAATCACTGCTGAAGTGGCAACTCCTCGGCACTTTAGTTTGTCAGGCTGTTCACAAAACTGCACTCTCATGCTAATTACAACATTTATTTTAAAATATTCCACACACTTAATCAAGTCAGAAGCATTCAGGGTTGTCAGATTATGGAACTAAAATAGAGATATCTGATAAATAAAGTTTTGTGTTAATGCAAGACTCAAAAGGTTGTGCACTGGACTCCCAGTTTTAAGTCCTACAATTCTTTAAGAGAAATTTTGGTCGGAGCTGGCTTTTTGCTAGAGTTGTTGTCATCTTAAGGAGTCAGTTATCCAAACTTGATTTTTTTTAAAAAGCATTATTTTAGCAGAATTTCAAATTAATATTTTATGGATTTTAAAATATTTTAATGAAACCTGTAAAAACTTGTGGAGTTACAAGATATTTTTCATAATTTAGTATATACACCCACAGAGGATGTTTGTAAGCAGACTTTTTTTAGCTCCCACTGTGAACTGTATGGCTAATTCTAAAGAGACATATATATTTGTGATATTTTGAATGTTTCGAGAAGGTGCTGTGAATAATTTGATCTTATTGGCTTCAATAGAACTGGTCAGTTCCTATCAGATCAAAAACTACTTGCTTGGCTGGAGTTTTCAGGGCAGTTTAGTGTGCAGAACAACAGAAGCAGATTTTTGCAGTTCTTGTTTCTTAAGCCTATTCTGAAAACCGGAGATAAAGTTGGAAGGGAGGAAGAGATGGCACACTATTCTTTTTACAGTGATTTTAATTTGGGGGTGGGGGGGAATAGTAAAGCAGACATCTTAGAGCAAACATGAGTAACAAATATTTAGGAATCACTTTGCCACATTACTGGCTTCAGTTAATGTATATACTTTTTTAAACTTCTTATTGCAAAAGAAATTGGCTGGAAAATCTCACTGTGTAGCTTAATATATTACCAAAAGTGTCAACAGGACACATCATAAGAGAAGAGCAGGAAGTTACTAATCTAATTCCATGGCTTCTCTGTTTACAAGAGGAATTTGAAGTGACAGTGGGATTTACACATAGAATTATTAGAAACCGTGTTGGAGTTGATAAATTGTGATAAGCTGTCAAAAGCCTAACGCTTTTGGAAAACACTGTCCTTGTAAAATTAAGGATACATTTTAGCAAGGCCTTTAAGCTCTTTGTAGTTTTTAAGGGAACCACTGACTCAAAATACTATCCAAAGGGTCCTTATCCATGATTAGAGAAGGGCTAGAAGGGAGGGCGTTCCCGAATATTTTTTGGCCAGGTACCATCATCAACCACAATAGCAGCTGGTACTGCCACTGGCAGAAGCATCTCTGGTGTTATGCCAAATCTTATCCGCTTGAAAGCTGCTTGCATACTACTACTCGTATGCGTATCTTGGTTTAACAATTCTGTAAAATATAGTAAGTAAGAGAGCTGTAAAGATTTTAAAACGCTTATCAAAGGAGAGTGATTCAGGGATTAAAATGCCTCACATTGCCAGTGAAAAGATTCTGTGTGGTATGTGAAGCAACTGGTAATATTTAGTTGCCTTTAGAAGAAAATGTTTGTGGTGAATTGCAACTCCCCCTATTCTTGGCAAAATGTAATGCTTAGTAGTTTAAAGAACTAGAAAGGGCGGGACAAATACTGGCATTTACAGGACTCGTCTATAACTTTTGGCACGGAAATCACACCCAAGTTTAGAAACAAGCATAGTATTACATCATGCTGAGAGCTTCATATTTTTAAACAGTAGAGGTTACAGGTACGGTACATTTTCAGTCTCAGCAACTGTTTTTGTTTAACTGCAGGAGGGAAAGACAACTGTGAATTGCTTCTAAGTCATTTGTACATATGAGTGATCCCCAAATACTTACACTCGCTTTTAGGCTTGTCAGAAATGTGTGCATGTTTGAAGGAGTGACTGAAGTCTTCTCCAGACACACAAAAGCTAGAGAAAAGCAGAGATGTTGCAGTTTTCAAGGAAAGCACGACAAGAGAAGTACTGCAAAGGGAACCTGAAACGATTAGGTGCACAAAGGCAAGATTTGGAGCAGAAGGCTTAGGTTGGCATAACTAGCATATCTGTGGAGCCAAAATAGCTGTAAAGGGGAAACAGCAAACCTAGCTGCACAGGAATTACTTTATATGTGCTTCTTTATATGAGCACTGTGTCCCTTTTGTATCTCACACTGATCTTCCGGCAAAGCTTCTTAGTTTACTTTGCATGAGAAAGCAGTTCCATCTAACCCTTCTTCAAGATAGTGAGTTCAGAAAGAACTGAACAACTTCCAGGAGACCTTTGCTGTCTTGCAGGACTTGACCCACACTTGAAATGGGACCCCCGAGAGTTTAAGAAATGTAAAAGTTAGCTTAGTTGTTCAGTTTGAGATCATCCCTAAGAGGCCCATTTCTGAGTTATGAACATCTGCACTCTGCAAAGTTAAGTCCCTTTAGATATATTAAACCAAGTAACAAAATTAAGATGTCAGAAGTGATGATTGGCTTGCGTTCCTATAGCCAAGAGTTATAGAAATATAGGTGTCGGAGTGTTTTGCAGGCACATCTATGCTGGGCAGTTTTTACAACATGTCAACCTTAGATAGGCTTCCTATGCAGAGGCCTGAAATTCCAGGAAAGCAAGACTTGTGCCAGCACACACTGCCTACACCTTCCTTCCCCCAGAAAAGCTTTTAAAACCATTCATCAGTTGCAGCCCGATTTAATATGCAGTCATAACCTCAAAGACTGCAAATTCCTACCATGAAAACAGGCAGCTTGGTCAGAGAAGAGAGACTTTAATTGCCTTCATTGAGGGAAAGGCTGAGAAGAAACG
Organism: Calonectris borealis; assembly: GCF_964195595.1. NCBI lineage: Eukaryota > Metazoa > Chordata > Aves > Procellariiformes > Procellariidae > Calonectris > Calonectris borealis. Next base: position 20,272,984 of record NC_134319.1, on the reverse strand, counting down.
TAAAACCAGAATAAGATGTTAGAAGATCTACCATCTAGGGAAAGATGCAAATCCTTCTTAGACAGTTACAGAAAATTAGAGAAGCTGCACAGAGATTTTTCCCAAAGATAGAGAAAATTACTGAATCTTCCATAGATTATTCGATGTCCAAGAAGAAATAAACTAATTTTACAGCCTTCCTATAATATGCTTGAAGTCAGTCAGTAATAGGTACAAGTTCAGAGGAAATCAGTCTTCAGTTCTCTTGCTGCTTACAGAACTATTATCGTTGTTGTCTCTGGGCCAATTTGCCAACCCTGAAACCAGGTCTTCAGGTGATCGAGCCCTTTGGCTGGATCGTGATTATTCCAGTCATTCTGGCATACCTGAAATTCAAACTGAAAACAAAGGATCACACAGCAGAAAACTGTACAGAGATTGTATGCAGACCTTGTTTTCAGCCGTAGATGGGCTATGTAATTGGGTCAGCGATTTGCTCTCCTTTAATGTAATTAAATTTCACCTAGAATTGTGCAGAAATGCTGCGTAAAGATCCATTCATTAATGGATTGTGCATACTGGACCTTTAGGAACAGATTTTTTTTGCTTTTCTGGGGATACTTCTCAGCAGTTCCTACTGCCTCAGTGCTCTACAGAGCCTGAGATAAACAGATATTTTCAGATCACTGCTATTTGGAAAAGCCTGGGTTAAATCAGGCAAAGGCGGCAGTCCTTCCACATTAGGGCCTCCTTCCCGTGGGAAGTCTGTAGTAAGAAGTTTACATTTGCACAGCAAGTACAACAAGCTCTGCCGTCTCCCTCCCAACCAGCTGTCAGCTGAATGCATCTCTCCTTTTTAAATTTCTTTCTAGAAGCCTGAAACCTGCGCAGCTGATTATGCTTCTAGCAGTCTACTGATTCTTTTATGACTGCACATCCCATCACACATGCCTGGTCCCCTGACTGGTTAAATTCACTACAACAAGCTTCTAGAGTTGTTACAGAAGTGTTCACACAGTAAGCTATATGAAAGGAGATCATTATTTCATTTAGCCAAGATTTTCCATTCTTTGTGCCCTGCCCAAAATGTCTTAAGTTCATAGCACTTTAACAAGTCACTATGACGAATAATAAGTTATTGTCACTTATATCACGGTTCTTATTAGAACTTTGTGGAAAGCTACAAAATCTGGATGGTAGCATTTTTTCTCTATTCACTTCATAACAAGTGAACTTTGTATAATGCAGTATTAAGACTCTCTCGTGCAGTCTTTTGTACACTGAATCTTTTCCCGCTATTTATAATTCTTTTGGACCAGATTGATTTTACAGTATGTCTGATCTACTATTGTTCTTCTGGGATCAAAACAGTCAAAATAGGCAAGAGTGAGAACATCAGATTAAGACCATCAGTGATACAAATTGTATAGTCTAAAAAGAAGACAAGTTAAGCCATCCAAATTTATGTTTAACTTCGCAGTGTTAATGAAAATATGAGTCTTATTCACCCCTCCTCTACCTTATGTGCTGTGTACAGCTACCCTGCAACCACAATGTAGAATTACCCTCTGCTGAGCACAGATAAATGTCTAAAGCTATTCAAATCAGTTAGTTTAAAGCTAGCTTGTAGCTCTGCTCTTTCTGTGACTGCCAGTTAGACATGCCTATAGACTACATTTCAGAGGGAGGACAGAAGTATCAGTAAAGATGAACTGAGATCTTAGCTTAGATTTAAGCAGAGTTTAAAGTAAAGATGGATCAGTCTTATCTCATCAGCTATCAGGTTCATTATGAACTTAATGAACACCCTGGTCACATTTCCACGTAGGTTATAAAGCATGGTTTCAAGTAAACAGTCTCGCTAAATCTGACCACTGAACCAGGCCACTGGTATGCAGATACAGATTGCTAACCTCTAGGTTTTGCATTGTAAAGACATTTCAGGCAGGTATTTGATGCGGATTCTTGCTATACCAACTGCAGTGATTAGGCAGTAGATGTTTAGATGCCTAATCTAAGAGATGTTTATATACATATAAAATATCAGTTTTAGCTAACCTAAAATACTGCTTTCAAGTTCTAGTTAAATGAATGCTTGACTAATGAAAGACACATTGAGATTTGCAATTAAAGGCTCATTTTAGGCCACTATTAGTAATATGTGTGATTATATTTAACAGTCTTTGGATTTAATTTCTCCTTTGCTTTTGAGTAGAAGCAGACTACTATAATAAGCAGTACTTTTTGATATCAGGTGATGAGATAAGCCCTTATTTTTAAATGGGCTTTAAATGGTTAGATGGTGTTTCTCATGGTGCTCTGACCAAGAGACTTTAGTCATGTTCAGACTCAACCAAGGTCACACTTAGAACAACAACAGCTTGCTGAAAGACAGCTAGTACCTAGTGTTTGTAGCTACAGATGTAGTTCGTTAACTACCATTTCATTTACTTTGTAAAAGCCTTTTACAGAATTGTTTTATGACCAAGTTTTTCATACACATGAAGTCAAATTTCCTTTACTTCCTACTAATTTATCAGCGGCAATAAACCACGGACCCACTCCATGGTAAAGCAGGTAGGGAGTTATTTTATTCTCCAGCCTGCATCTGCCTTGGTAATCTTGTTCTTTTTTAACCAACCTTCTATCCATCTCCCACAATTTCTCACAAGACTCACTAGTGCCACTATTTCTTGGCACAAACTTCTGACAGAGATCATGATGTTTGGTTTGTCCCACTGACAGTCTGGGTGTTAATTTAATGTTTTAATAACCAACACTAACATTCCAACAGACTTGAGCATTAGTACCACTTTCACACCTGTCATTTATTATTATTTTCAATTGACTGGTTCTATGTTTCTCATTTTACATTTGGCAGCTAGGCTGGGGAATATGCTGAGCTCACATGCCCCATTCTGCTTCCACATACCTGCAGAGGCATCATACGTATGGATGGAAACTACCACTCCAAAGTCCTTTTAGTCCCAACGATGGACCTGCCACCTTTCACCTGAAATACAGGGGCAGTTAAGTAGGGTGCCTAAGGTTAGCTTCATCAAAAAAAAAAAAAAAGTCAAGCCTACATGTTTCTTTATGCATCCAAATCTATATTCTCAAACTTTTCTCACTAAGCTGTTGCCTAACTTCTGAGGCACTTAATGAACCCAGTTATCTTTCTTTTCATCAGTAAAGCCCCTAGGCATACCCAGAAACAGACCTGAGCTGTTAAGTCTTTACAGTATCAAATAGCCACATGCATAGCTGCTCTGCTGAGATCCAGAACTAGGAGCTTCCCTCACTACTTTGCATGTGGATGCTGATTCAAATCACATCAGCTGGGCCCCTTCCCTTGTCTCTTGCCCCTGAGGACACTGGGCTGGTAACTCTGGGTCAGGCCACTAGGTGTCTAGAAGGCAGAAGTGACAATGCCTAGTGCTGTTACAATTAAATCCTGTTGTTAAATCTAGTTCCTAGTGGTTTCGTGGAACCTCTCCTTTTCTCCCATAGAAAAATCCACTAGGTAGGATTTTTGTCTCCCTCTCCTCAAGCTTTTATAAAGTGAGAGCTGGGGAAATGAGGGAGTTGGTGATGCTTCCCAATATATTTCATTCTATGATGAAAATAATACTCAGAAAAAAAGTAGCGCACATTAGAAACCCAATTGCACGGTGTGGTAATTTAAGTCCTTGCTCTTCCACTTCTCTCTTCCCCATTCTGGCATTCACTGATCTTATTTATCCTAGTTAGGTAATCTGCCTGTAGGACCACACATGTCTGCTTATTTTGAAGAGCACCTCCCCTACTGTGTGTATTGTATGATAATAACAACAGGAACCATACCAACAAGATGCACAGAAGTGGACTAGAAAGGTTTTCATGGCAATGCTACAAGCTATAGGTGCTGACCAACCTGAGCACAAGCTGTTGCTATAGAACACTATAACTATGTTTTTGCACTCCTGATGATTCAAGTGATTTAGCGAATAGAAGATGAAAGTGTACCCAGGTATAATTCAATTCTACCTTAATTACCTGATTTACATCAGACTGCACATCTAGATTTTTTTCTCCTAGTCGCATTCCACAGGTACGTTCAAACAGCAGATAGGATGTGAAATTTTAGCTGGTTTTATTTTCAGGTTGTGGAGGGAAGCGAACTGGATAAGATCTTCACTATTCAAAAAGAATAAGCCAGTAGGTAGTTTAATGACCTTTATATTGTTCAAACAGAACCTGAAATTCTTCTTTCTCCCCACCAATAGCAATAATAAGGAAATGTTGGAAAAGGTTCCTTCTTTTTTTTAAACCTTAAAAAAAAAATTAAAAATTCTAAGCTAGTTTTCCTCGAGGTTCAAAACTTGAATTTTCAGACATGCTAAAGAGCTAGACTAGCAAAAGCTTAACAAGGTCACTCCCTCCCACATGCTCAAGTATTTGAGCTAAGGAGAAATCCCTTTCTCTCTTCAGATTTCTCTTGTTTTTCTGATTACCAAATAGATTTATATTCCCTAGAAGAGATCTTATTTCTATCACAACTGCATTACCTCCATGTAGATGAACAATGTAGCTCTCAAAACCTTTTAGAGTTACTCATTTATGAAAAAAGTAACAATTTTTCTCTGTTTACCATCCAGCCTTAAGTAGCCATCAAAGTTACTAGCAGAAGTTGATTCTTAATGGTATGGTATGGCCTGCTATGTCTAAACGTATTAAAAAAATAATTCTATTCAAAAGGAAGTAGCATGTACATTTTATCTTATTCTCAGACTATGCTACTGAATCAAAATGCATGCTAATAAAAAACCAATACTCTCCATACCTGGAGATGTTCACTGAGAAGGATATACAGGAATCTTGATGCATCTTCTGTGAGGAGTAAATCACTGTTTTCCTGGTGTTAAAGTAGAAAATACTGGTATGAGAGAAAGTAAGCGCTGTGCCCCAAATCCTGTGGTGAGTCCACAGCAGAGCTGTGAGTACAACCCTGGTTTCTTGACTTTCCAGGCTTGCATCTTGGTCATGAGCTCATAAGGTAAATATATTTACAATTAAAATTTGAGATATTTGTTCACTGATGCTTTTGTTAGTTTAATTTTACAATTAGAGCATCTCCAATATTAAGAGAGCTGGTCTCGCAACTGCAGGGCTGCAATGCTTGTGGTTCCCACAGATTTGGGGGCTGTTCAGGATACACTGAGCAGTCAGCTGAGCCAGGTCCTTGGGAATCACGGGGCAGGAAATGGGAACAGCTGAGACTGAGGAGCCAGATTACAGCTGCCTTTGTAGGTAGCACTCAGTACTTCTGTAGGTGAAGGAAAAAAATGTTTAGCTGGGTACTTCACCTTACAGGGCATTAGGGTGAAGTTTTCAAAACAGTAAGATAATACTAAAAACAAGCAAGGGCTGATGAGCTCATGAGATTCTGTAATTTACATCGCAGAATACAAATGAATTCATTGCAGATTCTCTCTTCTTGTGCCACAGAAACAACCAACCTTCCCCCAGCAAAACAAAAAATATGAAAACAAAAACATTTGTTATTACACTGAAATCATAAAAGGCAATAAGCTCCTGAAATATCAAAAGCCCTAGCTCCTACCTGATGAATGCAGGAGTCCAAAACAAGCCCTGACATAAAAATGAGTATGTTGTTATGTTTTTTCTTTTAGTTTTCCTTTCAGTGTCCAAGGACTTCTACTCAGCTTTCACTAAATGTGACTGTTCAGGTTCCCTGTCACTGGAATCATTCTCTGCTCCATTTCCCTTGTTTCTGAAAGATCCTGCAGGTTGTTCTATGGTCAGATTTGTAGTTTCGTGAAGGAGGCTTTCTTTGTGTCAAGACAGTGTCATCTGCCCCCTGTTAGTTTTCTGTATTTGTATGTCATTGAATTGTGTTTATTGTTAGTTCTGCTACCTTTGGGAAAGGTTTATTACTTTTGATTGCCATTGTTTCTAGAATTTCTTAAAGCTGATTTTTGTAAGGTTTCCATGTATTGTAATTTGCTATGGCACTTCGGTTTTTTTTCGTTATGTAAGTCCAGCTACCAACAACACAACATTTGGGCATCTGTCATCAACTAAGAACATGCGATGAAAATAAAAATATATAACACACAGTTTACAATCCCGTTAGCTACTTTCTCTAATTGGTGCATTTCCTTGCTGACCTTTGAAAACTCATTCCAAAGCCAGAATTCTCTTTGCCTAGCAAGGCGGAAACTTGTCAAACTTGGTCCAAATTGAGGAACTTTCTGGTGAAAATACCTTTGGCCGAGGAGTTTTGTCAGATCAGTAGATGGTCTAAGTTGTTCATTGGAGCTGAGTGAGATTGGTTTATGCTCATCCTTTTTCTTCATAGAGGAATTAAGGGATTTGTTTTGGGGTTTTTTTTTGTTTTTAAATGAAGTCTTATTTGCAAACAGGCAAGTTCTTTTCTTAAGTCTCTTCTATGGGAGTATGGCAGTATGATCATGTTTTAAAACTCCTGTTTTTTTCTGTGCTAACTTCTTTTCAATTGTAATTGAAACTGGTTTCCCACTTCCTCTCTTCCATGCTTTCTTCTTTTTTTATCCCCTTTCCCTTTCCTTTTCCCTTGCCTTCCTTAAAATATCAGGAACAGCTATTCAAATTTTCTTGGCTTTTCTGACAAACCTCAGAGATATCTTCTGGGCTTTCATATCTTAACAGGCTGAACAGTTAGTTTTTGTTCCCAAATGTTAAATAGCTATTGAAATGAAGTATTTCTCAACAAAAGCTGAGTTCTAGCAGTCCAGCAAAAACACATACAAAATAAAGTTATTAATAAATCACTGTTTTTAGGCCCACACTTGTTCCTGAGAAGCAGAAAATACCTAATTGTTTTTTTTCCCTATATTGTTAAAAAGTAGGTCTGTTTACTTGCATAGATATACAAAGATCATGCAATTAACCCAGCTTAGGTCAATTTTGTATCACTTCACTCTTTTAGTAGTTCTCTATTACCACCATCTATTCCCTTACTCGTATCTCCATTTGTTTAGCACTGTGGGGAAGGGAGCATTATCAGGACTAAGGAGGCCTGAGTGATGTCCTAAACATACTCCAGGAGGTAGCTCCATAACTGGCGAGCAGCGCAGTCTTCAGTTCCCATGTGTGCATCACCCTGCAGCAGCAATCAATACTCCCACACCACAAGCCTGCCCAGCCCCAGAAAGCTGGGCAGTTTTTCTGCTCTTGTCCAGGTGGCAAAAGCCAATCTCTGTGGAAGTCATTAGGGAGAACAGCAGGTGTTGACAGTTTCTTATGCAAAGCAAATCTCACATTAGTTTTCCACTTTCTACTAAGTTTAGGAGGACTTATGTTGTCCTCCCTTTGATTGTTGTAATTTGGCAACATAAGCAGTACTCAAATACTTGTTCATTAAAGATACACAGCAAATATATATTTACATATTTATGAGAAAAACTGCAAGTTTTCTGCTTTACTCACTTCTGTTTTAACCAGTGGCCTGACATTTAATCCTAGCGAAGCTGTGACCTATGCTTTCAATGTTTTAGCTGGTAAATGTCACTCTGCTACAGTGCTGCATTCACCAACCCTAAAGCAGCTTTTATCAGCAGTGGTGCCATGTGCCAGTGTTCCCAGTGTGCCAGACTGCTGGCTTAGCTTGTTCTCTTTCAACAGTGGTAGAAAATATCTGAAACAGAAAGGCAAGAACTATTCCATTTTTATATGAAAGTGATTAATATGAAATTAGATTTATAGAGAGAGTTGCTAAGTATAAATGTTGTATTCTGATCCTTTACTTTTAAACCTCCATTAATATACAGATTGATTAGTTTATTGTACTGTTTAAAAGTCTGGTTACATTGAATTGGTAGAGGATTTTAGTATGTAGGATTTACTTTAAATGTCTAGCTGTGAAGCCAAGCAGCCAGTGAGCCACTTTAACAGTTAGCTGGACATTTCTTTGCATTAGAGGCAAACGTAAATGGTGTAGAGAGACCTGCAGCACTGGCTTCTGGAACAAACCCTTACAGCTTGTTGGCAGCAAGGTCGGATAGCCCAGTGACCAGGAAAGTCCTTGGGCAGTTGCAGCTCAAGAGGTCACAAAGGTGACACAAAAATTGTCTTTAGCCCCTTCTTTCCCCCTTTCTGCTGCCTCACCAAGGAAGGCTGAACCAAATAAACTAGAGATCTTCGGAGACATATCTCATGCAACACAAATATTCTGCAGGCAGCCTTGTAGCTAAAGTAAATAGATGTTGCGAAACACTTACCCTGCATAGCCGGTTGACTTTGTAGAGGCCCGGGTCCCTTCTTGCCCAATAGATGCCTGCTTCTTCTCCACAGCATACTAATGATTGCCACTGGATTGCCTAAGAGATACTTGTATTCTGCTGGAGGGGAAAAACGAAAGCCTTGGTCTTTTCAAGGTGGAAGACATCAATCATTCTCCAAAATTTACTTTTGAACAGTGTTTTGAAATTCACTAGTAGGACAGCTCATCTTCTCTTACATGTTTAAGGAAGGCTGTAGATGATTCAGTTCCTTCCCACCATCAACAAGTTCGTATACTGGCAGGAGCTGAACAGCAGCATTTCTAGCTTATAGATTCCACAATGGTTCCTCTTCTTTATGAAGTGCATATTTGTTTTCTCAGAAGTTGCCGCTGTATCCCTCGATGAGTATATGATGTTGGATTCCAAGCAGCAGGAATGCTGGTCTCCCTTCCTGCTGACGGTGTGAGAGGGAGTAAGTAGGACTGGTCAGACCAGATTTTTGGAGGGGAATTGCCACTCCAACACATGAGCAACTGCACCAGTTCTAGGTACGACATGTCTCTAGACACACATTGAAGGTTAACTGAAGGTTAATTTTTAATGATCAGAAAGATTGATTAATAGTTCTGAGTTACAGATCATAACCCCAGATTCAGTTAGGGATCTCTTTGGCTTCAGCCGGTTTATACCAGAGTGTCTTCCAGGGGACAGTTCCTAAACTTAAGCATTTTAGAATAGGGACATCTATAGTCAGAGTATTTTATGGGCATTTTGCGTACAGAGATCCTATAAAGCCACATCTGCTTCGTCTTGTTTGAACCGGTATGTGTGGAAGGGGAAAGAGCAGAGGACATGAGTTATGATCAGATCATTTCATTACGTGATCTTTTGTGAGTACACTTAGTTTGGAATTCATTCTAGCATTTGCCTTTGTGTGTGCATCTAGACACAAGAATACCAAATACCAAAAACACTGGAGCTGCTAGCCAAATTTAATAAGGGGGGAAGTAGGATGAAGTGTATGGCACAGTGGCTTGATAAAGACCATGATTGTAATAATTCAGCTTTTTATAAAACCTGTTCTACAGTTCTCAACTTCTGAGAAGCTGAGGCTGAGGAGAATGTTAGGATGTCTACCTGACCTAAATCATATCTGCGATTGGTATTTTTTGTGTCAGACCGTGGGAAGTAAGGCACCAATGTGAAACTCTCTCCTTGCTTTAGACAACTGGGTTGACCTTTCGTAGTAGATGGAGGCTAAAAGAGCGGAGAGCCAGTATGAGTCCAGAAGGAAGACAGGTGGAAGGGCGCATGGGAAGAGGGATTCAGAGGGAGATGAATACCAGAGATCACAAAGAAAACCAGGGAAGAGAGAATGGGTGGGAGACATCTCAGAGGGCTAGGTAGAGTATGGAGAAACATCGAAATGGAAGACACGGAGGAAAGTACAGGGGAGAGGACTGTAATGCAACAGAAAAAGGCTTGGGGAGCAATGAAGGTGAGACAATATTTGTAATCCAGGTAGCTCTACTAAAGGAAAGGGAAAGTGGAGTTTCTGTTTAGCAGCAGTGTGCATTTTTATCTGTTCGCTTAAAGCTGAATTTTGAATCTGAAACTAGTCGTCAGGCTGAATATTCAACTCAAAAAAAAGTAGTAAATATAGCTTTTTTGGACTGTTTTGGTGCTTCTTATGCACTTGTCTGAAACAGACCAGATTATGCAGCAGGGTCCCTGGTGGGTTTTGCCTGCAAACACAGGAGAACACTCCAAGTTGTTTCCTGTGCCTATGTTTACACTACAGTAACAAATGTTATTACAAATAGAGACACTTAAACATGCCTTAATTTAGGTATCAGTAGCCATGTACCAGTAGCACAATTAACATCAGCGCAAGTTAATCAAACTTGTCAAGAAATAGGGAAAAATGCCTGGTTTAGTTCACAGGTATGGAAAAGTTTCTTTGAAGTGCTTAAAGGCAGCATGTGTGGTTGGTTTATGTCCTTGCTTGCCAAGCCAAATGTATAAAAAACAGATTTTCATTCTCAGCAGATTGTAGAGTAGGTTTTAAAGTCCCAGCATGGATTTACTTGAAATCATGTTCAGCAGGAGGTTTGAAACCATAGTATAATACTCTGATTTCAAAAATCTAGTATGCAAAGTCGATGTGTGCAGCTTCTTTGCTTCTTAGCTATATAACTGCTAATATAAAAGAATTACATTATTGCAATTTTCTTATACAAGTATTTGTGGCTGTTGATACCCTAAAATTTCAAGATTAAAACAATGTACAGCATGTTGCTTGTAAGGGTCTTTCAGAAAATGTCAGTACGTCTTGCATGAATAAATAGTTCAAATAAGATCAACAATAAAATCAGAATAATTTTGCATACAGTATTACATTCTGTTGATTCTGATAAGAAAACACTGCATTACAGTCATCACATCCTCAGGCTAGATTTCTGGGGCCATCTTAAAGGCAAAGGAAAGTATAGATGAGAGAGTTTGGAACTCAGTAGCACCAAAGCTGCTGCTGCTGCTTTTAACTCAGGCAAGGTGCTGTTAGCCAATTTATCAGTGGGATCTTACCACAAAGCAGGGAAGGAAACATTCTGAAATGTTTGCTGCAGCACTGAAACAGAAACTCTGATTTTTTTTTTCCCCTACCAATATAATATCTTTCACAAGCTGGTGAACTTGGAACAAAAAAATATTAGTTTATAGGATATAGGGCCATGATTTTATAAAAGCACTCTTTATTTCCATATAACCCCCAGTTGTGCAGAAAAGTGCTGATTGCATGGTAGAAGTTAAATTTAGTAAGAAATTTGTTGCCTGAAATCAATTTTGATACCCAAGTAGAGTGCCTAATATACCCTGGTTACCTTTTACTTTTAAGCAATCTGTTTTTCAGCTTACCAATGTCTAAAATTGAAAAACCACTTTCTTTTACTGTTAACATTTATAAGTGAATTTGAGATCCTCTGCTACAAGGACATCACATGTATTTACGAAAACACCTTCCTTCTGTATGCTTGTTTCTATGTATTAGTGTTTATTAAAAGAAAAAAAATCCAGTCAGGCATATCAGCTAGTAGATTCTGATGAAAGTCCTAATTCATCAGCACATTTTTGCTGAACTCGTTAAGTGTTTTGCTGACTTAAGCCAAAGTTCAAGAGGTTTATAACTGGATCCCAGGTTTAGTAATCCTAATTAAACTTCTTTGGCCTTATTATGCCTTAATCTGCACACAAATCTCATGATTGATACAACACAAAGCTGTGACTGAGATTGGAAGCTGTTTTAGTTATATACCCATGAGTCAAGGAATTCTGCTTCCTTCCTAGAAATTAACTGTGCCATCTCAGAGCTCTTCTCCTCCTTGATGTGTGAAGAAAGCCGATCTTTTTTGGCAGCTACTTTGAAATAATGTCTTTAGTTTGCCCTATTCCCCCCCACACTTTTTTTTTCCTCATTCACTTGCCTGTTCTGTTTTTTAAAATATCTTTGAAAATAATTTTTTTTGTAAATGTAATGTTATATGAATATACACACTTTTAATTCTTTACCATATGAAAAAATTTATGTTTTACTTTTGTAAAATGTTTAATCTCTTTTAGATATTGTGCAATGGACCAGGAACATGTGTTCCCGTCTGTATATCTGCTCTTCTTCTTGGGCTTCTAGGAATAAAGAGAGCAATCATTGTGTATGTAGAGAGCATCTGCCGCGTGGAAACTTTATCCCTCTCTGGAAAGATTCTTTACCACTTTTCAGATTACTTCATCGTTCAGTGGCCTGATCTAAAGGAAAAATATCCCAAGTCAGTATATCTTGGTCGAATAGTGTGACGACAGAAGACAGGCTTTACCTAAAATAAACTCTGCAAGCTCCTCACTGAAGAAGTGCATTCATGTAGCAATTTATTTTCAAGGATTCCTGTTAAGAAATTAGACTGGAAAAGGAGACAATAATAAAGATATCTCTAAATTTAAGTACATTTTTGTGTAGTTGTATTTATTACTGTTATGTAGGTCTGTTCACCAACACCCCATAATGGCCTTAAGTCTATGCTGTCTCTGTTTTCATCTAGTTTTCCTGCTATGTGAATGGCAATTTTTGTCTACAAATAAATATGGGAATTTGTATGAATTGTAACATTTCCTGTAAGGAAACTTTGTGTAGTTTTCTAAATTGTAAGAAACAAAGTCTTGTTCTAGCACAACAGACTTTATTTCCTGTATGCTAGCAGTGAAGTCCCTTGTGAATCCTTAGAGTATAAAGGAAACAGTTATATTAAGTTGGCTTCATGACAGTTAGTACTCTACAGTCTTCCAAAACCCCCAAAGCATTAAACCAATATCATTTTTCCTCTGGGCTTGTCAAAGCTGTCCTTATAATCTGTAGTGCACCTTTTGAAAATTGTTGCTCACTTCTTAAGATAAACAGAACAGTGACAAGTGTCATGCTACAGGCAGAGTACTTACAGATTTAAGAAGTACTTTCTTCAAACCTTATGTGCAAAAATCCTTAGCAGGCTTACGTCACAGAGAGCAAACTGTCACTTGGAAAAATTGATCGGTTCAGGCTCTAAAATATAGAAAAGAAAAAAAAAGTGTTACTATCAGTAACAGAGGAAGGAACAGAGTTTCCCTCTCTTTTCCTGATACAGTGAATTTGCCTATCAGTATATCCTGTTTTCTCATTTTAAGCACCTTACTTTCAGCAGTACAGTATGCACTTAAGATTTTGTCATGGAAAATGGTATTCTGTACATTGGAACAACTTTTAAAAGGTATTTTGTTGGAGCTAAGTGTGTGGAAGTCTACTGTAGCATTTCACGTTCATCTGGCGAAATGTAATTCTACACACTGTTCCACCTATAAAGCAATATAAACACATCTGTCATCTGTACACACACAGAGCTATGTGTCTGGCTACAGCAACATATACAAAGAAAAAAGCTCAAAGAAAAGTAGAAACGCTCTACAGACTGCACAGCCTGACTCTGGTGAAGCCAACAGCAGCTCCTCACGCGGCCGCAGGAGGAGACACTCTCTGAAGCCTTTTCCTCAGTGCCGGATGTCAAAACGTCGCAGCAGCTATTCTGGTAGGGAGTGGGGGGCTGGAATCTAGCTGAGCAGGAACGGTTGTTTCTGCTGTTAGGAAACAAGAGTCTGGAGGAATAGTCTGCTTTATGCAGAAAATTATTAGAAATAATCAGAAAACATTATGCAGAAAATTGCTGTCATGATGTTGCGAGGCCCTGTGGGGAAGCCAGCCGTTATAACCTGTCCAACAGGCTTAATAATCCTCAGCATAAGTAGAGTCCCTTGATGTGGTCACATGTGAGTTCAGAACAGAGAGGTTTTGTGGTTTTTAACCTAGATTATGTCTGACATTAAAGAGCAGTTAATAGGTTAAGACTATGGGAAGGACTCTCTGCGCAGTACATGCCCAGGTCCTTGAAAATGACCTGGCTGAAGTAAATCTGATGTGTTCAGGCTAAAAAAGCCCTTGCACTGGAGTGAGGACTACCTTATCAGCACTCTCTGCACAGTTGCAGATAGTGTGGTAAATTGGAGATACATTGGACTTTATTATGGCTAATGGTAGTTTATTTTAGATTAGTGCTCTCTGCACTGAATCTTGCTTTGAATCTTGCTTTCTGTTTTGCAAGGGAACTAGAGTAGAGGGGAATGAGGGCAGAGGCAGCCTCTTCCTCTGCTCCGGGTAAGGGGCAACAGCACAGGATCAACACCCCGAGGCTTAGAGAAGCATGAGAAGAGAAAGGCAATGAATGCTTCCATTCATGCACCACATCCCGTGCCTGAATAGCCCGCTGGCCTGGCAGGGAGGCAGACTCCTAGACCGCCTCGTCTGTAAAGACAGCCAAGGCTCAAATGGCGCTGAGTTCACATGCTGCTTCTGTTTAGAGCAAAGCAGAATGTAGCCCGTCCTCATCCTGCTCTAGATTTATACCTCGGTGAAAGCATCTCTGGCTGCTCGGTTCCTCCCTTAGAGCCCTGCCCAGGGCGGGATTTTGGTATTTGGTGCGCTTTCAAACTGTGGGTTCATAAACTTTGTGAGTCTGCCTTTGAACACCGGGGAGTTCCAGGAATTTTCTTCCACCTGTCACCTGCATGGCAATGACTACTGCTAAAGCAAATCACTTGCCTGTTCAGACTTGTAACCTCCCATGCAAACGCTCTGAAGGTAACGGTAGATTTCTTCACAAGAGGCTGTTCTGAGAAACTGAACTGCTTCAGGCCATCTGATGCGGAGGAATCGCATCTTCAAGGACTTGGGAAAACTTTTCCCCCTTTACTTCACTGCCAGCCTTTTGGGGGAGCAAAGCCGAGAGAATCTCTGCCTGTGTTCCCCCAACAGCATGTTCTTTACTCTGGTTGGTCAACCTGAGAAACAGAGGTTAAAATAGCACATATAAAGTGGTTTTTAATCCGGATAATTGGCTATGAGAGAGTGGGACGGTACCCATTTCCTTATATGTGTTGCTATTTTCCTGACTGATTACTGGCTCAAGTGCCAACACGTACTTTTCAGCAGTTTATAATTAGTCTTAGTAAGTGAAATCTTGGATTAGAAATGACGCAGAAGTCTGTAAAGTTGAAGCAGCTAGAACTACTCAGGAGAGCTCAGAAACGGAAAGATCACAGCCTAACTCTGACCAAAGCCTTCAACGAAACGCTGCACCCCAACCATAGGAGACGGAACACAGAGGAGAGTTCCTGGCTTGAATTCTCTTAAAGGAAGTTTCGTTATCAACTAGATTGACTTTTCCTTGAAAAGATTATCTCAAGTAACTGCTAGTTCTCTCCGAAGCACAGTGGAGCCGAAGTAAACTAGCATTTTGTTATTGAGTAGCTCTTATCTTTTGTTTGTAGTAGGTGGGTACAACCAAACTGTCGTTGTTCTAGGGGAAAACTGCGTTCTCCCTGCTCCCAGCATGGAACAGAAAAACAGCGCTCCCAGGGTCTATCCAAAGACTTAAAGGTCGCTGACTGCATTCCTTATGTTTAGATTCTTGGGTTTTACTGCATGTCATTCTTTCCCTTAAATATTAACCCTGAGGCAAACGCATTTGCGTTATGTATATGAGGGACGTTTGGAGTGAAATACGTCACCTCTTTTTTCTCCATTTCCAGAAGAGGAAAACATAATACCTTACGGATTTAAAGCAAAATAGGGAAGAAATATATTCTTAAAGAAAACAAATATGATTTTATAGAAATATCATCATCAAAACTGGCAAGGATTCAAAAGAGAACAGAAAGCATCCAAAAATTCCTTCCCTAAGTCCTCGCCTGGAAGCCCAATTTTAAATGAGTTTTAGTTATCAGATTGTTTTATCTAGATATGCATTAGTTGACAAATATTAAGTATTCAGAGTTGCTTCTCTTTTGACCTGGTTGTCTTCTTAATGGTATATTGCATGTACATTAAAAAACAGGTTAATTTTATTTTAGAAAAGGCGGAAGGGAAGATAAAAGAGGAGCGCCAGTTGGACTGTAATAAAATAACAATACGAGAAGAAGATTGACTCTTGATAAAAACAGCTTAGAAGATTATTTCCAAGTTATGCCAGAAGAAAGCTAAACAGGCTGATCTGAGAGCTAAACAGACTGATCTACTTTCAGCCAACGAACCAAATTTCTTACAACTCCGCAGTGACCATTCCAATAAAGTTACGCTGTTCTGTAACATTTTGCAAGCCATTAAGGATTTCTGGGGACAGTGGTCAAAGTCTCAAAAGTAACTTCTGAAGTTGTACTCACACAATTCTTCAGACACCTTCAGATGCCTTTCCCTCTACTGATCTTGAAACCAAGTCAGCGTGGGGGGCTATGGAGTTGCAGTACTGCAGCAGATACAAGCTGCTGATCTTACACTGCTTTTATTTCTTCTTTAAAGGAACTTTTGCTCTCCCAGCTGGAGGCACTGGGAATGAACGCAAGCATACAAGGACTGTACCCGTGGCCATCCCACTTCGCTTCTGGTAGTTTGCAGTGGTGCGCTTAGTAAAAGCCTGACTACTACTAGGTCATACTTGTCATAAATATTGAAGCTTTAAAAAGTCACTTTTTTCCTTTGATTTAAAACTTACTGTGCAAATCAGAAACATACATTTTTATCTAACATTGGCTATTTTTAAAGCAGGGATAAGCAAAAAATTTCTCTTCATAAACATTTTATACAACAGATCGCAATACTCCTCTCAACCTTGTATAGATCAGAGCAGATTGCATTCATATTGTCCCTGTCAGTTTGGACACAGGCAGCGTGTTGCCGTCCAGTCAAGCAAGGGACATCAACAACCATGGTGTACGTAAGAGCTTTGATCATCGAGGTATGTGTCAGGGACTTACCAGCACTAGGAATAGATCATACAACCCTTAATCTACATTTTCAGACTGACTTCAGGAAACTAGTTCCTGAAAGTAATTGTGAGCTGGTTGTTGAATCTAGTTTAAGACAACCATTCCCTAGGACGTTGGTTTTTAATTATCATTTCAGAAAAACAGTCTTCCATTCACTAAGTAATGCTATGTGAATGAAGGACAGCTTACATGTGATGAACACACAAAGATCATTTAACTGAAGCTTATTTAATTGTCAGTAGAGTAATGCACTGGGAGGGTGGTGCTGTATTATGGGACAGAAAAACACAGTTCAGAAATTTTACCACAGAAAATGAGAGCTTTCAAAAAAAAAACAAAGTACATTTAAAGAAAACTGAGTTGCATTCTTGTACTAGATCTGACAGTCAGAGAAGTTAGAAAACTGCTAGTACTGCTCACCGTAAGGCAGAGCACAAGCAAGCACTGTGTCAGTGTTTGAAGAAGCTCCTGGCTCTCAGTCCGTACTGGGATATTCCTCCCCTTCCGCTGGCCCATGTCGAGACCACACGCTCTACCAATAAACACCTGGTTGTTCTAGGAGGAGGGGGAGGATCTGGGAAAGTAAGCATCGAGCCCTTCTGGTTGTTTGCAGCACAATTTGATCCTAGACCTTTTTGAAACTTGGATTTTACTTTTTTTAATCATCGTACTTCCTTATAGCACAGTGATAGTCTCATGACCAGTACTGTTGAAATCAATAGGAAGTACTTTGAGGCAGAGGTCATCTTGCAGAAAACAGCTTCATAAGGGACAGGATTTTGCATGAGAATTTAAGAAAACAGTAGCTTTCACTGTAATAGCTTTGGACAGCATTTTTCATCTGTATTGCTGTTTCATGCTGCAGTGATAATGGAGAAGGAAGATAAAGTGACGTGTGATACAAAAAGATCGACCTTTGTTGACATGCTTATTTAAACTCAGGTCACTATTCTGCACAGTGTAAAATTTCACATTTAATATTTCTTATATCTTTTTTACCTCCTCGCCAAAAAAATTTTGGTATGTTTTATAATCCAGTTAATGGGTCAAACAGAAATATGCAACAGAAATAAGCAATTTCACATTTAGTTGTGCCAGTGATAGGCTTTAACCATGCGTGTAGCTATAAAAGGATGTATTTGTTGATTGATAACATCAGTTTTACACATACCTTTTGTCATCTTTGCTCATACCTGAGGAACGAAGCTAAACAAGATGTTTGACATATTTGTTATTCTCTAACCAGAGAGAGACTGGGGACAATAATAATATTTAACAGGCAAAAAAGGGGCAAGTGAGGGGTTTCCACAAGGAATGTTTCATGTTTCAAACAAGTTATAGCACTTTATCAATTAAGATATTATGCATATTAAACAAGTCTGTTGAAAATTGATGCTTCATGAATGGTAGCACGGACACTAGTCCAGTATTACCAGATCTTTGTCACTGTTCCACCCAGAATGTTTCATTTGGAGTTTGGTGGGCTTTTTTTTTTTGCGGGGGGTGTTTTGTGGGGGGGGTGGGGGGTGTTTTGTTTTGGTTTTTTTTTTAACACAGAAATCAGGTATTCACGACTATGCAATGAGATGACCTTCTGGAACAGTACTGGATTTAGGTTCTCAAAGAGATTTTGTATAAACTTCAGAGAGAGAGAGAGAGAGAGAGAATATTCATAGATAGATGAAGTCGTCCTTGCACTATGCAGCAGGTAATTTTTAAAGGAGTCCATAAGACAAAGTTACAGGTTTGGGGTTTTTTTTATATGGAGATTTAAGAAGTATTTTAAGCCATGCAGTGAAGTTGTGCATAATCCTGTCCCGTCTGTGCATGGTGCACAGTAAGTTCTTAAAATCAAAAAACCCTCTACTTGGTTTAAGAAAGAGTGAATATTTGTAATGTTATATCTACAGTCAGATCTGCTCAGTTAGCATTACTGTAAATTCTACTTTCAGCTGCCAGTAGTTTGGCAATTAGTGTTTCCTGCTTTATTGTTAAACAGTGCAATTGAACTCCGCTGCTTTTCAGTTATGATCCAGCTTGGGATGTCAGCTGACACCGAAATGAATGTCCTAACCTCCAATTCAGTGGCTTAAAGGATATCTCCCCAACATTCACTGCCAAGATGAAGTCTAGAAATTATTATTCAGCAGCAGTAAACAGGCCCTGTTTTTGCAGGCAACCATTTGTAGAAAAGCAAGCATGGCAGCTGGGAATCACAGCTAATGTTCTTTTTATATCCACACTGAAAAGCAAAATATTAAAAGTAATGCTGCGGTATTTGTAAAGAAGCACTTAAGTGATACTTTAACAGCTCTACATTAATATTTGTAATAATTCCGTAAAAAAGTAACCTGGCTGCAAAAGGGTACACTAAGTCAGATTTTGCAGTGTAGTTAGATACAAAATAGATACCTTCAAAAATTATTGGTGTAGGGATCTCTGCTCTTCTGTCACTTACAGACAGAAGTTGGCCACTGACAGGCAAAGGTGATTATCTCGGAGAACAATCACAATTCTAAGCATATTTTTAATTTAACTCCAGACTAGAGATAACTCCTGAAAATCTTCATCTAACTTTTTCCTTGAATAACAAGAATGGGGGTGGAATAGGAAGGCTGAGGAAATGCAGAGAGCGCTGCTTCCATGTAAAGTACTACTTTAGGAAAGAAAATTCTGAGAGGAAAGGAATTATTACTGCTGCCTTGCCCCCCTACCCCTCCAGTTCTTTCAGGTTTATTGAAGGTTCAGAATATATAACACAAAGCAATTAAGGTTTTATAACGTGTAGGCTGAATTTACTACTGGTCTGTAATGCTGAACTGTGCTGGCTGTGATGTAATGGATATTTCTAGAATATCATGCTCATTTGCCAAGCTTTTCCTGTGAAGAAAGTTTATGATACAATGCAGATACAAAATAAAGTTGTCTCTGTTCACTCACAGTTTTTAACCTCCATACCTAGAATCTTCCTTTGTGTTTACAAGTAAACATTATGAGTACTTTCCACTTGCATGCAGCTCTCGCTCCGCCCCACACATCCCCTGTTGGAGATACGTCAACAGGCAAAACACACGCGAGAACTGCAGGTACAGAACAGTCCCCAGGTACAGGTCCCCAATACTGCATTTACTGAGTAAGCACACCTAGCACACACAAAGTACATCATATTAATATCACCGAGTTTTAAACAATAGGTATTACTTGCATTAAAACTTAAGCAAATAACTACTTTAGATATTAAATCTTTGTTCCTGTTTGGAAGGAAAAAAAAAAAAAGGGAGAAAAAACCAAACCAAAACTTTGCCACAGCACAAAAAAAGAGAAAACAAAAAAACCCCACACTCAACATCTTTTGGAAATTCTGAAGTTTTGTGGGATGCAATACAAGCATAAAATGGACAAGATTAATGATCTGGGATAAAGTGGCTAAAAACCTCAGGATTCCGTATTCTGGTACAGTCTTGGTTATCTGAGCATCAGCTATTCCTAATTCCCTTCTCTCCCCCCAAGTCTGAATCACATCCTCTGACATCTACCGAAGTACATTAACAGTGACACGGATTATTCGAAACCTCTCTTATCCAAACAGATTTGGGATCCTTACTATTGTAACAACTGAGTCTCCGCGCCCGTGGTAGCCAGCCTCTGGCTAAATGCCACTGTATCTCAGCTAGTCACTCATCGTGGGCAACGCTCAGCAGCCTTTTCTCCTTTGCATCATTTCAGTCCCAAATAACCCTATAAAGCACTCGGAATATCACTTGCTGTGTATTGTTTTGCTCTTGAAATTACCTTAACTTCTAAGTAAAGCTTCACCATGGAAGTTCAAAAAGGATAATGAACTAACGCTAACAAAAAGGCAAAACCCCCACATTTTCTCACGCTTGTAAGAATACGATGTCAGAGGTGGGAAATATTTCTGATGAGGAATTAGTCTCATTTAGAAAATACTACCTAGATAATTAAAATTGGAAGAAGTGACAGAATTAGGCAGCAAGGAGGTGGTTTCTCTTCCTTTTTTGTATATTCAGATCTTGACTATTAAGACAAGAGTATTACTGGATAATTAACCAGCCTTTTAAAATACCAGCACTGCTCAAGCATAGTCTTGTTTCAGTAAGTGAGCATGAAGATTTTAACCGTCAGAAAGCTGACCTATTCATAAGTCGATATGTTTTAATTATTTTGTGTTTAGTATCCAAATAAATATGTTTGAATAATGCAACATGAAGTTGCATAAAAAGTTACCACGTACTATTTTAAATCAATTCTGCTCTGAAGTTATTACTGGGGAACACAATGGAGGATGAAGAGAAAAATTGGTTGAACGCACCATTGAAAGACCATAATTTGTCCAGAGCCTGTTAACAGTTGCACTCAAACAGAAGCAAGGAGAACATGCTCAAGTGGCATAAAAATCAAGTTTTGGGATTCGAGGAGCGTGATAAAGTATTCAAATCAATCTCAGATCACGCTGAGCAGGCACCGCCAAATGGTAAATGTAATAGCCTCTGTCCACATCTTGGAGAGCCAGAAATTGCCTCTTCAAAACATATATGTGGAAAGTTATATTTTTTATGTATATATGGAAAGTTAAAGTGGTAGCTAAAAAGCCAAGAATTACGGAAGCACAAAATACCACAAAGTTACTGGTTTCTCCCTTCCTCTAATTCCCTAGTAGGGTGATGCCCTCCAAAATAGAGCAGAAAGCTGACTCATGAAGCTTAATAGAAAAATAAAGTTTCAGGCTTCAAAGTCATTCTCCATCAGCATTAACTGCTTATATCATTCATTTTTGCATCTGCTCAGAGCTGAAGAAGAGTAGGACACTTATCAAGTCTTAATAATTTTAAGGTGTTTGGCCAGCAGCCCCTTCCCATCGGGGCAGAGGTGCCCGAGGCTTTGAGCGCTCCCTCGGCTCCCGGAGCAGCAGGCTCCCAGCCGAACATCACCGGCTAGCGCGAAGGCCACTTGATATTTCTCTCTGTCACTACAGTATTACAGTTCAAATACAGTTTGTCTGTTGGCAATAGGCGTGTGTGCGCATGCCCTCTGCTCCCTGCCACTGGGAGGAAAAGCTCTGGTGTATGCTGGTCGGTCAGTCCGGGCCTCGGCTTTCTCATGTCCAGGGCTGCCAAGGAAGCAGCCTGGTGAACTTCAGGAGCAACAGTGCGAGTGACGGGAAGTTTTAAGAAGAGCTATCAGATGCAAAATAATTAAGAAGGAAAAAGCCACCATTTTTTAAGGGTCTAGTGTTCTCTTAATAGGAGCACGAAGATACAGTGCCAAGTGATTTGCCTACCAAAGTCTGCCTTAAAAAAAAAAAAAAAAAAAAAAAGAGAAGGGAGACACACAAGTCACCAGGCGCAGTTCTGGTAACGCACACGGTCTCTGCATGCATTTCCTTTGTGTGTTTTGGTATATCGTTCTTGTAGGTAAATATCACTGTGAAATAAAAGTGATGGCTGTTAATATTTAGCTTGTTGACAAACGGAATCAAACACTTTGGACGCTTCGGTACACGTATGCTGGTGACACAGACTGTCTGCAAATGTTTTAAGTCCTGCTGATGGAGAAGCAAAGCCTACCAAATGGGAGGGAGAAATGACTCTGACCTACCTGCTGCAAGCCAACAAACTTACTTGCTGTTATGATGCTTAAGGAAGAAAACTGTAAAATATGTCAGGCATTTTGATTGCACAGCAAGCAATCTGAAGTCCTTTGTTGCCTTCTGCTTGTGTACTGGTTTTAGCAAGTTAAAAACCAATACCACAGCAAGCCTGTCGCTCACATTCAGGGGGATGGGGTGGGGGGCAGACAGGGGGGACACACAGTGACACGGGACCCCCAACACTAATCAGGTTGCAGGTGAGTTATATTTTTAGTCTTTTTCTTTTGTATTAGCTCTATTCAGGAACATACTTTGGCATTCAACTATTCTCTAGCTATACTCCCACTGATAAGAATGCAACTATCGCATTTTAAGGGAAGGTCATGGATCTCAAGTAAAAATACAAAAGCACAAGAGTCTGCCTTAAGCTTGTTTATCAACAGCTAGTACTACCAGATAACAAAAACCACCCGCTATTTTCATAAGAGGATGGAGGACAGAAGAAGACATCAGTGTTAGAATCAATGAAAAAGTGGTGGATTAAGAAGCAAGCATATTCTAATATTCCGAATATATTCAGTTTTGTTTTAAATAATGCTTAATCGCTACAAATACAAACATTTAGGTAAGTCTTTCACTTCAGCAAGTTAATTTATCATGAATGTGAGTAACATTTATGTTCTTAAAAATTAGACACAAAGGGGAGTCTTTCCCAAAAATAAGACTTGGGCTCCCAGTCTTACAACTGTCAGAACTGATGCTTAAAAACCCTTCCCAAATCAGGTATTTCCACCACTACTCCCTTTCAAGAAAAGTCTGGGTTTATATTTCTTTTTTTTTTCTACTACAGTATTTTAGGTTTGGTCCTATGCAATTCTCTGAGCATTTTGGCATCATGTGCATCTCTGAAGACATCTCCATATAAGGGAATTTACTCAAGCAATACAGGGAAAACACAGAACACAGATATCAGATAATAATTCCATCAAGGCTGAATTTGGCCCCATGATTCAGTTTGTGGTATTTGTAAGAAGTCCATGTACTTAGTTTTTCCAGATGTTGATTTTAAGACACTTGTAGCTGGCCTTTTAGGTAGAATTAATGACTGCCAAGAAAATGTTGTCTTCTGTAGTCTGGTAGAGAGGAAAGAGGAGTGGGCTGCAAACACCTCATAGCACCCGTAATTGTTCTACAAGGCAAGACGATCTCATATGGGATGAGAATAGAGTCTGTTAAAGTAGTTGAGAAGCGATACAGCACACATACAGCATGGCATGTTAATTAAAGTACGGAGGGCAGTACTGCATACCCCCAAAGTCTTCCAAAACAATCAGCAGTATGAGCACAGCAATGTTTTAATTAAGTATTTGAGGTAACATATCAAAAGATGTTATACAAGCTCACCTAGGACACTGATTATTTTCAAAAGAAATCCTAATAAATGAAAAAATCAAGGACAGTTTTGGCTGCTGCTAAGGCTCACCATGGGCTCTTCTGTAGAATTCTTATTTTGCAGTTTCTTCAATGCTACTGCATGCTGTACTAACGTTTGGTCTTAACAAGCATCAACCAGCAACAAGATGCAAGTCTTACTAGAGTCACAAGTTGTATTTATCCTACAGCTGTTTTAATAACTTTAGTCACATAAGTTAATTAGGTAAAACATTACTGAGTGTTAGTGTCACTAGCACCCTGGGACAGGCCATTTCACAACGCCAGGACTAGTTAACACACTGACGTGGGACAGGACAGCCTGGGAAAGACTCCCCCAAGTTCAAGGGAATTGCAAAAGGGCTTAGTTAGCTCCTTACCTCTTAGCTGAAGCGCATCAAAGGGGAAGCGAGCATACAGCCTTCTCCTTTCCTCACCAGGTTAGTACTCACTCACTGGTGTTTTTTCCCCCTCGATCCTTAGAAGAGGACATAGTTGTAACTCAGAAAACTTAGAGTATCCTTCCCTTTCTTAAAGCACCAGGTTATTGGAAAGCACTTTCTTTAGCCAGCTCCCCCATCGGTTACCTGCAGGCCAGTGAGCTCCACCGATAGCAGCGCAGTGCAGGACCCGCTCCTCGCCAGAGTCACCCCCTGCCCCTACCAAGCTAGCATGACTCCCTGCTCCAATTTCCTCCCGCACACCGGTACTTTTCGAGCACTGTAGCTCCCACCCAGAGTAGGAACCTACTCCTCTGCTCCGGGCAAAATCACACCCACGCCCGTGACCACAAGCACACACCCAGTGCTGTATTTTCTTCATCTTCTCCTACCCGGCCCCACGGCTGGTACCACCATCCTCCCCAATTCAGAGCCCTGCTCCCCTCCCGCAGACCTCTCAGCAAAGCCTTCCTCCTTATACATCGCCCTTTGGAGCTAGTCCTGGCAAATTAACTTCCCGTACACAGTTTAGCTCTCTCAAACAAACTCCTGCTATCTTTCAGGAAAATCATCCTGCTCCTCCTCAGCTGAGCCAGGTGATTAAACCAAGGCCCTTTATCAGGATCAGATGGGTAGGAACGAGCCGATGATCCATCTCAGACACGGTTAGGCCCGGCTCCACGTGTAGGACTCGCCAGTCAGCCCCTTACACGTCTTCAATCATCGACGCTCAATATGGCTCCAACACAGAGCGGAACATAGACGTCACAATGCATATTTGATAGTTTTCCATTGAGCCGCATTAATTCTATAGATTACAGTGGAATTACACAAGGGATAATTTCGTCTCAGGGAGTTTAATAGGACTACACATATGCTTACAATAATTCATGTGCAAGAATGTTTGTAAGATTATGGTCCATGTTTCCAAGAAAACAGACTTTGTCTCTTCAGAGCTCTTTTTCCTTAGTTTCCAACTGGAGTCATCAGCGCATGTTTATGATATTACATGTGGTTGCTGAAGAAGTTATTACAATGTCACAAAGAGGATTATGATTTCAGGTGGGGAATAATTCTCGTACAAATCCTCTTTCCATACAAACAGCCTTAGTAATAAGGAATGTAGAAAAATAGGGCAAAGATAAGAGATTTACACATAATGAGCCGGATTGCCCAGTATGCTCCAGCTGCTTTGTACTGCACTGATGGGTTTAAATTTGCTTTGTGTTGTCAGAGTGATGCAAAACAGAATGTGTTTTTAACTACGTTCAAATATTTCTTATACAACCTTTTCCTGCGGGGCATGAGCATATTACTGATCACAGAATAAATGGCAGCAATCACCCCAAAATATTAGTAGCTTTCTTATCAGATGTTCAGTATCAGCATAAAAACCCCAAATGGTATTTGTGCCCTGCTCAGATGAGGTAAAAAGTAAAAACGCTACATGATTTATTTGAGGATAATTTAAACCTGATTGTCCAGCAAGAAAATATTATGCCATATTTTTGTCTGCTACTAATCAGGACCATTTTATTTCAAAAATGATGAAACATATAATTTATGGAGCTGAGAAAAGCATACCAATTGTAAATGTCTCAAACCTCCCAAGCCACTGTGTATTGTAGCAAAAATGATTGAGAGCATTAACAAATAAGGTCCTGATCCAACTTTGCTTAAGTCAATGGAAACATTTCCCAGGACTTCGGAGGATACTGAATCTAGCCCTAAATCATATGTTCTCTGAGGTCATGAAAGATGAGTTTATCCCAACATGAATGTCTGAAAACTAATGAACTTTCATTATGTTTATGTGTAACGCCATTTCCCTCACCCCATTCTTCAGTTTCCTGCTTCTCTTGCACAGTTTCCTTTTCCCAATGGGTAGTTCAGGCAGTTCTGCTTCCTTTAATTAGGAACAGCCCTGGCTGTTTTCGTTCAAGGCTGTGCAGCGGTGGAGAGCTTTCAGCTGAGCTGATCCACGGCACCACAGGATAAAACAACCTTCTGGCTGCCCAGCAATTCCCTCAGGACTGTTACAGTCCAACAGGGCTCCCACCGCAAGGAACCCTTTCGTTTCAACCAGAGTTAGACCAGACACTTACTCCTGAATATTTGCTATGAAATGGGAGCACAGACCAGTTATTTCTGGGGGATACCAAGTAGGTGGCGAAGGGGGCCACAGCTCCAGCGGGCAGTCTTACAGATCGCTCGCTGTTCCTTACCCAATTAGTCCTATCAGCGGATTATCTTCTGATGATTTTTTTTTCAAATTTGTCAATATTTAACTGTATTTGAAGGTTACTTTGTATGCCCAGGGTTACAGTAACACTGAAGGAAACACAATCCTATATTTTCAGGTCAGTACTTCACTCAATGAACCAAGTGTTGAATCTGTTACTCTCTTTCACAAGTGGCTTCAGCGCCGAAGCCAGCCGTGGCCCACTGCTCACTGCCAGGAATGAACACTCCCTGGGCTGGATCTGGTGTAATCCCGCTGGTATGCCCAGCATGCAAACCTCATGTATGCCCTGCGCTTTCTGAGGAGGGACGGGACTCTCGTTGCAGAGCAGAGCGGCCGCCCTCCCCAGCGGTAGCCAGGACAGCCCTGTCTTGGTTCACCGGTGCCTTAACGCAGGAGGGGAAAGCCGTGACCCGCACCAAACTCCGGAGGTGCTGGCTCTGGCAGGGATTATGCCCATGGCAGACGGTGCAGAGGAACGATGAGCTGGAGACGAGCCCATCGTCCTACTCCGCCTTAATCTCACTGCAACGACTCGTGCGCTTTTTTCTCCCCGCTTTGCACCAGCGTTTTTCAAAGTTTCCTGTGATTTTGTAACCTTTTAAAGGAATTTCAAAAGTAGTTTAAGCCACCACGCAGTGCAAAAGAGCTGTTTGTGTGAGCAGAAGGCCTTTTCTAGCAGTTAGCCCTTCCCGCGGCCGGTCACCCCTCAGGCCGGGCTCCGAGCCCTCCTCTGCGGAGGCGGGTGGGAGCCCCGGTCTCGCACCGTCCGGGAAGGGCCTGAGGAAAGGCATCACCCCGCAACGGAGAGCCACCACCGTCCTCCCTGGCGTCCCGCCTCCTCAGCTGCCTTGCCAGTCGCCCCGGTCCGGCGGCGGCTTCCCACCGCGTACCGGCAGTTCGCTAGCCGGGGGCGGGGGGTCCGTCGTGAGCGGCAGGGCAGCATCGGGCCGGGGCCGCCGGTCCCTCACCCGCGGGGGCGCCGCATGCGGTAGAAACCCGCGGCGGCGGCACATTCCGCGGCAGCTCCCGGCGGCGCTTGCCCGCGGCGGCCCTCGGTGGCAGCGGATTCTTTCCCGCTGACGTTCCCCCGCTCCGCTCCGCTCCCCGCCCCGGACCCCGCGGGCGGCACCCGGCGGCGGGCAGGCGGGGCGGGGCGGGGCGGGGCCAGGCGGGGCGGGCGCCCCTCCCCCGCGGCCGCGCGCCCCCTCCCCAGGCGGGCCGGGAGGGGCTGCCGCAGCCCCGCGCCCCGATTGGCGCGCGGGCGGCTCCAACGGCCGCGGGGAGGGCGGCGGGGCCGGGCCGTGAGGGAGGGACTAGAACTTTCCGCGGCCGCGGGCGGACTCTCGCCTCAGCCCGGAGCCGCCAGCGCCTGCGACCAGCGCCCCCAGGCAGCGGGGAGACCGCCGACATGACCCATTTCAACAAGGGGCCCTCCTACGGGCTCTCCGCCGAGGTCAAGAACAAGGTACGGGCGGCAGCGGCGGGGGGGGGGCTCGACCGGGCTTTGTCTGCGCCGGGCCGGCGGGGGCGGGACGGGGCACGACGCGGGGCTTCGCTGCCTCCGGCTCCCGGCGGGGGTCCCCGCCCGCCCCGCGCGGTGGCGGCACGCGAAGGATGCTCCCGCCGCCGGCCCCGGGGCAGCGCTGCCTCCGCGGCGCCGCTCGGGAAACTTGCTGCTGCGGCGGGGACCGGAGAGTTGTCAGCGCCGGGCGGAGCCGCGTGCGGCGCCGCGTCCCGCGCTGCCGCCTGGGCTGCACCTGCCCCGCCGGCAGCCCTGGCTCGGGACGTCCCGCTCGCCCCTGCGGGCACCGTCCCCTCTCCTCTCGCCGGACCGGGCGGGGCGCGGCGCTCAGACCCGCAGCCGTCCCAAGCCCGTGCCGCGGCCGGCGGAGCGGAGCGGGTGAGAGCGGCGGGCAGTGCCGGCCCCGCCGGGGCAGGGCGCAGCCGGCCCGAGCTGAGCGGAGCGGATGAGACGCGCGGCGCGTCCCGGCCCCCCGCGCGGCGCATTCCAGCCGCATGACATCATGGGCACGGGCGGCGCGCGGCCAATCGGCGTGGGCCCCGCACAGACCGCGCATTGTCTGCCCGGCGCGGCCCCGCCCCGCCCCGCCCGGCGGGGGCACACAAAGGCGCGCGGGGGCGCCTGGCCTCGCGCCTCTGGGGAGCGGGCGCTCGGGGGTCCCCGGCCCAGCGGTGGCGGGGCCTTCCCGGAGCTCTCCTCCCTGCTGAGAGCGCCGCCAGCAGGGAGAGCACCGAGCGGTTGCTGCTGTGACAGGGGCTTGTCACAGCACCCGGTGCTTTGGTTTGCAACAGCAAAAAAGTCACCTGACAGTAGCCAAGCCTGCGCTGCCGGAGAGGTGTGCGCCTTTTGTGCGTTGTTTTCCTGAGTTGCTCTGACTTGTCTTTGATTTTTCTCATATTCTTTGGAACAAAAGGTACTTATGTTAGTGTCCTGTTACACAGAGTGTTACCTTGCAGCAAACAATTACCTGGTAAGAGGAAAAACCTTTGCAATAAAAATTACACTGGTAAACAACTAGGGATAAGTTGGTGCTCTGTGTCTTTATTCACAGGTTTAAATTCTAAACGTGGTATTTAATAACTGGTTATTTCACACACATGTCTGGTTTCAGGCTTCAGCAAATCCCCAAATCCTGTTTTGCTTGTGGCTGAGTAGAAAGGGGAAGAGGGAGAAAAGTAGTTTGCTTTAAACATTGTAATTTATGCAGAAAGTCTAAGTTAATATGTTGGAAACATCACAAAATACACTTTTTTTTTTTTCCTTTATTGGCTTTCTCAGGATGGTTGTGGGGTTCTGCTGCAAAGTTTGATGACGTCATGTAATCAAATGTCTTCCAGAGCGATTGCTTCCAACGTTTAAACTTAGTGATTTATCTACACTATTGCAGTCTAAAAAAAGACAGTAAAACATACGTTGTGTATTATTGCATGTGAATTAGGAAGAAAGTAAATGCTCTTCTACTTTAAAAAAAATCAACAGAATCATATAGGCTTAACAGTGAGCCCCTTACTGGGGACAGAATAGGAAGGAGTTCTTTGTTCTTTCTTTCAGTTTCTTATTGTCATCAGCTTCCTTAGGGCCTCCTGAGAGGAACTGTTCCAAGCCCGTGTGTTAACAGACCAGTTTGAAACTGGTCTATTTCATGCCTTTATGCGAAGAGCCTTCTACTTTATCTTCCTGAATGTTATTTCACTCACTTTCTCTGCTTTCTTCAATGCAAATGTTGTGGAGGGATGGATGTTCTGTGGCAGCTTCAGTTTACTTGTATGCAGGCTTCTGCTGCAGTCCTTGGAAATGTCAATGTGCCATAAAAAATTATTCAAATGCACCAAAGACAAATGAACTCATCTCCTTTAAATAAAACAAGTGAACAAAACAAACCAACCAACAACAACAACTCCAGCAAAAGATATGGCTTTGAACTTTGAGAATGTTGCTCTTACTGTAAGAGATCAAATTTCGAAGCAGTTATGTTATAGACAGATATATTGCGTACCTCCTATCTAGTATCTTGCATGGGTCAGTGCATTAGTTGTGTATCTGTTTCTAGAGGATCAGAGAATAATGTCTCTGTAGAGATCAGAAGTTCCTTTTTCCAGATCCTTCTGTCTCATAGAGATTTGAAGAACATCATCTAGTTTCCAGCTCCTGGTGGACCATTTTTTGCTACTGATCTTAATCATGCTTTCTAAAACACTGACCTTCGTGCAAACTATTGTGTTATGGGTTTTTTTTATGTGCTGTTGGTGTAATGTTTGTAAGTAGCTGTGGTACCTCCCTGCTTGAATGATGGTGAATGTTAGATGCCCTTGTTTGAAATTTTCAGTGCTAATCCCACAGCAGTATTTTTCTGCAGAAAACAGACGTGTTGATAGCTATGCTGCTTGAGGGCCCAGCTGTGCTGGGCAGAAAAGTCTCTTGGTTTTGATTTTTATTCTTTATTTTCCCATTTGGCATTGTATTAGTGTTCAGAGAGACCTTTTGTTTGCTATGGTATTTGAATAGATGAATATAACATGTCTTGATGCTTTATAAGAATTCTATTTAATTGATGTTCAAGATTCTGTCTCTAAGCTTAAAATCTTTGTTTAGTTTGGTGTTTAGGGCTTTTTTTTTCTTTCTTTCTTTCTTTTTTTTTTCTTGTCCTTTTGAGGCTCCACCCTTCTCTTGTTTTGCTCCTTACCTTAGTTCACACTAATAAGGTGTCTGGTCTCTGTTATGGATCTCTTTTCCTCATTCCTACAAAGAAAGGGTGGAATTTGTGTACTGGTTCCCAGCTGTAAGGAAACTTGTCTGCATGAGAAATGTGTAGGTAGTCAAACTAGTGTAATCCCTTTGAAGCTGATTCCCTGTTTACTTGAGATCACAGAAGATACTTGATCCAAAACAAATATTCAGTGAGGAGCCCTTTAAGCTGATTGAAATGGATAGTTTCTTCTGCAGGCAATAAATGATTTTCTTCTTAAGCAATGGGAGAGTTTCTGCAGAACATGAATTTAGCATAGCTTGAGGTGATGATGCAATTAGATAAAGCTACAAACTAATGTTATATTTGTCTCTGATTTACACCTGAGGTAGGTAAGAAATTAGCAGAAGCTTTTGCTCCATTGTCTCGCTGGATCAGGTGTGGAGCAAACAGGAACACCAGGCAGAAGGAGAGGTTCCAGTTCATTCAGCTGCTTCCTAGTGACTCCACCCTTCCCATGGAAATGGTATTTGTATCGGGCAGGCATTTATCTTCTCCCCCTCTTATGTTTGATATGCTGCCAGTTTCATCTCCATGTGAAAGGAAGGATGGGCAGAAATATGATCTGTATGGGGAGTTAAACTTTGGGTAGCGTTTGGTTATCCTGTGTCTTGACTCTAGTCTTTGACCTTTCTTCCAAGCCATCCCCCTGTCAGGAAGCTGGCACTGGTCAGTACCATTTTCCAAACTTTTTAAAGACAGCAGAGTAACTGAGGTGAGTTGGTCTGTCCCTGCAGCTGCCACCCTGAAAGGTCAAGCGCTAGCGATATGGAGAAGGAAGGGAAACAAACTTTTTAAACTGGAAGCTGGTAGACAAACAAAGCTTGTAAACAAAATATCTCCCTATTTTGCAAGTGTGCAGGAGGGCAGTAGTACTTCCTGCTTTCCTTCTCGAGGGCAAATACGAATTAATGAAAAAGAAATGAAGTCTGTGGTGAATAATACTAACAAGTCCTAGATATGATTATTGTGTTCCTCCTGAAACTGCTGAGGAGAAAATTCTTGTGCTGTATTTCACTTGCTACAGGCCAAATAAACAGATTTAATTTCTTTGTCCAGAAATTACCCTTTTATGAATGTTTTTAACTGGGAACCAGATTTGAATAATTAACTTTCAGGTTTTTTTAATTGGTGATTTAATAGCTAGATTAAGTTTTGGCTGCCTGTAGTTGGACTGTTAGGCCCTCTCTTTCTTCTTTCTCACTCCTCCTTTCTAAACACTAATAATACCCTTTTCCTTCTTCAGATGTAACTGTTCCTACTATATACTTGTCTTACACTTCCACACTTCCTGTGGACTATTTTCCTTTTACAAACCTTTAGGTTTGCTCACTGAATTTTATGACCCTTATGTAAGAATGTTTGCTGGTAGTAAAGTATTTCTATTAATGTTGTCTAAAAGGATGTAATAAAAATGAAGACTGTATTGGATAAAGGCAATGAGAACTTATGCTTTGAGAGCAGAGGTGGATATCTTCTGTGATGATAAATGACAGTGTAGGATTTCTGCATTCCCAGTTGTCTTGTATGTACAAGTCTATATAGCCTGTAAATTAAAGATATTACTTCTTTAAAAGTTTTAAATAAAGTTCAGGTGTTTCATTTAAAATAAAATCGGCTTGTGTGACCTTTTCTATGATACAAATCCTAAGTTTGTTGCATGGAAAACAAATTAAAAATCCAATATTTTGATTCTAACGGTCAGAATATTATATTAGAAATATATACACTGACATTTTACAAAGGAAGTTTTAGAGGAAGTAGCAGAAGGGTTTTACAAGATCAAGCATTGAACTTCAGTTTGCTCCAATTAATTCATGGTTTCTGATAGTTGATCATAGCTCTTGAAGTTAACATTTACTAGCTAAATATCAGTTTCAATGTGCATAGCACTGAAATTTTTCTCTTTGTATCCAATTTCTGTATTTTTTCCAGAAAACTGTGAAATTTTTTCCAGCTAGGTCCAGGCTTTAGAATCATAGAATCGTTTATGTTGGAAAAGACCTTTAAGATCATCAAGTCCAATTGTTAACCTAGCACCGCCAAGTCCACCACTAACCATGTCCCTAAGCACTGCATTTATACATCTTTTAAGTACCTCCAGGGATGGTGACTCAACCACTTCCCTGGGCAGTCGGTTCCAATGCTTGACAACAGTTCTGGTGGAGAAATTTTTCCTAATATCCAATCTAAACCTCCTCTGGCACAACTTGAGGCCATTTCCTATCGCTTGTTACTGAGGAGAAGAGACCAACACCCACCTCGCTACAATCTCCTTTCAGGTAATTGTAGAGTGCGATAAGGTCTCCCCTGAGCCTCCTGTTCTCCAGACTAAACAGCCCCAGTTCCCTCAGCCGCTTCCCGTAAGACTTGTGCAATAGACCCTTCACCAGCTTTGTTGCCCTTCTTTGGACACGCTCCAGCAACAGATCTGCAGTTCAGATCAACAACTTCATAACTTTGTCTTCTATATTTATTGTCTTCCAGAAATCTCTGTGTGTTAATCTTCAAGCATCCTATTTTTTTAATAGCTGTTCCCAAACCTCCTTTATAATGAATGAATGAAATGCTGAGTGAAAACTTCTGCTATAGGTTTAGTCAAGAAATCTATCAACTAGATGCACAGAATGTATTCAACATAAGAGAATAGTAGTTAATAGTACAGTTTTGATAACTGAGTCAACAGCAAAACTGTCCACAAAACATAAATATGACAGTGGAATAATTCCATAGCTAAACTCACAGTCAATATTTGGCACAATAACTACATGTATCACTTAAACACATTAGTGATATAAACAATGAAAACTTTTATTTTGTCAGTCTTAAGATGCTTTTTTTCGCTGTATCAGCAACCAAATGATGAGAATTCTTCAATTTATTTACAATATCCCTGCTGGTTACTTCTTTCTGATGCTTAGTTTCACCTTGACTGACAATATTAAATTTCAGTAACTTAGGTTCAACAATACTTTGTAGAAAACAGTCCTGCTGCATGCTTCCCTCCACTTCCAAATCACGCGGTGTTCCTTTTTTTGGGCAGAAGCCTCTTATGCTTCTGAGAATGTGTTTGCCACCTCAATTGCTGAAACATGAGTTTAGCTTTTTGCTGGAAATTTTGCAGAGGATTTTTTTTAAAGAAAGCCAGTGAAACACTAGCTTTATTAAGCTGTAGTAACCTACTAATTTGTATTCTCCCAGTGTAAGATCCTGTGTGTGAAGAGTCCTCACATTGGTTGAGAAGCGGTATTAATGCAGTAGCCCTAATCAGTAGCTGCATGTTTTGGTTATATTTTTTTTTAAAGGAGGAAGGTATTCCAGCAGTGGGAAATCTTAACTACAGTCTCTCCATTCATCTTCATCCTTTACTGTCTACCTCAGTGTGTCTGCTCTGTCTATCTCAATGCGTCTAATCCATTTTGCTCTTTCACTGTTACTATCTCAGGACAGGACTGCTCTCTTGAGCATGTATCAGGTATAGGTTTCCAATTCTGTGGCTACTTCAACAGAAGTATTAATACTACAGCAGTAATAAGTAGACCTACTAACAGGTACAAACTAATGGTGATACAACCTATGTAGCATTGAGTTGACAGTTCATACCTATGATACATCTCTTTTTATGATAAACAGAAGCAAGTAATTTGCCATGGAAACACTTCCCTTGCCAGCAACTTGGATGTTAACACCCCTGTCATCTGTCTAAAGCCTCCTGTGTTTGTCAGCCAAGCATTGCCCATTCTGTGCACTTGTCCAAGCCCACGAACAAGGAGACTTTCCTTGGGAGCCCTTGCACAACCCCCGCTAGGCAGGCATACCCTATATCCAGTTTCATTGTTTGGTAGCCCCCAAGTAGGTGAAATAAAACAAACCTGTGAGAGTGGCTACCCTAGTGACATCTGGCAGCTGGTGCTGTAAACCACTGACACGGGAGTTAATTTCTTTTTCTCAATGGTTGAAATCCCCAGTAAACCTTGACATGCAATTGCCAAGTTGACAGTTGTCTTTTGGAGTCCTCATGTGTCTCAAAACTGTCACTTGGAACCGCGCGCAGCCGTTCTTGAACTGTGAAACACGTATTGCTGCCCCGTGTTAAGCCCTGTGTGAGGGATGTAATTTCCAGTTCCATCTCTTGGCTTACACCATTTTTTTTAGGAGGAAGGTGATGAATGGCATAGCTTAGCCGGGATTAGCTGCTGCTGCCTCATGAACATCAAAGCAGAGGTGGAGCACTAGACCAATCTGCTCCTGTGTGTGCATGAGGACAGCACAGATAGAAACTGTCACTGCGGCCGCCAGCAAAGCATGGTGCCTAAGTAAACTAAGAGTGAGGATGTTTGCTGTAAACCTTTGTTATGTTTAAGCTTAGGAACAACACTGTCTGCACTTTCAAATTTAAAGCACTTTATGTGAATTTATAAAATGTATTATAGTGATCTTGTTTCTGGTGGATTAATAAACTTTTACTAAAACTGGTGATAGAAAAACATAAAACTTGCTGAGTTAATGTTTAAGGGTGTGGAATAAGTATCAAGTCTTTGCATGGAAGCTCACAGTATACCTCCTATGGCCAAAACACCTCTAAAGAAAGCAAATTGAGTTTGACAGAGTCATGACAATTAAATGGGATTAGTAGTCTCAGAAAATAAGAAGTTTAATTTGCATTACAGTATTGCTTGCTTGTTTAAAATGTATAGATGAATGTGCTTTTTGTGTGGTTTCAGAGTTAGACTTAGTTTAAAATGTACAGAAAAATGCCTATTATATTCCTGTTGCTGAGTCAATACCCTTAAAAGATAGATGGATGCATGCACTGTTTTGGGATAATGGCACATCAGTGATTTTTTTTTTTCTCGCCTCGTCTTTTTTTCTGTAAGAACATTAATTTGGAGGCTTTTTCTTGCCTCTGAATAATTTATAATTTGCCTTGGAGAATAAAGGATAGAAACTTCTCTGTACTCAGAATTGTTAGCTTCTGTAGCTACATAACACCATATACACTGTGCATCTGACACATCCTTTTAAGGCAAACTTTGTAGAGATTCCCATCCCCTATGGAACTGTACAGGAAAGGCCCTCACTAAAAACAGGCTTGAGGCCAGGACACGTAGGGCAATTTGAAACAGATTTTTTCTAAGTGAGATCATGTGAAAATCCTTCTTTTTTCTTTAAGAGGAACTCCTGCTTAAAAATGCTTTTTGTAAGTATCTGATTCTAAACAACTGTTAACTTGTATAGCTATATTCAGCAGCAAATGCTCTCTTTTGGGTAAATATTTTTGATTTTGCAGTAATGCCTCAGAGTAACTTACGTCGTCGTTTCTATTTAGTGGGATTGAACTACAGTGTTTTACTCAAAAACAGTTTTGACTTTTTTCAGGTGGGTGGTTCTATGTTTGTTTTTTTTTTTTCCTCTAAAAAAACCCAAGCAAACAAAAACCCCCCTCAACAAACCTTCCCCCCCCCCCTTTTTTTTTCCCTCCTTAAACCAGTGCAAGGTTTAGTAGATATTAGGAGGGGAGACATAATTAAACTTCTTGTTGCTTATATAAAACCATCTCTTACCTGAAGCAAATACAATTCTGGATGTATAAATTACAAAGACTTGAAGGCGTTAGTCACACTGGAGGAGCTGGCAGTGAGAGAAGACCATTACAGCAAGGCATGAAGTGCTGCTGTCACAGCTACGGTCTAGTGCCCTGCTTGGACTCTCACCAAACTGCCTTACCCGGTTCCCAGCATGGGAAGCCAAGCGTGCTTTAAACCTTGGGAGTCTGAACTGCCTCTGGTCACTGATCCTCACTCCCTCCTGGCAACTGGACTTTAACCTTTTGATGCCTTTGCTGCTTCCCTTCCAAGTCTTGACCTGGTCTTCTGGGGTCTAAACAGGACTTTTTTTGAGGACTTTATTTAGGCAGACATCCTTTTGGTTACAGAGTAATCCTTAAGAGGTATAGTGAAGTGAAACTGCACGTGCCTTGTGCATACACCCTGCAGGACTTGAACACCAAGTCTTTTTCTAGATTTGGGCAAAAACTAAAGATTTCTGCACTTCCTTGGCTTAGTTTCCTTGCTGTTCTGAAATGCTTTTATGAAGCTGGGATCTGATCTACTGCCTTTAGTCCTAGCTGGCTGAATTATAGATGGATTCTAAACAAATTTTCCTACCCTGCTTTGCATGTTTTGGACCATGGCTGTTTCCAGAGTAAAACCGGACATTACTACTATAAAAACCGTACTTTGCTTTCCTGCTAAGAAAGCTCTCCTGTTGTATTGCTTTCCTGTTGATATTTCCACTACTACAGCCTCTTATTTATAGACAGAGAACATTATCTTAGTATTCCTGGTTTTGCTTGAATAAGAGTAATTTAATTGAGAAGTATTTTTCTGTTGTCCCTAATCAATTGACTAAATACTGGAAGCCTTGCCAGCAAAAGATAAGGCATAACAGACACTTGCATTTGGGAAGGGATTTGGTAATACTCAAATGTTCATGGTGAAAGCCAGCTCTTACCTTGCTGCTAACGGGAGCCCCACCATAACATTTCCCTTCTGTGCTGAGCGTGGACAGAGCACAACCCAGAGCTCCGGCCAGCACACACCAAGCAGAAGGATGCGCTGGAGCAGGACCTGTACTGTGGCTCCTGTTGAGATTCCCATCGCCTGACCAGCCTGAGCTACCACTGCTTTGGTTAATGTTATAACACTGCGTGGGATCAATTTGAAGTTATTGTATCTGAAAGTCAATAAAGTGTTATGTCAATGAAGCACATGTAGTTTAGACACATATCTAGTGTTCTAAGACTAAATGTTCTTTGCTTATTTTTGCAAGAAGCTGTCCCCTTACCTTGCTGACATCATTGTATTAATCATGCCCCAATAAAAGTAAAAAGTACAAGTAACTCTAAGAAAATAAAGACTATTGCTTTTTTACTATGGTCTGTCCTGATAGCATCCTTGGTCATTAATAAATGATGGTATGAAAATGTTTGTGATATGGAAAGGTACTTCTATTTGAAAGAATCTAGCAGGTTTTAATAAAAAGAATTAACAAAAAAGCTGTGAGATTAAACATCGGAGATAAAGAACTGGCCTTCGAATGGATGGAAAAGAACTGGAACAAAACATAACTAGTAAAGTTAGAGTTCAAGTTAGGGCACCCGAGCATTTTGTCCTACAGAAGAATAATGGACCCTTAAATAATTGAGGATTGGGACCTCTCTCACACTTCATTTGCAATACGGCATTGCCCACACATACTGCTGCTTGTGTGTTTCAAACCTATAGTGAATTCAGGTGTGCAGCGTAGCGAGACTACAACTTACCTTGTGGTATCCAGAGTTTTGGATGCAGTGTATACGTGCATCCCCTACCCACCCCTAGCAGTGCTAGCTGTTCTTCATTGCTGAAAAATGTTGGTTTAGGAGTTGCTACAGGGTGTTTAACCAGAACCTCTTTCTTAGGAGTTTGACTGTCTTTCCTAATTTAACAGTAGTACTTTCTTTTGTACTCATTATAAACTTCAGTGTAGCAGGCTTATGGCTTGATTTTTACATAACTTAAACTACATTTTCATTAAATAAAAAGTTAAGCTAAAAGTTCACCTAATCATAAACTTTTTAAAAAATATCTGTCCAGCTGTCTGCTATACAGATTTTATGATTTATGTAGAACTGCCTATAGGAGCTATGTAAATTTCAAATACTCTGTCTTACGTTTCTTAGACTTTCTTCAATAATCTTCTAAATTTCAATTGTAGTCCTTTAAAGATGGATATTATTACAAAATTAAGTAAACACTTTCTAATGTGTTTATGGTCATAACTTTTTTTAAATATCGCATTAATTGTAGATCATATTATTCTTACAACTTTTTTAATGTGGTTAAAGCACAACTTGCCTGGGTGCCCATATCCAAAATATTTTTGGATGTTTCCTGGGACATAGTTAACATTCTGTATCACCTACTGAACTTCAACCGGTCAGAGATATACCCGGGAAGGGGATAGGGGGGTGGAGGGCAGGGAGCAGCAGAAGGAGATTATTATGTTTCATTCTTTGTGCTGAATTCAGTCTTCCAATTTTTTTGGTGGTGGTAAAGCAAAACAATAGCATGAAGCAGCTGATAGGCAAGATCTTCTAAAGCTTAGGGTGTGAAACCTTAGCAACCTGATCTAGTTGAAGATGTCCCTGCCCACGGCAGGGGGGTTGGACTAGATGACCTTTAAAGGTCCCTTTCAACCCAAACTCTTCTATGGTTCTATGAAATCTGCATTTCTTGTGCTTCTGCTAAGAAAACTGGATATGGGCAAAATTACCTCAACCAGAAAAATATGCTATGTGTGAATTCAGAGATTTTGATCTACTACCTGCATGAAAGATGAATCTAGGCAGCCTTTGCTATCTAGTAGAAGCTAAGGAACTTCTCAAGAAATCACATCTTTCATCTAAATTACAAAAAACACAGATTGAATCCTTTTGTGCAAGGATGAAGTGGTGGCAAGAATGAGAGAAATCTGTATTTTCCTTATGAATACTTATCACAGGCACCTCAATTAACCTGTTCAGCTAACGTGAGTTCATGGAATTAAATCGGAGCAGGCTGACTGGCGACCAGATACGGTCAGAGCAGTCGGTGGGAAACACTGAGCGCTATTACCTGGGAAATGCCTGTTACCTTGGGACCTGCCATGTCATCTGGTTCATTTATCAGTCAAGCCTATGCCTGGGATCACAAGTGGCAGTGAGCAGGCAAGTGTCTGAGATTATTGGGTGGGGGCAAAAGAGACGTGAAAGCAGCAGAGTCTTGAGGTTTACCTTTCAAAAAGGCTCTGAGAACATGCAGCATGGACTCTGCCTTTGCTGGAGAGGCAGAGGGAATGTATGTTTAGAGTAACATTTAGCAAAGCTTGCATCAACAGACTTCAGTTTTCTTTAGCTAACTTTTTTGAGAGGTATGTTTGAGTTACTAATTAGCCACTTGCTGATGTAAAACACAATCCCTCTGTTGTTGGTAAGTGAAGAGGGTTTGAAGAGAAGGAAAAAGGTGTGGAGAGAGACTCAGACTAAAATAATCAGATTTTGTGGTCCTCTTCAGAAGGTGAAGTTAGAAGACTTGTCAACACGGTTGGGCCTTGGGGAAGGGCTACAGAGTCACAATACAGTTTGCTTGTAACATAACATATTTTAAAAGCTGTTCTGTTGGGGGAGAAAAATAAGTAAACTTGGAAGAATATATAATTTCCTGGATTGCTGTAGTAGCAATAGATTAGAAAAGTAGTCTCAGAAAGATACAATGATCATTGATTACTATTTCTGTTTGCAGGCTTTGAGAACTACCGTTCCAGCAGAGTTACAGGAGAAGTTGTCTCAGGAGACGCTTCCTGAGGAAACTACTAGGAAAACTAGGTTGTGTTCAGATTTTTTGGGTTTTTTTGTTGTTTATGCTACGGATTGTTCTGTTAGATTTTTTTTTTTTCCCCCCCACAAAACAAGAGCAACTTCAGGTATCACTGAATTCTGTCAGTACAGCAGGTTACCAATATTTTCAGAGCAGCACTCAGCATGTTGTTTCAGAAGACATCACTGCTAGTGATGTCGGAGCCTGCCCAGATCTGCCGTGTCATACCAGAGCTCAAGCCAGTCTTACTGGAGGCAGATTTCAAAGCATGGAGAATCTGTTCTCAGGGAATAACAGGTTTTTGTGCACCATGTTGGATCAACACTCTCTTAGCTGAGAAGAAACTTCCTATCCCAGTGCTTTTTTAAATGGAAACAGCAATGATTTCAAATAATAGGTAGTGAATATTACTGAAACTATGTTCTGCGAAGAAATTTAAACTGTTCAGCAATACACAGACTAAAGATACAGTGTAAAGGGACTTGATATCAAGAATGTACAGTGGCAGGACCAGAAGGCGCTACAGTTGAAAGCGGAAGCTGATGACTAAGGAGAGTTGGAGTTACAAGCCAGAAAACTGTGACTATGACAAGAAACGATAAGAACAAGAAATGTGAGAAAAACTGAGAGAACAGATTTGGATGGCTGAGCGCGTTGCAGTAGTACAGCTATGGCAGTGCCAATTCAGTCCAAGGGCAGGCATATATCGGAGTTGTTAGCACACTCTGAGGGACGAGATGGTGGTGTTTGCTTCTTGAATAGTTTGCAAGCTGTCACAAAATCATACTAGACAGCCAGCGAGTAGAACACTTAGTTCTTCCAGCCTGCTGATCTGGCAACAAACGCAATGCATGACTACAGGTATCTTACTTGTAAGATGACTTGGAAACTTTGAGGCATGACTTGTCCTTACTTCACAGAGTTTAAACTGGTGCCTATGGGAAGAATGCCAGGAATTTTGAATTAGTGCTTATCCATCCCTCCTTTAAAGATTGTAGCGTAAATTTTGATTTACAGGGACAACAGTGAGGTGCTGGCAAGTTATCAATTATGCTACACATAACAAAAAAATACTGATGAATATTAAGCAAAACGGATACAGCTGTAAAATTTTTGTGCTAAGTAGTGTAGTGGGATAATATCTTTCAATATTAGCGTTAACACAGTGTGCTCTCTGCCTTTCTGTACAACAGTCTATAATGACAGAACAAACTACGTGTTCAAATACCAGGGCATACTTAATGGTGGCTTTCAGTTTTTGAAGTACTTTCCCCTTTGGTTTTCATCTGGATTTTTACATTCCCTTTGCCTTTGGGTTTCTCTTGCACAAATATGCCTCCTCTGACATTCACTTTTGCATGCAGTCCTGGTCAACATATGTGAAATTACCAGGGAATTTTAATTTGTCCTTATGATGAAAGGTCGTTGGGATTGTAGCTCCACTTGACAATAACCTTGGTACCCTGTCACTCCCTCTTCTCGCCCACTTTCAGTAAAAATCAAAACCTTGTATTTTCCCCACTGTCTTACGTTCTCTGTCTCAACTCAAAGAGTATGCCATTTATTTATTCTATGACTAAATAACCACTCTGTTGGCAGACAACTAGAACTGTTCTGCAGAAAAATACTGATTATGTCCTTGTCACTCTCCCTCACCTCTGAAGCTGAAGATTAGATATGTACAGTAATCTATTTACACCATAGAATTTTAACCAGAAAGTTTTAACTCAGTTGTATAATTTAAAAAAAAAAAAAATCTAGAAAACCTCTCTTCCTACTTACGAGAAGAATGCTTACTGTTCTGTGCCTTTTTCTTGGTCATTTGCATAACCAGTAAGCTCTTAACAGTTTTTTGTCCAGATGTTTTGCTGTGTAAATTTTAGATGTGAGATTCAGAACTGTGTTCTGGAACAGCAGGTGATGAACAGAATGGGGAGCTCAGGTACCAGTAGCTGGAATTCTAGAGAATAATTTGAGACTGGCTGTGTAGTGTGTCTCACTCCCACTTCTGAGGGGCAAGGGCTTCCGAGAGCCTCTGCCTTGATGCCAGGAGATAATTATGAGGGTAGTACTTACTTCAATGTAAAGGATGTTTGTAGGCACCACTGAAACTGTAAGAATTCAGTTTCACTCAGTTCCGAATTAATAAAAATTGAAAAGTTGATATAGGAACAAATTGCTGTTTAAAATTTAAACTGTACAACTTTAGGTCTTAAAAGCTGGAGTTTTCATTTAGTTACCTTTATTTGCTTTCAGTATTTTATGACCTAAATAAAGTGTAAAAGTAAAATTAACATTAAAAACCCTGGCTAGACCTGGATTAAATTCAGTATGAGATGAATATGCTCCCATACTTATTAGAAATCCAGTAAGCTTTCTCTACTTGATCTTTTTTTGACAGAAAAACTGGTAATTTTGTG
Source organism: Calonectris borealis (assembly GCF_964195595.1). Taxonomy (NCBI): domain Eukaryota; kingdom Metazoa; phylum Chordata; class Aves; order Procellariiformes; family Procellariidae; genus Calonectris; species Calonectris borealis. The sequence goes on along the minus strand of NC_134319.1, from coordinate 20,230,531 downwards.
TCACTTCAAGCAAGGGTATGGGCCACACCAAATTTCTCCATGTGAAGAATATTAACATCTAAAACTTAGGGCTTTATTTATTTTTCTATTCACTTTAGTGAAAAAGTGTATGTGTAACCTCTTCATATACTGTCCTGGAGTAAAGTCCTCACTATTTCTCTTTCTGTACCTGGCCCTGTACTTTAGTTATCTTGAAAAACAGCAACATACAACCTATTTTGCTGCACTTTTATATGTTTTTAAACCTTAGGTTTTGTTGACAAACACAGTTCCTGTGAGAGAGTTGTTCACTCATTTTGACAAGTGCATCCTTTTATTGTTAAAACTTTTGACCAGAGAGCAGTTTCTTCAAATGCTTACTAGTACTTTAAATTTAGCGTGCTGCATGTTAAACATTTGACCCCTGCTGTGGGGGCCTAAAGCCTGAAGCTTTAGTCGAAAGTTTCATCAGAACTAAGAATTGCGAGCTGTTGTGACATGATGGGTAACTTTGAAAGTTATATTTTTTTATACCTGCTTTTTACCTTACTAAGTTTTCTGTTAGTCCCAGTGACTTGTAAAAAGCTATGCAGTGTGCTTAAACTCTTTCTGGAGATAGTTACAGTGTTTTTCCAGAGTAGCAGCAATAAAGACGGCTGAACTCTTAAACTGGAGATTTGGCATATATGTAGCCTGTAGTGTACAGTGTGTACTGTGTAATTTGGAAGAGATTAGTGTAGAAGGACAACTGAAAATCCACCATATGATGTCATTTATGCTGTGAAATACTGGTTAACATCATCACTCAAACTTAGCATGCTACAGACATACTGAGTAACTTTAATGATCTGTCTGTGTCCCTTGAAGTTGGCCAACATAACTTTATTTGTTTCCAGGAATCCATACACTTGATAAAAACAGTGATGACTGCTGTTCATGTACTACAGATGGAGGGAGGGGTTTTACACTGTAAGAGGTCCCAAACAGCAAAGTCCTACCTGAACAGAACAAGATGCGAGAATCGGGTGTGAAGTTGCCAGAGGAATGAAGTTTAACCCAAGGATTCTAGCCGTAGGCATACATTGGCATAAATGTATGTATATCACATCACCTGCTAGTTATTATCTGCATCTGACATTCAAAGATGAAACTTGGCATTTAAAACAGGAATCACCTAGTAAGAGGAAAAACTGACTTCTTGGTGTCCTAAGTTCTATCCCCTCTGTCCTTCTACTCAAAGACCACACAACACAACTTCAGCCCTACAATTGAAGTGCATCCGTTTTAGGAAGTACAGAAGAAGTGTTTACTTTAATTTATCTGTAATAGAAGATTACTATACTGAAAAAAGATATTTTTAGCTAAAATACTGGTATTAGTATAATTGGGGTTTGCTACTTCTTCTGCATCATTACTGAGGCAGTCTTTTATCCTGGCTGTACAGGGCAGATACTGTTTAGCAGCATAAGCATCTGAGACATTGTAGTTCCTCATAGACTTAAATTCGTGTCCTTTAGTAATATGTTAAAATTGCATGAATGTGTGTGAAGCTTAGGAAGAAGCCAAATTTAATGTGATATTAATTGGTACTAAAGAGTCTGAAGCTCAAAATGTTCTTCCATACCATGGAGAAGTTTTCCAGATTTCTGCTTCCTTCCTCATAAATTCAGATACAACTGGAGTATTCTGCAGAGTTGTAACTAACTAAAGTTGGTACTTTATACAGCTGTAGTTGAAAATGAAGGTGAATTTTTTTTTTAATCAAATTTGAAGCCAGTCCAAAAGGACAGTAATACACAAACCTAATTTTTCTGTAGCCTCTTCTTGTGACTTACAGTAGCAAAGCAATATGTATTGTCAGTCTTCTGAAGACTACTTGTAGTAGAACTATTACATTTCTACTTATAATTATTCAAAAGATTGCCTTTCAGTTAATCGTCTAATTTTGTGTAGTTTTTTCTATACTGAATACAAAGACAACTCTTCCGCAGTCAAGGAACTTTACTAACACTCAAGACCTTGTAAAAGGCAAGTAACACCTAGTCTTTTCCTCCCACAACTTTAGATCACCTATAATTTTGACCACTTGTATAAACTTTAATTTCCTTTCAAAGATATTTCTAACTATTAAATCTGTATCTCTGAAGCATCAACAAAAAGAGTAGCATTTACAGCTTTATATATCCTCCAAGATTTGTCAGAACAAAGTAAAGAAATTAACAGTTGGCTTCCTGCTATCTGGTTTTAAACTTGTATAAAATCTTTATATCCATTGCTATGATTGAATCTTTTCTACAGTGTTCTGAAACTGTAGCTTTTTTGATGGCACCAGTGATGAATACTTTGAATGAAGCTGCTTAGCTACTGCTTTCATCTTTAGTAGATGATGTTTTCTTTTGCTATGGACTTGTAAGATTTAAGTATCTTCCATGAAATTTCAGTACTTAAAAAGGATCCAATGTTGGTATGTTGATTAGTAGTAATGGAAAAGGCCATAGCATTTTTTCATTTATGTCAAAGCTTCCAACTTCCCCTCGTAGATAGCAATCAAAGGAAAACTGGAACAGCTCTGATAGACGTGTGGAAAATGTGAAGTATTCACTAACTTGGTGTTACATAACTTCTGGTTGTGCCATCGGGAGCAAAAGAGCTAAGAATTCGAAGTAAGCATAATGCCTCACTTCTGGTAGTACCTGACCTGTCACCCTCCCTGTTTAACCCCTTCTTGTCTCATGTTTAAAACCAAACTCTTAAGTTTCTGTCTTTAGCTTTTCAGATAGAGTATAATTTTCAAAGAAACTATCACCACACTTGACTTTTTCTAACCTAGTTTCCCACCATTTCAAAAATCAAAACAAAAACTTTACCATATTTAAGTCAAACTGTACAGTAGTGAAGAGAATTCAGAAAATCAGCAGATTTAATAGTGATGCTTTTAGCGGCAATAAGACAAGCTTCCTCATGTGTATAAGCATTTTTTATTTCATCTCTCTAGATAAGCACTGTAGTGATACCCCAAGACACTTTAAAACCTCTCGAAAAACTCAAGATTTGAAGACATGAAAGTACTCCAACATGAAGTAAATACTTCTCAGGAGAAGAGATAAAATTCCATCCGATTACTTCTAAGGTCCCTAAGCAATGGGGGTAGCAATTTAATATTCAGCTCAGTTGTAATCTCGAATATGGAATGCACTTAGTATTAAATGAGGAAAATTTGGCTTTTTTTTTTTCCTTTATATGCTTGCCAAGAAAGATTAAAATAGCCACACTTGCAGAAGTCTTTAGGGTTCTCACTCTTACTGGCTCCCATATTTACACTCTTCTCTTTTTTTTTTTCTTTTTTTAAGTATTGGGAGGTAGGAGATAGATAGTCGCTGATCTTTAAAATGTGTCTCTTGATGGCATGATCACAGACTTGATTTCCTCTTTTTTTTAAAAAAAAAAAGTGATTACCAGTACTTAAAAATAAATGAATTGTAGAAAAATAAGTTGTAGAAGACAATTCCAGTTGTATTCCAGACAATTCCAACTGCAGGATGGCTAAATTATGACTTAGCATTTTGTTTAAGCTACACGGAAACAGAAACTGCATGAAATTTCAGAAAGCATAATGTTCGTTACGTTTCTAACTAACTAAAGACTTGTGGAAGAGATTAGCTTAAACCCCTGTCTGTACCCACATGCGTGTTAGAACAGTGATTTTAACGGAGTATGAACTGTCAACGTGCAAATGACCAGCCCAAATTGTATGCTGTCTTCTAACTGGAGTATCAGAACATACCAAGTTCTGGCCTTTCTACAAATCCTGGGGGTTTTTTTGAACTGGTGTACAGAAGCGTATTGCCTACTGTATGTCTCGTCTGTACACGTAACTTAAGATTTTATGGGCGAGATCACTTTTGAAAGATCTCTGTAGGTTCTGTAATGTGTAATAAGAGTATGATGCTATGTTTCATTCTTCTGGGGATGTTTTGGGATCTTTCTCCTTTGCACAAATACTTACTTTCACACAAAATAACTGACTCAGTCATGTCCAAGACTGCTGCTCTGTTTGAACAACCTAGTTGAGTTCTGCCAAATGTTCTGGGGGAGACAAATTAAGGCTGTGATCACATAAGCCTTGTTTCCACAGGAAATAAAAATAGCCATGAAAAGTAGTTCATAAGCTAATCACCAGGTTATGAAGGAGAAAGATGATAATCAGCTTCCTTATACACCCTTCTCAAGATGTTAACCTTTCTGGTAGCCCCTCAGAAAAGGGGCTACCCACCCTTTACTATTACTACCATCACTATAAACGAAGAATGTGGTTGTGCTGCTTCGCGGCAGCTTCCTCCATGCGCTGTGAACTTCAGCTAGCTTTTCTAGTCTGCTTCTCACCTTAGCTATCTAATATCCAAAAGATGTGATTAAAAAAAAAACCAAACAAAACCAAAAAAGTAGTCATGACATTTTCCTCACACTAGGTAGTATTACCTGAGCTTTCTTCCTTTTTTCTTCAGTGAAAAAAGGGGTATCTTGATTATTTTAGACCATGATTGGTCTAAGCACTGAGGTACTTCGTCATCTTGTGCAGAATATTACACAAAATTTTACACCTTAATCAAGACTGAATAAGAGAATGGGTTAGTCCATTATCCTGATCTGTAACTAAGGCACCATAGCACCACTATTACAAGTAGTCTATGGAAAATAAGTATTTCTCTGGCAAGTTTCTGAAGTAAAGCTAGAGATGCAGGAATTTTCCATTTCCCCTTAGAAGAAAGATAGAGAACAGAATACTGTAATTTTTCGTTTGGTCAGTTTGGAGTTGGGGATTACTAACACTAGCCAGAATGTAGCAATTGCCTCCGTCCAAGTAATTCAGATACGTTGGAATTACAATCTCATACAGTATAAATAGCTGCTAATATCTGGCCTTTCTGGGCTGAAGTCTAACACTACATGTAAAAAGTCTGAAATTTACATTTTGATCTGAATGTGAATGGCTTTACATGAGTTTCTTTTTGGGAACTTGTAAGTAATTGGTGTAGCTGAGCTGATTTGCCATTAGTTAGAAATACTGCAAGTACATTCTGTGCTTGCCTGTCACGTTTCTCACGGTAGCTCCCTCATTCTCCGTCTTGCTCGCTGACCCATGCGGGACAACTTCTAATAAAGATCGAAAAGCGTTGCCAGCCTCCATGCTAGTGGAATTTATTTACGCCATAAAATCTTGTGCTCAGATAACTTGTTTTGTTTTCAGAAAAAGTAGCAATGCTTTCAATGATATAATCCCTTTTCTCCAACTCCCCAATATTGAAAAGTATTGCAAAAGTAACGGGTTTAGGCTGAAGGAAGGTTGAGCTGCTTTTCAGTCTCTTCAGGGGAGGGGAATGAAGGGCAGAGAGTGTGGACCCCATTAGCTGCCAGCATCGTCGAAGTTTACTGGTTTTAAGCATTCCATTCACATGGATTGATTTCTAGTGACTGAAGCATAAACTGACACACTGAGTAGTGAAGTCTGAACATCTGGAAAAGGAGTTTTAAGTCACCTTGCTAACAACTCTGGGCCTCTGTTTGATGCCTTTAACTTCAAAGACCATTGCAGGTTTTCTCTGTCTAAAGTAACACTGCAGTAACTTTGCAATTAAGACATGAGATCACAGTTTATTCCATCAGAGTCTTCCAGCAAGGCCAAAGAAAAGAGAAATAGCAGGCATACTAAAGCTTACGTTTAAAAGAGCCACACACACAACCCCCAGAATCCCCAGCAAGATAACTCTCAATGTTGTAGCAACAAGGGGAAAACTTACTAGGTCATCTCCATTAATCATAACCTAGCTAAAAAAGCAAACCCACTATAATCTTTGGCTGAAAAACTTCGGATCTATTATATAAAAGTCCGCAGACATCTGCATCTGTAGTACTGATGTCATATGGCATGGCAATTCAGAATTCTTGTGTTAATAACACACTATTTCACTTTTGTACTTCCTGCTAAAGTACAACTTGGGTAGAATTCCGCCCCCCCCGCAAAAAAAAAAAAAAGTCGTCATTCCTCTGCAGCTGTCAAAAGACTGTTCACAAGCTCCAGCAATTCTTACAGTAGGAAGAACTGTTAAGTGCTTCAAAGCGCTGTTTGCAAATAAACATTTAGTAAAGCCATAAGCATTATAGTAAAAGGGATAAAGACTTACCTCTGTACTCTGATATTTAAAATACAGTACTGGATAAATGCTATAGCATATTCTTTGAAACAGATTTGGGGGGAAAGACTTGCAGTTTTCTCTCGTGAAGTAACTTTATAACTGCTTGTGTTACAGATTGCCCTGAAATATGACCCCCAGATAGAAGAAGATCTGCGTAACTGGATAGAAGAGGTTACAGGGCTGAGCATTGGTGCAAACTTTCAACTGGGATTAAAAGATGGCATAATCTTATGCGAGTAAGCATTTATTGAGTAACCTTATTTTTAGTAGCTTTCCACTTTTGAGGAACTAAGGAGGGACTTTCTGAAGACTCCCCTTCAAACACATCAACAATAGTAGTCAAAGATAGCTGACAGTAGGGTGGGAGACAGCTTCTTTGAAATTGTGGAGAAGAATGAAAACTTAAATCTCCTTTATATTTCAGCAAAGATTTCTAAGTATTTCTAAATTTAATGGTGAAGCTCTTTTCTATAATAATCAAATGGCACACAAAAATTCTTATGGTCTGTTAGACTTGTTAGACCTGAGATCTGAGCTAGGCACTCTGTATAAACCAAAAAATTAACGATTTTGATGAAACTAATGCAACTAATAAAGCATGAGTGAAAATATTATATAATGCCTGCACCGATGGTATAAGGATGAGATTTATTGTTTAAGCATTTCCTTTTTTCACCTCCCTAGGCTTATAAATAAGCTGCAGCCAGGATCAGTGAAGAAAATTAATCAATCAAAACTAAATTGGCACCAGGTAAAACAAAAAAAACCCCAAAACTACACCTCTAACCCCTCCAACCCCCAAACAGTTCTTTTGTTCTGTATTAACAAATTTGCTGTGAATATGGTACACCTTAAATCTTAATAGCACCAAGTTTTGCATATCATACATACACAACAGTTGAGAATACTGCATACATGAAAAGCATTTAACAGAAAGCAACTATAGCTGAGATGACTCATAAATGGCAGTTGAGTATACATGTTTGATAGTAGTGCTTTAGCTGTTAGGTGAAATTTCAGGTGGAAGAAGAACATAGAGCCGTGTAGCAAGGCCTTTTTCCAAGTTAAAAAAAAGCTGTTAACTTTTACATTAAATCCCAGCTGTGGTTTTCCATCCAGGCAGTGCTGCAAGGTGTTAGGTCAATAGTTTGCCTGTACCTGGACATTTGAGGTCACTGTACGAAGTGTCCTCCTGAGAAAGCAGCTGGAGAGGATGGGGAGGGGAAGGACCTGAACAGTCTCAGAAGAAATGGTTGTGTAACAGAACTCAGAAGACAATATGGTGCAAACTACAGTATGTATTTTATTTCAGCATATCCAGATTTGATTTCTTACGAGTGCTCTACCTAGCACTTCCCCCCACAAGGGACTATCAAAGGGAACGTGCATTTAGAACAAGCGTTGGAAGGGTTGCTGGTTAGGGTTGACTGCCTTTACTGTTGTTGGGTCTAGCTTAATACTGCTGTGTTAGCCTCTTGTTTTTATTGGCATTGAACACTTGTATTTTAAAAAAAGTTTTACTATCTCTTAAGACTTCGGAAGGAAGGATGAGATTTAGTCCTTATTCCTTGTACTCCATATTGCTTTCCAATTTCTACAGCGCACAGTGCTAAAAAGTGCTAATAAACCGCAAAAGCTTAGTTGAATTTGTCCCATGAGGTGAGCAAGCTAATACCTTCAAACTAAGTTAAATGTTCTTACTATCCATACATTTCTCTTTTTGTTTTACTCAAAATTATCAATTGCTGAAGTCAAATAGCATGGACGGTATGTCAAATTTTCCAATTTGAAGCAGGTTTTAGATCAGGATTTCTCTTGGAAGGGACAGAGTTTAGAGAGTTTTGTCATCAAAGCCCCCTCTAACAAAGTATATGATACTCACTGATGGGGAGATGCCAGGCTAGATAAATTGATTTCTGAAGTCAATATTAAAACTAACGAAAAATAATCTCAAACTCCCTACCAGTCACTCTTAACCACGCCAACTGTTTTGTCCAGTTTGCACAAGGCAGAGAGCTTGTGTAAACCAAGCAAAACAAACCAACACCAGAAAGCTTTAAAATTACTTAGTTTCTGAATTGAAACACTGAGTAGAAAACTGGCTTTTTTGTTTCTGTTTAGCTGGAGAACATTGGGAATTTTATCAAAGCCATCCAAGTCTACGGCATGAAGCCACATGATATTTTTGAAGCAAATGATCTTTTTGAAAATGGAAATATGACTCAAGTACAGACTACTCTAGTGGCACTAGCAGGTCTGGTAAGTATTTGTACCCCTGGAATTGGCACAAATCCACATGCCAGTCCAGGTGCACCCTTACCACTCATGTAAATACAGAAAACAACACACGGCCTGTCAGGAGGGGATAGATCTACTGTGAGTCTGAGATGCTGCAGAGGGTGCACTTCAGAGGGCTGTGTCCCACTGCATGCCTCCAGGGAAGGCCTGGAGTTCAGAGTTAGGATTCTTGACTGCAGATGGCCTTGTTCTGGAGCTGCATGTGCATACACAGAACCGGGGAGGCTCACAGGAGAAGGCTCATCCCTGCAGAATATCCTTCTGACGGGATACTTGGGTAGCTTTGGAGTGCCACCTTCAAATGGCATGGGGAACTGTTACCTCCTCTCACCCCTGACACAGAGAGTTTCTCATGAGAGATAAACCTGCTTGTGGCATCACTTGAGAGCCCAGAGTCAGGGCCGTAAAGCCAGTGTTCCAGTAGCAGAAAATATACTTCAAATGCTGAATACTCTATTTTCCATCTCCCTAAATAGGCAAAAACCAAAGGTTTTCATACTACAATTGATATTGGTGTCAAATATGCAGAGAAACAAGCACGAAGTTTTGATGCAGGAAAACTAAAAGCTGGTCAAAGTGTAATTGGCCTGCAGGTAAGTATGAAATTCAAGTTTGCAGTTAATCTGTAATATTTGAGAACAACTTTCTTGTTTTGATTAACTGATATATTTTTTATACAAAAACAGCTGCAGAATTACAGTATATTGTTATCATGGAAGGAGGTATGAGGTTTTAATTCTTGTAAGCAGTTGATTGGCTTTGTAAGCCCAAGTGACTGCCTGGAAGGTTTTTCTGTTTGTTTTAAATCTGCAATAAGAGTGATAAGGAGGAAAGGAACACCTAATATCAGCAGTATCATCTCTGTCCTCTAAAGTGGTGTTAAAGTAGGAGTCTTTGGATAGCTAAAGCTCCTTATATGGTAGAAGCTTTTTCTCTCTCCACTTTCCTTAATAGTCATAAAAGCCAAAATAACTGGCATAAAATCTTAAAATTCCTGTGATAGAGAAGTTGTGGCAGTGTAATTGAATCATTACTGTCCAGGGTAAAAGTTAATTATTACATTTTGATGCATACATCCATTCTAATTGCAATGCAGTTGGGTAAATGCCAGTCACTGAAATGCCTTAGGATGACAGTTGCCTTTATTTTTCCTTTTGAAGCTCAGTATGGAGAAAGGGTAATTTATAGCAGGTAGTGGTCAAGCTACAGGAGGAAAGCATGCACTGTGATTACTTTTTCCATCAGCCATCACAGTTACCAACCGTATTTGTTTCCTTAGACTGTGCTTGCTGTACAAATAAAAATCACTGTTTCTGTCCACCTCTTCCTTCCCCCAATAAAGATGGGCACCAACAAGTGTGCCAGTCAGGCAGGCATGACTGCTTATGGAACTAGAAGACACCTCTATGATCCAAAAATGCAAACTGATAAGCCATTTGACCAGACGACAATTAGCCTACAGATGGGCACTAACAAAGGAGCCAGTCAGGTAAGCAGGACTGCGTGTGACTTTTGTAGAGTCGTTACAACTCTCAACCTGGGAGAGCCCGGTGGGATAGGGGAGTCCGAGAGTGGCGTGCAGTAGCAGAGTCTAACTGGCAGCAGTGAGAGGGTACAGTTCAGCTGTGCTTTTATGCAGTAATTGAAGAACTTAAATTTCTTCTCACTAACCAGCGTCTTCTGTGCTGAATATCTTAAGACATAAAAATGACCTGGTGCTTCTAGAATTTCTGGCTGGCTGTGTTATACCAGAAGAAAACAGTAACTTCATTTCAAGTACTAACTAGACAGAGGCAAAAAAGCAGCTGCTTCTTGAGCACTACCTTAGTCGAAACACAGTATATTCTCTCCAAAGAGTGAAATAAATGGACCTTTCTGCAAGGACTTTCTTCTGTGACTTACCTACTAAGTGAACACATGCTTGTTACACTCTAATTCCTACTTTCTAGCACACCAGTAAGGTGTGCTATTGTAATCATAAATCTAGTAATGGCCGCTCTTGACCTTCTTACTGAACCTCTACAATCCTGTTTTATTAGGCTGGTATGCTGGCACCAGGTACCAGGAGAGACATCTACGATCAGAAGCACATATTGCAACCTGTGGATAACTCAACTATTTCATTACAAATGGGTACCAACAAAGTAGCTTCACAGAAGGGAATGAGTGTGTATGGGCTTGGACGACAAGTGTATGACCCCAAGTACTGTGCTGCACCAACAGAACCTGTCATTCATAACGGCAGCCAAGGAACAGGAACTAACGGGTCAGAAATCAGCGATAGCGATTATCAGGCAGAATACCCAGATGACTATCATGGAGAGTACCAAGATGACTATCAAAGAGATTACCATGGTCAGTACAGTGACCAGGGCATTGATTATTAGCTTTGCAAGAAAAGTTCAGTATTAGTCCATTATTTTATTCAGTAAGAACGAAACTAGCCTTGTGGAATTGTTACCTGTCTTTCCTACACACTATGCTTAATGTACCTGAAGAAATATTGCCTTACATACATTCCCTTTTCCTTTCTCTGCCCTTTCCCTGTCTAGTTGCCTTTAGTGCTGTAACAGTTGTAGTCTACAGCATAAACAATAACTGCATATGAAGTAAAAGGAATACTGTGAAAGGGGGAGTGCTCTTGTACAGTCAGGTCGTCTAATGAGGAGCTATGCATTTTCACAATCTCTACTTAAGTAGGTATTTACATACCACATTAAGCCTTCATTTTACGTATCTACAGCTTTTCTGTTTTCCAGATGAGATAAAAGAATTTCATGCTTAAAGTTAAATGTGGTCTTTGCCAGTTAAATCTAAGACATCACATTAGTGATTTAAATATCATTTATTATGTTTCTAAAACATTGTTTGCTAATGGTAAGTCCTGCATTAGACATGAGTGTGCATTTGTGATTGTGCATTCATTCCATTATCAACACTGACCAAACTCTTAGAAATAGTTGTCTTACTAAAAAGGGAGCTTGTACAAAGTCTTGAGCCAACAGAAGTCCCATGATTGATGGTGCATTTACCTTTTATTGTGCCATAATATAACCATGTAGAAATGCTTTTTCTTCCTTCAACTGTATTTATTGCCACACTTCTCAAACTGATCCCAGTGTATTTTTATAAATAAATATTTTTTTCTTAAAGGTATGTAGAAGATCCTGTCTCATTTGTTACGCTACCATTCTTAAAGATTAGATGCCACAGAAATTATTCCCAAATCAGCATCACCTTTGCCTGTGTTAAGGGTAATGTAGAACTGCTGTCACAGTTCGTGTTTTCTTTTCCATGGGATTTAATCCAACAACCTTGTAAAAATCTCCTGGGAGTGAGTGACAGTGACTTAACAGGAAAGGAATGCAGCTCCTTTACAGCAGAGTTCACTTCCCCTCTACATGACTGTGAGGTCATGACCAGAGATCCTTAGCTGTTCGCTAAATCCCTGCTCTTCTCTCAAGGCAAATGAGGAACTGCACACATTTAAAGCTGCCTCTGCTTCAGCCTATAACCTTCATACCATCACGTTCAGAACTCAAAACACTCTTGCTTCAGACTATGTAAAGAGATACCCCAACCGCTGTGCCTGCTGGTCGGCAGTCTGAGTTCTGAGTTTAGTTACCGACAGCAGAGCTTTATTCCTAAATGGAAAATGCTTTCTTCCTCACCGTGGAGTGCAGACAGGCTGTACTAATTTACCTGGGCTGTTTTTAACAGGAGAAAAAAGAGCATGCTATCAATGGGGGCCACTGTTGCTGATCCTAACCTTTGTAAAAAAAAAAAAAGGTATTTTAAAAGTATTTACTGCAGATTAAACTTATTTGCATTAACATATAAAATCTTTTACACTTGCAAGTTCTGGACTTGTAAAGGATTCTTCCCTCAAGCCTAGAATTGGTTTGTGCTTTGCTCCATTAGTTTCTATCATCTTTGGGTGTGACGTGATGATCTGATTTTCAGCTGACCTATTTGTTGAATAAATCTTAAGCTTATCAAAGAATTTAAATTTGAAAGGACCTCTGGAGGTCACTGGTCCAAGCCCTGCATCTGAAGCAAAAGAATTATTACCAAGATGTCTGTTAAGACCTACTCTTCCTGAACTATACTATTTCCCCCCCTTCAAAATAATAGCATTTAACAATTTAGAACTATTGTATTGAATGCTGAAAAGCAGTGCTATGATCAACAACAAAAGCTGTGTTGCTTTCATAGTTTGGGTGAAGGCAGGGTCTCTTTTTGAAGGCCTGAACCACGCCCTCGTACTCTTCCTGATTCCAAAACTTATGCTTTAAACTGCTTGCACATATTTATTAGGCATGTACTTGAACAGAGGAAACAAAACAACACACAAACTGTTCTCAATATGCCTGATTTCTTTCATCCACAGAGGTATCCAGTAGAATCATAACTGAATTAAGTGAGAGTTTGAAGTAGACACTAAAGAAGACCAAATGCAAACTGCCTTGCTTAAAACAATAAGCTGTAATACTTAGCCATTTCCTGGTGTACAGACACCAGTAGTCCCCATCTCCTATTTTTAAGGAATATAGTTATAAAAGTACCTTTCATTCCTCTGAATCCAATCTTCCATAGCTGCAGGGGGGAAGAGTCTACACAGTAGTGGGCTGCTTTGCAGGGCAGATGTTGAAATTCCAGAAGTGGCTTGGACAAGTACCAGTACCTGAACTAGTCCCATGTGTTCACGTGAGCTGTGCCTACATCCATCCCCACCACCTGCTTTATAGTTGCCTGACTACAACATCCTGCAGGGGAGGACAGCAGTGAGAAACGAGCGCTAAATAGCATCAGCTTCTGTAGGGGTGCTTTATCCCTCTAACTCAGGTGAGGACTCCTGCCACACAGGAATGCTACAGTTGGAGGTTGTTGACACAACTGCTAACGGAATGTATGTAAGATTGGGAGGTCCTGTGTTGCACCTGAAAGCTATAGAGCTATGCTTTGTGTACAAAATTTAATTAAGTAGTATACATTTAGAATGTACATTCTCTAAAAATATATGAGACTCTCAAAACATACTGTCACAGTTGTAATTTCTAGACTATGGGCAGTACAGCATTGCTTAAATGAAACACACTCAAATACAGCTTAATTTCAGTACCTTCCTTCTTTTAAAAAGCAAAACATTATTTTTACATTGTGGAGACACTACTACTTGGAAGCAATGTTACTGGGACCTGTGGCAGAGGAAAAGTTTTGCCCCTCTGTAAGTACCCTATCTGCACACTTCCTCACAGTTAGAGCGCTATTGCTTACTCACGTGATTTTCAGTTCCCACAGCATCCACAAGCCAAGCACCAAGTACCCAAGTGTAGTTTTAAATAATGAGAGGTACCAAGTCACAGCCAGTAGATGACCAGCTTCACCTGCCAGGCAGAAAATAATTAATCTATTTCTTTCCCCTTTTCATCATCTATCCCATATTCATCAACTTTTTGAAGTGGCTCATATTAAAGTGGACAAAAGTTAATTAAATGAAGAATAAAAAGCCAGTATTTCTTAGCATCCCCTAGCAGATAACTAGTCTCCTTTCAACAGCAGGAGATGAGATACAGCATTTAGCTGAAACAGATTTGTCATTCAGGCCATCAATGAGCTCTTCTGTATGTCACTTCCAAGCTGTGACTAATCAAAGGTTTATCAATCTGTTCATTATGGCAGCTTATGAGTCACTTACCTGCAGTAATGTCTCACTTCCTATACTGATGGGCACTGTACTGAAATCCCTGCTTGGAGTCATCTTCCCACCTCAAACCTCCCCTCAAACAAAATGTTAAAGGAGCTTTTGAACAAAGAAAAGAAAATCATGTGCCACTGAGTAAAATCTAAAACTACCCCATACTCAGAACGAGGTGGAGCCCATGAAAGTGTATTATAACCAGGGGCCAGGCATAAAGTTTAAACAAGCCTCAGAATTGCTCGCAAGGAAATGCCGACAGACTGTTACCAGTCCCTCTTCTGACTAGAGCCCTGACAGTCTTCTCTACATTCCTAATTAAAAGAAGGACACCTAGCTCATAACCATTAAGTATCTTGACTGCAGAGAATTTAATCAATGGTAATTTCCATCAATGAGCTCAGTGCTGTCCTTAATTGGTTGCACTGGCTGTTCAGATATACAGAATAAATCATGAAACAGTCATCTCAGAGTGCCTCTTCTACAAATGTTTCTACGTTTACTGATCCAGGGATGACTGGCCCAGTGTTCCCAGAGAAGCACAAAAACCCCCATGTTAGCTGACACACCAAAAAGCTAAAAACAACAGCTCGATGACCTTGTCGACTTAGTATTTTTAGGCTGACAACATAGAAATTTACAAGGAGTTTGTTTATTAACAACTTCCAGACCATCATAACAAGTATATTAATAAAAATCAGATGTGCTGACACACAAAATACATTATTCATACAAACAGATTGTGTGTCATTTCACCAGTGCAGAAGGTACAACAGAGATTTAGAGAACTAATACTTTGTCCTGGGGTATTGGTAACCTTTACTTTTTTTCTATGACTGTTTGTGCTATTGCCGGTCTGCCTTCATACTTCCTGGTGCATTTCACGTTCACGTCTACAACAAGAGAAAAAAGGAGTCAAACAATGTGTAGCACTAGTCCTGTTGCTGCGTTTAAATGTCGTAAGAGTGAACTGGGAAAATAATTAAGGATCTTTTATGTCTCAAATCCACAATCGTCTCGCAGGGAATAACCGCACCCCCCCCGCCCCAATTTCTGTGCTCGGCAAAAAATTACTGAAGAATGCAATAACAGACCCAAACAATGAAAAGATCAAGTACAGCTATCCCTCACGGAAGCAGTGCTCTGTAGCCCAACTGCCTGTAGCAGAATGCCCACAAGACTGCGTGAGAGTTTGCTAGAGCCTGGTACCTCTTGAAAGCAGACCAAGAAAAATCACCGACATCTGTTACGCTTGTGTAAGAAGTAGGTAGGAGGACACAAGACACTAGTAGTAGTGCCCAGCAGGCGTAGGTGCCAGAGTGTCTGTTGCTGCAGAATCTTTCTCCAGCAGCCCTGGCTTGGCACCCCTGATGCTGGGGCGAAATCAGCCCAGATTCTGAACTTGCTTGGTCAGCTTCTCAGGTTGGGCGATTTGCAATATTTTTTCAGGTGTCAGTTAGCGAGCATTTACTCTCAGGACTTTCCCAAGCCTGGGGTGTGGGGGAACACTCCCTTCTGGCACCTCAGCTTTTTTACCCCAGCGTAAAACAGAGTAAATAAATACATACACTGATAGAAAAGAAAGAAAGCAAAAGGGTGGGGGTGGAGAGGGAAGGCCTCTAAGCTCTGATCTTACAGCTCTGGAACTTCAGCAGTTCTGGCATGAAATCAAGCAGCCCACCACTCTTCTGACTTTCCTACAGCAGACATGTGAAGGACTATCTGAATAGGATTGATCTTCCACCCCCTTGCCATTGCCAAATCTTTCCCTTCCTCTGCTGGGCACACTGGGGAACGGGAAGAAGGATGAGAACAAATATTTGACCCATCCATTTTGCACCAGCAGAGGATTTCCTGAGGAGGGAAAGCAATAGAAGGAAAAACAGGCTACTGGGTACAGCATGTTGGTTGCTGTAAGACATCAGGAGACACATGACAGCTTACATCCATTCTTCTTGGGACATAAAGGCAAACACATTAGCTGGCAGACAAATACATATCCCACACTCCTGTCTCACCATAGGTTGGAGCTCTGTCCCATCTTCATTGTCCTGGAAAGGTCTCATGCTTCTGTGTTTTTGCCCTTCTGTTAACTTGTTACACTGATTCACAAAGGTCTACAAGCAAAAACCAGGGTGAGATCACTTGGGAATGCAAACCATTATGTAAATAAAAACTACCTGGTAAAGGAAGATAATTAGCCTGGAGCTAAGAAACTGTAGCTGGTTCCTAGGTGGATGACACTGCGTGATACCGGGAGGGACTCTGCAGAGGCAGCAAGGGTGATGAATGCAACTGCAAAGGATGAATCAAGAATCCCTGTTACATCTCCTGCTACAGGAATGAGGACTCTGGCTGTCTGAAATCCCTCACCCAGCTCTCCGCCCACTGCCGCATATTGTCCTGAGGGCCACAGAGCCTCCCTTCCACTCCCAGATGTTTGTAACCCGACTGCAACACAGACATCCCAAGTCAAATGCCTTCATGTGTTGGGAAACTCCAAGGTCTTGGCTACGTGAGCAAACTTACTCTTGATCATGCAACAAGGAGGAGTTTTGATGCGCTGCCCCCAGTTTTTCCATACAAGGTTACACAGCCTGCCCTGCTTGGAAGACTCCTTACCCCTGTGGGAAGTCCTCTCTTCACCCGAGGCCCTAGGGCATGGCTAATTACAATGAATTAAGACCAGAGTTAAAGAGAAACTACCACAAAGTTTGGAAGTGGAGAAAGGAAAGCCTTTGTTTCGTGAAGGAGAATTGGCTTAAGAAGTATTTTAGCATTTGGCAAAACAGAGGGAGAAGAACAAAGGTCAAGGCTTCAGAGTTTTCCATTCAGTAACATCTTCCTATTCAGGACGTATGCGTAAGTACTGTTCTGAATCAAGGCCAAAGAATATCTATCTGCTTTCTTCTGTGCAAAGGGTTAAGCCTATCTTTAGGCTGCCTTTTTGTTGTTTTTTGTTCTCAACAAAATTCTATGAACATTACAGGGAAACTAACAGCAGCATTAAAAAAAACCAAAACAGTTGTTCTGACACTGTCCTGAAGAAATCCATCCAGAAGATTCGTATCATATGAGCTATTCTGGCTGCTGACTTTGTTTTTCATGAATCACTAAGATTTTCTTTGTCGCACGGTTTATGAAGGAAAAGACAGAACTGGCAAAAATAGCATGAAAGGAAAAAACATCTACATCTTCAAATATTCTCTTAATATGAAAGGGATGGCATACATACATTCAAATGCTTCAGATACAGCTATTAACTAAAGCTCTCCATCACTATTAGCAACATAATGATTCTTCATGGAAATGCTTGTAATACAATATAGTAATTATGAGGGTAAAGACACAGAACAATCAGTCCCGAGGCAGAAGAATTTGATCAAGAGACAGAAGACAGCATTCTGGCAAAAGAATCTGTATAGGTATGGAGCAGAGCAACTCGAGGTTGCATGAAGTTTGTTCAGAACTACAGCGTCCATAGGATATATATGGATACCTGGCCTGCTGCTGGCAACAAGAAGCTCCGTGTTGTTTACTTTTGCTTGTCACCATACAGTAAGTCACAACAAATATAAACATCTAATCTTAGGGCATCCCATGGATCGGTCTCTGCAGCTAGCTCATTTATTTATTTATATTTTTTAATTACCAACAATATATTGAACATATATCTAATAAGTCCTAAAAAGTCAGCCATTACTTACAGGGTATGATCTAAAAGGTGGCAGCAGATCATAGCTAGCACACAGGAGCCAGAGGGAGCCATTTACTTCAGTTTATAAATACACATATGATTTGCATCCCCGAGCCCATCCTGTTCTAAGGTGTTGGAAAGGAAATAGCACAGGTCATGGGTTCAAATTACTAGGTCTTGGGGAAAAAAAAGCCCCCAGAAGCTTAGAATGGCTCAAATATCTTTGCTGTTATCAGTGAGGTTTACCAGCAGTTCCTGATCCACGAAGTATGGCTTGTCTGCAGATCCGTCATTCGTTTCCATATCAATAGCAAAGCAAAGGAACATGGCATCTGCTGTCACTTCAAACACAGACAGAAAGCTGTGGGACATCAAGTAGGCAAAAAATCCAACCAGCAACAGCGGAACTACCCACGCTTGCAATTCCCGATGGTAGTTAAATGCCATCAACCCTCCAAAAATAGTAAAACATACAACAAACACCTGTAAAGGGCAGCAAGAGAGAAATGCAGCCTTATTAATCATGTAGAAATGTTTCTTAAAAAAACCAAAACCCCAAAACCCTAAGGCAAATACATTACAGCCAATATTTTAACAGCACATCTCATCTGGGAGATAGCTATGCAGTTTCTGGCATCACGTAGTTGTCACACTTTGTGTTCAATTCAGTGTGTAAATTCTGTAGGGCAGAGGCAATCTTTTACTATATATTTACCAAAGACTCGTTGCAATGGGAACTGTAAGAGTGGTGCCAAGGACACTACTATAATACAACTAAACAACTCTGTAAACACTACGACAAGGATTAAATTGCTCAAACATTATTTTCTCTCCCGAACTCATTTTACAGCATTAACAACACTGAGTTTAACAAAGATAAACCTTAATTACTTTAGATATAAGAAAAGATAATCAAACCCTGATTTTTCACTTCATTCTTACAGAACAGTACTTTTCTTACTCCTACCTTTCCTAGAAACAGGATAAAATCTCCAAAACAGCTAATGGATGCAAGTTTAGCAGAATTCTTTGCCACAATAAAGACAGCATCCTTTGCTGATGTACAAAAATTTGTCCCATTTATGGCTGTAGTTGTGTACACATGCTGAAATGAGAGAAGATAATAATGCAGTGAGAAAGACTTATAATCTAGATTTTACTTCAGCAAAATACAAAGCCTTAAACTCTATTTGGAAATACTGACTTTATGAATATAAAGAGTTATTTTGCATAATATGGCAATTTTAAGTGACTACAATAACTATGCTTCTAACTTCAAATAGTTTTTTCTACATAATTTCCACCATTAGCAAATGCTAGAATAGTGACTAAATTTCTGAACCCACCTTTATCCAATTTATTTTAAAACACCAAAGTTCTCTACCCTCATTTTTGTTAATGAATATGACACAATTACCACAAAACACTTACTTACCTGGAGTCACACTATCCAAACTTGCTTATTTTCTATGACTGTATATCCAAGACTGCTGGCAAACTATGTAAGTGGAACAATCAAGTTAGGTAGTTACAAAGTCATTTAGAAGTTGGCAATTAAAAAGCTTTTATACATGGCTCTTTCAAACTATTGATATGCTAACTGAAATTCAAGCTTATGGCTATAGCCATAAAATAAACTTTTTCATGAAAGATGAAACCAATTGTGAAAATCACTGGAAAAGAACAGCTAAAGGATCCTGGACTAGACCAGTGAGTGTTAAGTCACCAAAAAAAACCCAGAATTTCAACAGACAGTAGGGGCACTCACGCTTTTTTGAGGTATTGAGGATTTTACAAGATTTCTCTTTGTGGAAACTTGCCAAGACAGGTGTGGAGGACAGAATATTTACCTTCATGGATTGCATTATTTTAGCACTTGTTGTGCATAAATTGACATATATTGTCCCATTTATGGACCTCCTCAACGAGGTTTTGAAACTGTGTCCAAAATAACAGCTAAGAAAAACAGCACTCAAGATATCTGAAATGTATGCTGAACTTTACCAGCAAGTGTTATGAGTAGTTTCCCTTTACTCAAAATATTAGAAGGTGGACTATGCCACAAAACATTAGTTACATCTGGTACGGTCAGGAAGAACCACAGTGTGCAAGGGATTACTGTTCTGAAGGAATTAATACACCCCAACATGTACTCGGTGCTTAAGTTACTTTCTGCTTCATCTGGAAGTGAGAAAAAAAAAAACTGGTTTGCTGAAAGTGAATTATACTGGCCTACTGCAAAATACTTCCGGTTCAAAAATCTGTTTTTTCTCACTTACAAATCAAAATATAAAATAGCTTCAGATATCTAAAGGCAGAGAAAATTTATTTCTGCAGAGTCCAGTTTTACCCCATAGCAATTTCTGTAACATACTGTAGTGTAGCAAAGTTATATTGATATTATCTTAAAATATTACAGAGAAAGAAAGAAATTAAATGCAAAGATCTTTTGTCTTTTTATTGTGGATATTATTTATTTTATATATGACAAAGGATTTTTTTTTTTTCTCTGATAGTAAGTAAAAAAGGAGTAGAAGTAAAGAGTGACATCCTGTAAATATTGTACTTACATAGTAGCAAATACATCCATAGATAGAAAAAGTATAAATAAAGACCATGGATTTATTGCCTGCTCTAAGAAAAATCAAAGACTCCACTGAACTCTACAGAAACACGTAGAGTGTCTGCATAAAAATCTGTTTAAACAAGCAAGTTCGCTTTATTCCTAAATAGGAAAAAATGCTTTCTGTGCTAACCTTCATTTATACTGACGCTGTTCCTTTCCCCGGGCAGCGCTGCAACAGGACCGGCAGAGAGGAGTGCCCTTTGGCTGGGTCAGGCGTTGACTACAATACCTTGGCATTCTTGGTTGCCTGCACCTCTGAAAGAGATGCACCCTTGTCCCACCTGCCTCGCTCAACCCGACAGGTTTGTGAGCAGCCTGCTGCCGCCCCGCGTTAGGAAAGCCGAGGGCCTGCCAGCTCGCCCGCAGCAGCACCGGCCCAGGATGCGGCCGCAGCAGAGCTGGCAGTTCGGCCAGGCCAGCGCCAGCCTTGCGGGGCTACCGTCTCCCGAGGGCACAGGCGTAGGGTAGATGGCCTCAAGTCAAGCTCCCTCTCTGCCTTCCATCTGTAGCTGTCACTGCGTATTTCAAACATGGATAGACCTATCTATATATATATGCTGTGAGTTAAGCCTGTTTCATCATCCCCATTAACAGATGGAAAATTGAGAGGCGAAGTGGAAAAGGCTTTTCTAAGTTTGTTTCTGTCCCTTAAGAACTAAATTCACAGAGCAGATCCTGATCTGGTGAGGTCAGTATAAATTTTGCCAATAAATTAAACAGAGATTCTGTATTCATTATAAACAGCAAAAAATGTCCTGTTTTAAAAATTAAAAAGAATGTTGAAAATGCATGTGCACTTGTACAAACATTGTTTCCAAACTTAAAATAAATAACCATTTGTTTGCACTCTTGAATTAGCCACTTTGGTATCTGAGGAATGTGCAACGAAAAGAATTTCTGATATTTATTAACTAGAGCAGTTATCTTGGAAAGACTGAAAATAATGCTGGACACTGAATACTACCTGCTCAGGGATTTGTCATGTTACAAACCAGCTGATAAAAAATGGCATTTATAACAATTACAACTTCAACAAATCATGTAAGTATCAACTAGACATAACATCCAAGCAAGAAAGGCGGCCAGGTGATAATCCAACATTATAGAAGGAATAAGAGAGACACAGAAATGAATGAACTGCTGAAGGCTACAAAACTAGTCAGTGACATAGGTGAAGCAAGAACGTTACTATTACAAGCTGAAGACTTAGCCAAGTGATCTCTACCTTTTGGCAAAAAATACGTTTCTGAGGAGAAAAAAAAAAAAACATTTGGAGGGTTTCTTGTTCAACCTAGACTGTGGCTCCATATATTTTCCTCACAATTCTCAATTTTCCCATACAGACCCCAGACCCTGATCCCACCCAGCCACACAGAAATCTACACGTTCTCACTAACAAAATACATGTCTAACATTTAAGCAAATGTATGTTTCCGTGAAACTCAGAGTTGCACAGAAATGAGCTCAAATGATTTCTCATCCTCACCCGCCAAAGAACACCTAACACATGCAAGCTATTACCAATATTTGCAAATCATTTTGGACTTTGGGCTAAAAAGCTTAGATAGCCCATTAATATTCCAGTTGCAGGGTATGTGCAACAGCCCATTCCCTTTCAAAGAAAAGATAGTTAGGTTAACGAAGGCTAAGGTGGTAGACCATGGTCAGCAAGAACCTGCTATAATTTAGAAACAGGTTATTTAAATGTGTTTTTCTACAGAATGTATTCTCTTTTCCCATGCACAAAAGCTTTAGTGGACTTCAAAATGGTTGAGAGAAGGGCAGCAGGAATGATCCAAAAGGTATGGAATGTCTTCTGTCTGGGGAACAACTGAGTAAACCAGGCTCTTCTGTCTGGAAAAGAGATGACTGATGGAGGATGTGGTAAGAGGGCTACAAAATCATGAGAAATGCGGAGAGGGTAGGTAGGGTTAGATGGCTTACTGTTTCTTCCAGAACAAAGACTAGGCAGGGGGAAGACCATACAAAGTAGTAGGAGCCAAATTTGAAAACAGATGATATTTCTTCTCACTGCAAGTCTGTAAGCTGTGAACTGCAGGACAAAGGATGCTTTAGCTGCTAAAAGTTCACATGAGCTCAAGGGAGACTGGGAAAGTTCAGGGAAAAGGAATCCACTGAGAGTTATTAAATAGACAGAAAACATACTCAGCTCAAGAAGTCCCTAGGCTGAAAACAGACTGAGAAACAGCATGGGGACAGGGAAATACACACTCGTTCTACCTTAGTGTTCACTCACAGCCACTGTTGGAGATGGGATACTGAGCTAGGTGGAGAGTTGGTCTGGCCCAATATAGCTATTCCAGTTTTTATCTTTGCTTAATTAATTGATGTTTTACAATGGTAGTCTTTGCTATCGTAACAAGCAAGTAATAATGGCATCGATAGCATACCATTGATCAGATAGCATGGGACATAGTGGGTCAGGAACAGTCTTTATCCTTGCACCAGCAAGTTGGTACTGTATCACCACCTTTGTGAAGAACATGAGGCTCCTCTGGCTTGGAGCCTGGGAACTAGACACGAGTTTCTCAGCGTCAGGATGAATAAATAAGGAATGTGAATGTTTACATATTTCCAAATACCACAGTATGAAAAAAAACCTATTTAAAGAATACATCCTTCTGTGCCTCTCAACACAGAATGTCAAGGGTCTTGGAAAAATTGACCTGCTAGTTTCATGAGAAAGGCGCTGTGGCTCAGATCCAGGCCATAAGTTCCCCAATTGTTGAGAATAATTGCTACTTTGTGTAACAGCTGAATTCAGTCCTCCGTTCTAGGACTTGCTTTAATAAAAAGAGCTTGGGGAAGAGAGGATTGCCATAGCAACAGAATCTTCTTAAAAAAGAAGCAGGAGACATGCTGGTCTCACATCCCACTTCAGCTTTTTCTGCTCTGCTGGTATTTTCAGCCTGATCTGATCTCGTTGCTGCCAACTCTCTTGGGGGCTGCCCTGGTTAGCTACACCCAGTGCAACACTGTGCAGCTCAAGCTGGACTTTTAAGTGTCTCAGCTTGCAAGTGTCACAGCTGCCAGTGGAATCCCCTCAGAAAACAAAATCCAGTGGTAGCAAGAGGCAATGACATTTCTGTGGCTGCTGTACAGCAGTTAGTGACCCAGTGAGAAAGCTGTATCATGTCTCTCAGATAGTGGTGGGAAATTACAGCAACATGGGCTTGTGAGGCCCCACTGAAGAAATGAGGACATGTAAGACTGGAAGGGACTTTCAGCCATTCCAGTCCCTGGCTATTTCAGATTAGCACATTATACAATTTCTTCTCTTAAGTGGAAAGCTCCCTCTTTAAACTACTTAGGGCTTTTCCCTCTCCCAGTCCTTACACTTGGAGCTATTCCAGGCAGTTGTCCCTCTGGTTCTTAGGAACCTTCTTGCAACTTCCAGACAACATTTACTCATGAACAGTTTACATCTACTCATTCTTCTGCTGATCTTGTCTTGGCTCTTATTCCTCCTGCTGTTTCTCTTCTTGATATACTCATAGATGGCTAATGGGCTTGCTCTTATCCTTCATTTGTCAAAGTAGACACGCCAGGATATTCCAGTCCCGCTCTGTGAGATAAGCCTGATCACCTAACCAGCAACTTGTACAATGGCATTTATCCCACTCTTTCTGGTGCAAGTATTTAATCTCATACCTTCCAGGACTAAATCTGCCCTTTCTGCAGCCTTGTTAACTAAAGGCTATTGTCTTGTGGTTGACAAACACACGGAGAATATTCTCCTCCCCCACTTCCAACCAATAAGCACACAGCTAATACAGAAACAGTTATTTTTGATTTTCAGGCTAATTACCATCTGTAAGAAACTCTTCAATAGCCTCCTGAATTTTCCCAAGCAGTCCAAGAAGCACAAATTTCCTTTATTTCTATTCCACCGTATACGTGCAGACTGGACTTACTGGAGAAAATCTTGTCCTTCAACTTTCCTTGCTTCCTACTCTGTGCGTCATCTACTCCCTCCATGGCTGTCATCCAGTGGGTAGGACCAACACAACTTTCTCCTCAGAGGGTAGTTGGGTGTCCCTTCCTGCAGCACCGCACTGCTATACCTGGGCTCCATTTCAACCACAGGGGTTGGACCATAAGGATCCTGCTTTAAGTGCCCATTGCATCATGATTATATCATTACTGGAGTTGCTTACAGTGGCTTCTGCAGTTAGTGCGACAATATTCTCGTTTGGGATTTCTGAAATAAAATCAAACTGAACATTTCCAGAGAGTTGTTCATAAATTGCTCTGCTTAAAAGCACTGAATTACTGGTCACTTGCTTCATTGCCTTTTATTTTCTCTCTCTCTCTCTTTTTTTTTTTTTTTTAATGGGATAGGGGAGAGGAGAAAGGTAGCAAAGCAAGAATTAGCCAGCCTTGTTCATCTCTATCCCCTACATGGTTCACCCTACAGAGCAAGTAAAGACCTAAGGAACTTTATTTCTTGTTACCGCATACATAAAGCCTCTGGGGAGAAAACAAACATATTTAAAATATGATTTTACTGAAGATGAACATTTTAGCCAACTGTATTTTCAAGATAATTGAAAATTTAGCTTAACATCTAGAAGCAATTTTGCCAGTAACATTAAAATGCAGTATTGTTTTTGGGAGGAAAAAGAAGTATTTGATGGGGTGAGGCACAATGTGTTTGGCAGTGCAGAGGAGAACTGTACTTATATTACCATGCATGAATTTTGGTTTTATCTAGGTCACTTCTCCACAAGCATTTAACCATAACCTCCTGATAGGCTTCCATCCAAAGTTTAAGAGACAACCAACTGCCGTGGATATACGACCATTAGACAGACTTGCTTCTGTTTTTTCACACTAGACAGTTGCTGTCTTTCAGTATCAGTGAAGGGTCTCAGTACCAGCAAATGCAGGCTAACACACTGCCGACTTCAGTAATGGCTACCACAGGGCCCAGAAGGCTACACTGCAAGGAACTGCGCTGATGAAAATAGAGAAACCACATACTGCTCAGCAACTCCTTCAGAAATCCATGTGCTGCACTTTGGAGCGGTTGCTTGCCAACTGGCTGCAGATGAACCCAAAGCAGACACAGAAAAGCAAAACTATCCTGAAATAGATATATTGTTTAAAAAAAAAAAAGTCACTGCAACAAGGCTGTAAAGGGAAAAAAAAAAAGCAAGAGCTTTGATGTATCAAAAGTCAAGACTGCCACTACAATTTAAGAAAGCAGGAGACAGACAGACCTTGTAGCTCCCAAACCACATTAAAAAAAACAGTATATTCTTTTTACGGAAGAGAAATTTCAATCTCCCAGATTTTACTTGAGATGATTGGATATGTTTATCTGGAACATACTGAAACCATCCGAGCCAGAAGATGAAAAATCTGTGGTAATTCTGACAAGTGTTGGCAAACAGAACTGTCAAGTAAGGATAATGACTTTATATTCACAAAGCACTTTTCATCCAGATAGAACCCAGAGTGCTTTACAATTGTTACTAATGGATTATACACACACATGAATCACTTTGCCCATGACTGAAATGGAACAGCTTAAGGAGTGAACTGTTTAACAGCACATAGCAACACTACACCACAGTTTAGCACAGGATCTAGTTGCAAATCCAAAAGAAATTTAGGAAGGCAGAATGTAATTATCCACATTGCAATCTGCACAGGATGCTGGGTTTACATTACCCCTCCTCCAAGAACCGCCACTGGAAATATGGCAACTGTCAGCATCTAGCGCAGTGCTCTGTCACGATGGGAAGACGACAGGGTACTTTTTTGGCCCTGTCTCAGTTAAGTTCCAGGAGAGCTGAACAAAACTTAGCTGAGCCTGCAAAGAACAAGTCACTTCAGCTGAGCATGCAACTATCAAAGGCAGTGTTAAATCCCACCTGAAAGATGGCACCTCAGCCTGAAAAGCACTCTTCGATAACATAACAGAGCACTTGGTTGATACTGCACGGGAAGAAAGAAGCTCACGCTCTATCACCAGTGTTATTTCCTCCAGCACCTGTTTCTCATCTGCAAGTTCCCCAGAGGGAAAACAAGGGGCTCTGTTTAATCCTGATTAAACTTGTGAATGAAGGAGCAGAAAGAATTTAAATCATCTAAGCAATATAACAACAGGTTGAAGGAAATAGTGCAGAAGTGATGGGGAAGGCCTTTTTTTTTTTTTTTTTTTTGAGTTTCAGGTAATTATATGCTTATTACTATACTGAAAGTAATACTAGAATAAAAGGCAAAAATATAGTAAGGAAATGAGCTTTGGACCAGCTTTTATAACAGCTGTTCCAAATTTCAGTAATTTCAACTCACACAAAAATCAAAATCTGAGCTAAAAAGTACTTTCAAAATGTTAGAAACATAGGTATAAGCAATTTTTTAACCCCTCCCAAGTCCTACTCTCGAGTGCATGTTCAACACTTATGTGAAATTTCAAGGCTGTACCCAGCAGCTTTCACTGATCTCAGTAAGAGCTCTTAAGAGTTCAGTACTTCTGTTAACCTAGCCATATGTTAAGCAGCTTAAAACTGCAGACTTGTCTTTTTTTCCCCCTTTTTTTTTTCTTTTTTACATATGACCACAGATTTTACAAAATTGAAGAAATAGGCTTGAATACATTCTTTATAGGAAAGAAAGAAAAAACTAATCAGATACATTAATTACTCTATGAAATGCAATAATCTGAGACCAATGTTACCCCTTCATACAGATAAAATTTGTATTAAAATATTACAGCACGTTCTTGCTTTTCTTCTCCTCTAACCCTCGCCTAAATTGCCCTGGATTTGGAGCATGTGGAACACCATCATCTTTGCCAAAAAGATGTTCAAACAAACAATTATCTAACAGCAAACACAGTATTATGATCACTAGATTAAAAACCACAACTCTCATGAAACCAGAAATTTGCCTACAATAGATTAGGAAACAGGAAATCTTTTAAGGGAACAAGAGCTACAATACAGCCTTCTGAAACAAAAGGAAGAACATCACAGTAATTAATTCTTCTTTTAACAAACACACAGCATACAGCAGCTGGAGAAAGTAAACACTAGGATGCTGGATATCTCTTTGACAGGCAGGAAGCCAAGGGGAAAGGGTGACTACAAATGGAAAGCCTGCAGTCAAAATGAACTCTGAGATTCCTCACCAAGTCAGTGACCATAAGATCTACCTAAAAAATGCAAGTCTGGAAAATTCATCATCTAGAACCAGAGATTTCACTGCACAAGTATTTAATCTAGGCTGAACTAAGTGAAAAACTTTCTCTTTGTAGTTGTCCAAGATTAATCTTAATTTATGCACCTACTTTAGAGGAGAAGTCAGACCCTTTATCAGAATTGTCTTGTCTACATCACTACTGCCCTCAGCAATGAGAACAAAGAACGCAACAGTTAGAGAGCTAGGAATTAGCATGAACATCCGATTCCCTTTCACATTAAGAATACCACAGCCACCAGAGATAACAAAAGGGGACTGACAAAGAGAAAAATTAACTATTTACAATGATGTATATAGAGCTGGAAAACATTTGGAGAAAAGGATCAGGATGGAAAAAGTAGGAGTCAAGTATCTGAAAAACTGCTGTATGTCAGAAATCATCCATTTCCAATAAAAACACTTTTGAAACAAAACTGCTAACAAAACAAAGATGTCTTTCAAAGAAAGAGAATATTATATCATCTGGCTTTTTCATCATGGATCATATTCCCAGATATATTGACAATGGAAATCAGCCAGGAGTTCAAGTTTCTTTATTCAGGACTTTCAGGTGGAAAATGCTGTACCTAGTTTAATGACACATCTCCAGGTGGATTTCTTACTTCTTCATTGCTTCCTTCCACCTGGACTCTCTGTATTTCGGTAGTCTGGCTCAACTCAGCAAAATGTTAAGTCTTCTTACCTTCAGAAATAGCAAGTGGCCCTCTGAAAGGGCTATCTCAAGCTGTATTAACAAGTCTTCTAAAATCTTGCACCTTGCATGTTTGTCAATTCCCTGCTTCTTTGCAACAAGTTCCATCTACACTTGAAGACTTGTTTGTTTGTTTAGTTTAGGTGGCCAGAAGGAAACTTTGGCTTGCATGCACTGGATGTCGCTTTAGTCGTGCTAAATGGAGCTAGCATACACACACGGTTTCTAGAATAAGTATGCAGACAGTTGAGTGACAGAGAGATGATAGAGTGTACCTGGTTAAAGTATCTTAAGCAACTTTCCTGACACCAAAACCAGCAGACACAGCACTTGAACAGGTACTTTGCACATGCACTCTCCTGCAATAAAATGAAATGTTTAGTTACTGGACACAGAATTAGACTCAAACAAAACTGCCATTTTAGAAAAACTTGCTTTACAGGTGATTGACTCTTCTAATAAAGCATTCACTTAGGCAGCAGATATTTCCTTTTGGATTACAGGAACTGTTTTTAATTCAGACCCTTCAGTATTAATGACTGATGAGCTGAGCATATTTTTTTTCT
Source organism: Calonectris borealis (assembly GCF_964195595.1). Lineage (NCBI taxonomy): Eukaryota > Metazoa > Chordata > Aves > Procellariiformes > Procellariidae > Calonectris > Calonectris borealis. The sequence continues at coordinate 20,201,549 of NC_134319.1, read as the reverse complement.
TCCTGTGGATGGAAGATTCTTCTCTGGGAAAAGAAAATAAGTGCTGCAAGCAGCTCTGTGAGCTAACAGCTGCTTGGAGAACAAAACAGGCAGGCAAGTCAGTAACCCTTACAGTACTTTGCAGTGATCTGGGAGTGCTTACAGATTTTTAACTTTTTTGTTTATCAAAAAACCTTCACAGTTCTGAAATGACTGGTACCCTAATGAACAAAAAATAAAAGAATGGGCAAAAGGACTTATATGCACACGTGTGTGTATTGACTCAGAGCATACATATATTTTTCAGGACAGGAGGAAAAAGCGTGTATTTGAACAGACCATTCATAGACCATTGATTTATATTTATTTCATACTAAAAACAGAGCAGAAAAGCTCAGTGTTTGTTCCACCTCCCCACCCCTATCACATCACAAGCTCAGAACTGTTCATCATATAAAGATTTCACCAAGCAAGACAAGCAAAAGACATCTTGGTAGCCATGGTAGCCTTCCAAATTTAACTGGCTGTTTTTCTCAGCAAAAGGAAGTTCAGTGATACTTGAGTCTTTTTAACCTTCTTTTTCCAGAGGTCAGAATGTTTTTGTTTTATTTTGGAAAGAAGAGATCTTCCAGGCACTATATGAAAACCTCGGGTCCCCACAACTACCATTGTTCGTACAGAAACCATGAACCTCCCAACTTTTTTCCAAAGAAGTTCTTGGAAATATTCCAGGAATAATTCCTTTAAAATGGTGACCGTACATGCAAACTCCTGACACCAGAGAAATACTTTAATCTTGCTGTGTATTGCTGGAGAGATGATTTTACTAAAAATATTAATCTCAGTAAGTACTGTTCATTAAAAACCTAGAGCAAGGGACTTCAACTGCAATCTCCTCTCTGATTCTGCTTGAAAACTGCTGTGTAGAAAACATCTGTGAATTTACCTGCAAGCGTGCAGACCCCTGACTTTTCCTCCTGTTCACAGAAAACAGCACCATTTTTTGCAAGGGTGGCAAAGTCTGGGTGAGCTTTACACGAATGCAGCATCACTTCTCCATCCTTTAGTATCACTACTCTGGTCCTCTATGGAAAGAGCCTCAATGGAAAGGGGCCATAGCCTGTCTTTTCTCCCACAGGAAGGAGCAAGGTTACTTTGTGGAGGGATCCTTCTGTGGACTAGGGACATGAGCTGGCCTGAGCACTTTATAGCCTCTTTAGGAGCCGTTATAGCTATGGGTCATGTCATATCTTCAGCTGAATGCTTGGCAACGGGACCAAAAGGAGCTTGTAGCACACTGCTATAGACACAAATAATCTTTCTTTGCTAGTTAAATCTTCTACAAATTACAAAAGCGTGTACCCAACAAGTCCACTTACTCTGCTTCCTCTAGAGGCAGAAAATACTCTATCTTCTTTTTAGCACAACTCATCCTTCCTATCATCTTTAAACAAAGTTCTTAGTTGACCCAACTCACCAAGTTTTATGACCAAGGCTTTCATATGAGTGACATAAACCCAGACACTTACACATCTTTCAAGTATCTTATTAAAAGGGGCTTTTATTTAAGCATTCACAAACTATACCCCACACACATGCCTCATAGGTACCAGGGATGGTCAATGTAAATACGCTGTCATAACTATACATAACATGCTTCAAGGCCAAGGTAAACTCTAGAGGAGAAGACCTACATTTAAAAACTTTGCCTAAATCTTCCTTTAAAATCAGAGCTGTGCAGTCATGACACCCCCTCTCCTTGCCAAAGTACCAGAACTAACTGCAATGGTACGTTTCCAGCAGAAGATGAGAGATGCAGAGATGCATGAAATATAGAAAGAAGGCAAGCAACAATCAAAACAACCCAGCTATATTTTTTATATATCTTAAAAGATGTGGTTTGGATCCTACACAAATCTCTGGAATAGTTCTTATTTCATACATTCTTTCTATAAACTCATACTACAAGGCAGATGAAATCTTTTCTGTAAGATATTTGATATGCAACAATAATGTTCTTTCTTACATCTGCTTTTTTAAAATTTATGATGCAAAAATTTTAAATAGAGCATTCTGCCAAATTTTTCCTTTATCCTTCATAAAAACCTTTATATATAAACACTAAAAAAAGGTGGGTTTTAATGTTGGTGTTTTCTGCTTTTAAAAATATCTGAGTTGAGAGAAGAAAAGGAAGCACATGGAAAAAGCTTTCTTAATGAAGAAAATGGGATAAAATGTAAAATCCACATCATATCATCTGTTTTTAAGCAAGAAGTATATTCTTCACACTTTTTTTCATGAATCTCACCGTTTAACTACTATTTTTATAGTGTTATAGAAGTATATACCTACCTTTTGTTTTAGGATATTATAAAGGTACAAGAGAACAATCCTTGGTATTCTCAGTATTGTGATCAGAAACGAGCCTTTTACAGCAGTTCCTAGATGATAGCAAAAAAGAACTGATATGGAAGACAGGATTGGGTGAGGTGGTGGGCTATTTTTATTTCTAGAAAGAAAAACAAACAATTTAAAAATGTTTTAGAAACTTATTTAAGAAGATATACATTGTATCTTTTCAGTATTTGGAAATTTAAAGAATTAAGCTGGTATCTCCTTTCCCACTTGAACAACTCCAGTTTTCCTACTGACTTCATCTGAATGTTCACCTTAGTCCAAAGGAAAGCAGCCAAGTTTATAAATTTTATTGGATTAGTTTAATTCTTAAGCAATGACTGTTTTGATGTATTCAGTAATGGAAAAATATCAAGAAAAAACCTACAATGGAAAATACCAGAAGTAAGTGAACAACAGCTGAGAATACTTCCTTGAACACCTCTCTCCAGCTTGTCACTTCTCTTATTCTCCGCAATCTTTTATTTGACTGTTGTTTCTGCAAGATTTTAGTCTGAGGAATGAATCCACTACTTCTGCTTTAGTGGTAAAATTAAAACTAGAAAAAATATCACAAGCTCTCACATGTAAAATTGAGATCTACTATCTACTTTTATTGTCGCAATTTGGTTGTTTGCAATTTGAATTTTGTTTTAAATTTTGTTCAGATAACTAATACCTTTTTTTTTTTCCCACTGAACAGGATTTGTTTTAAAATGGAATACACAAAAGAGGAATATCATACGATATGTTTAAAATTATAATTTGGCCTAAAAAGCTTGTAATTCTACTGCACATTAACCTGTATTGTTTTGGAGAAATCATGTGTTTCCCAAAATTGAAAAGCAAAGACAAAAAATTGGCCTAAATACAAGTTTTATTTTCTTGGTTTCTTTGTAAAGGTCAGTTTAATGTCAATTATTTACAGAGAGTAGTATGACACAGCTCTCAAGAATTTATATGAAAACCAGGAAATGAACTTAAAGTCACTCTCCCACCCCTCTTCAAATGCTGCAAAAAAAAAAAAAATCAATTAGAGTAACACTATAAATATCTTAAAAAAATGTCTCAGAGGATTAAAAAAACCCCACTGATCAATACTTATAAATAGCCCTTCTTAAAGCAACTCTTAAGCAATTGGCCCAACCCTAAAAAATTTACTTAGGCAACAGAACCAGCAGCAGTTTGACTGAGTAGTTAAGTAAAGATCAGACCTTACATCACAAATAAGATGTCCTATCTTCAAAACCTTTGTTATCTTGAAAAATTAATAGTTTGCACAAGAAACTAAAAAATAAGAAGGCAGTGATAAGAGAGTGACTAGTTGAGGCTAAAAAGCTCTACAAATGTATTTTTATTAAATCCTCACTTCAGCAAGGATTTAAATCATACACACTACATCAAGATAGGCACTACAGTTCTGCAAGAATCTTGAAGGTATCACTGCAGTTCATTCAAAACACTAAATACTTTGCAGCTGAGAAGTTGTATTTAAACATGTGAATATACCACATTATTTTAAATAGGAAATTCCAGCAAAGCAGTTGCTGCATTTATTATTTTTGGTCTTACAACTAGGGGAACAGCTTGGCGGATAGTGGAATTTTATACTGAATAAAGCAGGGTTGTTTTTTTTTTTTTTAAGTCATCAGGTTTCTGCGTTAGAAACACATACATCGCAATATAGGTGAGTTATTCTATCCATATAGTACCATTGTGTCCTTTTCCCTCATACACTACCTTACATATGACAGTCTCAGCCAGATCTCAGAATATGAAAGATTAAGTTTCTGCAAGTTAAATGTTTATCAAGGGTGGGAAATACAGAAAGGACAAAGTTTATTCTTGTGTTAATAATTTACTTGCTACTGAAGAGAAAAATGAAGAAGGGTTTTGATATTTTTAACAGGACTGATTAATGAGCAGGAATGTCAAAATTTGAAGTTTAGTTTAGATAAATTTCTACATGTTTGAATGATTTTCCACACCTTCTTTTGCTAGCAAAGGAATTCTCACAAGAACAGGATCTGACAAGGTTTCTTGCTTTGCTTCCAAATAGATTAGAAAAAGAACAGATTTTCCTTGTAATTCTGGCTCAGGGTAGAAAACATAGGAAAACGGCTAGCTAAACACAACAACGGGAGATGCTTGTGACTCTAAACAAGCTCAAGATTAGCTCAATCATCCACCTACAGCCAATTACCCTTAAGGATGAAGTTTCACCCAGCTTTGTACGTTATATGGCTGCAACCCTGAAATGACTTTAGCACAAGTATACAGTCAGCCATATGCATAAGGTTTTGTAGGCAGTTCATATTGTGCAGTAAATTCTGTGCATGTAGACTCCACGGCATGCACACAAGGTATCAGGGAAAAACAGGAATCTGCCTGGTTACAAGACTGAGTAGGGCCATGGCCTGCTTTTCCTCTTTGGTATTCCCATTTTATGTTACCATGGGATTGTTTGATTTACATAGAACACTACCATGCCAAAATCCTGTGAACCTGTGCTCAATACCACATCATCTTTTAATAACTTACTTTCTTCAGTGCTGCCAATTGTCTTTATTTTCTTGTGAGCTCTGTGACACTCGATATCTTTCTTAACACTGAGTTCCTTGAATCAAATGATCACACATGCATCTCAGCTTTCATTTTAAAACCACTTTTCTTCACTTGTGTGAAGAAAAAATGTAATCTTGACACATCCAAAAGACGTAGACATTTAAAAGGGGGAAAAAAAAAAGCCTTTCTTTAAAAGCCTACCCTTTTCAGAGCTGTGCTTATAGTTTTCTTCAATCCTGCCTCGTCTGTTTCAAAGACTGCCCAAAAAGAGATTTAGTGTAAAATACTTCAGAAGTGTTAAGGAATGAACTATATATGTAAATATGAATCTCAGTTTTTAAACAAATACAATAAATTACAAGATTTGTAATAAAAGAGGCATTATCAGACTACCAGAGAACACAGACTGTACTTCCAACTGCCCTTTTACCTGCTCTCAAAACCACAAGGGACAGGTCTGACTACATACATGCTGATGGCTCTTTTACATGGTTAGGTCAAGTATGTAAGTAGGGCAAAGGATGCTCGTAAATGTTGCAGATGTATTTGAAAAGGGAAGAGGAATCCTTTAAAAATTTGGTCCTAGTTCATGTCTGAATGACTTCAGTGCAAATCCATAAACCTGGATTTTGACTTACTGGGAGATGTATGTGTTTCACCTCTCACTGAATCTATCGGAAGTTGTGGTGTTGAACTGGTCAGGCGGAAAACCCCAAACCTGCAAATGCTTACATAGTGCCTTAATTTCAACCCTGTGCAGTGACATACATGCATTGGAGTTACTGAATAAGCTCAAACATGGACAGGACAGTGATGCCTGTGACATGGGTCAAGTTACCGTACCACCTTCCTGTAATCCCAGAGAGGGGGAAAGCCTCATCTCACTGAACAGGTAAATACACACATAACACCTAAGCAGACTAAGATGAAAATAAACCCACATGTAAAAGAGCAATAGTAACAAAGAAGGTTTTTTAAAAGACTGAGCCCTTTTCACAAGTCACAAAAAGTAATCATTAAGCAAAAAAGTTCTATTTATTTTATTAAATTAATAAAATCTTTCACGTATTCATGTTTCATCTGAAAAACAAGGCGGCAAAATACATTTTCAGTGGTGTTACCGCAGGTCAAACATATGTCACCTGTAAAGCTAATCCAGCTAAAATGACCCCTTGCCCTCCCCCTTGCTGCATGTGCTGTGGAGATTTCCGCAGGGAAAGGCTGTGCCATTTCCTTGGAGCACTTACAAGCCGAGAAGAAAGCCTCTCTGTGCAGTATCAAACAAACTCTTGTGACATGCCTTTATGATGCTGCCCCAGGGAATACATTAAAAACACACAGCAGACAAGCTCAGAATTGCTGGAACAGCTTGAGATAACCCTTGCCCTTGATGGTGCGACTGCTCTTGCAGCTAACCATCCTCTCCCCATTCCTGCACTGCTCTGCGCCTCTGCAGATCTGCGCTGACAGCCTAAAGGCCAGGAAGAGGGATCACCACCACAGAAAAATTGCATTTCCCTTTCCAAGCACAACTCTCTCAACACAATACATGTCACCTGGCAAGCAAGAGGAGGGCTCAACAGTAGATGTACAAAATGATTTCAATACAATTGGGTGCAGGAACCTTCTGTACTCTGTGGCCAGTTCCTGCAGCAGTAAAAAATAGCTGGAAAGCGGAAGACCCTAACAGAGCAGTAAATGTCATCACAGTGGTTTCTACAGGTGCTTCCCTGCTCTGTGTGAAGAAGATACGGACAGTGTCTCTGACTTGGGGATTTAGATGGTGTATCGTACCAAAATGTACTGCAGCGCACAACCCAGTAAGTCAGTGACACTCCTTTTCTTTCCTGTGCTTTCTCAAGCAAGCCTATTTAAATGAACCCTTAGTGCGTCAGCATTCAGTTGCTAAAGCTGAATCAATTGCTGAAGCTTGAGGGACATAAATTTGCTTAGAAGAAAAGAGCAGCCCATTACCCACAGAACCACAGCCATGCTAGTTACTCGTGTTTAGAGCTTCAGTAGCAAAAAGGAGATGACGTAAGAAATGCAAGTTCCTCCCTTTTCAGGTCCTATCATGGCATGTAAAATAGTAGTGTGAGATGCTGTAACTCTACAGATCTCAACCTTTTAAAAGGCAGCATTTTAGGTTTTGTCTGCTCTTTTACTAGCACCAGTTCAGTGCCATGGCTGTTGGATGTGTAGAGAATCCTAGTAGACACAGGCTCCTGATACACATGTTAAACATTGCCCTGCCTTGGCTTTTTGGATGGGATGACAAAACATCGCTTAAAGCAATGGTGGGCACTGGCTGTTACCAGGTCTTCCAGCTTTGCTGCTTCGGCTGGAGCAGGGCCACTGTCAGCGGCAGCGGGGAATCCTTACAGAGTCCCTCCTGCAAGCAGGGCTTGTGCTGCTGTCTCTGCTGGGCGGAGGGGAACAGATCATTTGGAAACCTTTCAGCAGGAGGCCTTTCTATCAGCAACTGAAAAATCCAGGAATACATTCTAGAGACCATCGACAGAAACCTGCTACCTAGGTTTTGGAGAAGCCCAAAGCCTCCCTCCCCAGCTGCCCGAGCCTGACGGTCCCGGGCGGCTGTGGTCAGTGCTCCAGGGTCCCCAGTCCCTCTCCTGCCAGGCTCCCCAACTCATTCTCGCCTTCCTCAAGGGCTAATTTTCCAACAAATTGACATTATCATCATATTCCTCTAATATAAAATGAAGAAATGCCTTAAAATGCCAGAGTTTTTCACAGATCAGGAAATCTCATCACTGGGTGCAGAGGAACAGAGCAATGAGGGTGAGAGAGCTCATAAAATACTTATGAGGAAAAATGTTTTCAGGATACTATTCTCTTCATTGTCAAAAAACTCAACAATGTATTGCGAGATTTAAATCTTCCCCCTCAATGACAGGATATCACTGCTCCAGTGCATGAAACCAATTTAATTTCATTTTACAATATTGCAAGTCTAAAAAACAGTATAAATCACGAAAAGTAGAGATTTTTCCTCATTTCCTCCACATTTACATTTCAGGGTAATATAAAATTCAGGAAAGTTTGTTTACACATCTCTAAATTCTTAACAGTGCTGTTAAGGCATTTACAGTTAACTGAAAATATCTGCACAAAATGAAAAAAAGAGTAACAGACTAGGCATTTATGCTGTCAGAACAAATGGAAACCCAGAGCAGCGATGAACACCTAGGAAGAGGTCAAACTGCCTATGAATACATGAAATTACCAAGGAGCTATATATTGCATCTCCATTTGGAGCTAATGCAGTCCCCTTGAAAAGGGTCAAATGCAGCCTGTGCCTTCCGAATGGCAATTTCACCAGAGTCAATTGAGCTCTATTGGCTTGCATCAAGGCTCCATTTGGCCCGGTAACTCCAGCGCAGGGGTGAGTCACATTAATATCATACACATTGTAAAATCTTACTCAAGATCTTGCAATAAGCAACATTATTTTACATTAAATTGGATTCCAAGATATTGACATAAACTGCAGTCTATCTGAGACTATTTTGCCTAGAAAGAGATTGAAAGTAAATGCTGGAAAATCCCCAGAACTATATGGGGGCAATTCTGCACTCACCTGTTGAAGTAACAAGTAACCACTGCCCCAGCAATCGTCATTTGCTGACAGGCAAGAATGAATTCACTAGTCCAGATAAGGCCAATAAAATGATACCATGCCATGTGGCAAATTCCAGACAGAGCTCTGTATTCTACTTGGCCTCCTGAAGTAGTCTGTGCAGTACCTGGAGTTGGGATTACACCACTGTATTATTATAACATACCAGACAAGGAAGAAAAAAAAAAAGTACATATAAGTGCTTCTGTACCCTTTTTCTTAACTCTTCTTCAATAAAATTATAAAAAAATAAATTCAGGTGCTATTTAATTCTATCCATTCTTACAAAGTCAGAGAGCCAAAATTTTGTAATTCAAATAGAATTTTGAAAAATAAAATCTTACTAAAAGCAAAAGTTTGGGTTTAAATTAGGATTGAGACACAGCTGCCAATAAAGTCAAGAAGACAGTTATGAATTAGTAAAGATTTCTGAGAAAACATTACTCAAGATTTGAGTAATCAAATACTTCAGAAGTAAATGAATTCTTAATTTTCTTCATTCAAATTTGAAATAAACTCATAGTCAGTTATGAAATGCTTTGGATTTTTCCTATAAGAAGCAAAAGAGAAACTCCGCAGAAAAATATTAAGGATGCATAACATACCATTGCAACAAAACAAAATTATTATTTTAATTACTATTACTAATTAGAACCATGGCAACTAGTTTTCTGTTCTCTATACTTTGCAATCTTTGTGCAAAATACAGGCACATAAAGATGGCCCCTCCAAAAAAAAAAAAAAAGGAAAAAAAAAAGCAGACATCTGTATGGTAGTAGGTGTTCCAATGTTACCACTGTATTCAAGAACATTGACAAATTCACTTATTCAAGCTAAAAAAAATTGCCTCCACTTCTGTTAATAACAAAGAATTTATTCCATATTCAATAGATGGCTTTTCACATCTGGGGTAACTCATAACTTATCAATCAGACCTTTCTCTATGCAGTGCTATTTATGCCACTTGACTCTGAAGTCTAGTCGGGGGTAAAGGCATCGGGACATTTGTTCCTAGTGAAAGGTCTGTAGGTCCATAACCTGCTATTTTTTTAGTTTACCAAGACTTAAGCCTATTAACCTTAAAGATAAACATGTTCACAGAATAAAACGATCTTTGGAGGTGAGCAGTTTCTTATTCTAACTCCATAAAAGAAATAACAAAGTGAGACTTAGAATTGTCTATTACTGCTAGAACAGCATTATAACTTAAGCTTTAATACTTCATGTATTCATTTGGAGGACTTGGCAGTGTTCGGTTTATGGTTGGACTAGATGATCTTAAAGGTCTTTTCCAACCTAAATAATTCTATGATTCTATGTTCTCCCACAGGACAGTGCACCACCTTCAAGTTCAAAACTACCACAGATACAAAGCTATCTATGAAATGGTTCATCTAATTTCTGTCCTATTTTTCTATAGCCACAGAGTTCATACTCAAGGATAGCTAAAAGTAGAAACAATCAAGATTTGCCTTCAGCAATACCATCAGGTTTAGACAAGCTTTATAAATTTTTAGAACCAATGTCCGTTTGTCTGTAAATTATGAAAAATATTCATCTACCCCATGGCACTGCAAAATTATTTTAAAGTGCTTTGAAAGGATCAAAAAATGCTACATGGGTGTATATACACAGACAAATGTTCTAGATATTTTATTTTCTGAAAGGTTATAAATTTTAGCTAAACAGGCAACTCTTTGCAGTGCTGTATGGTTGGTCATTCACAGAAATACTGTTGCTTCCATTATATGCAAATGTATTTTAAGCCTGTGAAATGCAAGATACTCAACGGTGTGAAAAAGCTACAGATCTCTTTTCACAAATTCTCAGCCATTCCTCCCCATCCCCTGCCTCCCTGGTTTTAAGTTTGGATGCAAAAGCTTTTTTTTTTTTTAAGGGGAATTTTTGAGGATAGATTCATTTACTTTGGTACATTAAAATAAGTTATGCACTATACTTCTTGTTCTGAATTCAAGGGATTTTTTATCTCCCTTACTTCTTCCAGCGCCTCTAGACTGCCGTTTTCCTGCAGCACACACAACTAGCCAGATAGGCTCATTAACCATTGCCTATAGCCCTTACTGACAGAACTTATGCAAATGACAGGTCAATGAGATACAAGAAGGTCCCCTACCTCCCCATGTTTATGCAAAGACATTATGCCATTTGGTAGCAGAATTAAGCACATTTTCCACCATACAATCCACCTGAACATTTCTTTTCCAAAAAGGCACATTTCAAGCTTTGCTTCTGTAGTTTTGTCATGAAGGCTGACAAATGTATGTATGGTAAACTAATGCTGTTTGCTTTTTACCAGCCTACTGAAATAACCACCTGCAGTAACAACAGTAATGGCTTTGTCTTTCCTGGCCAACCTTACACGTGTGCATGTGCACAGCACTGTGCTCTGCTGCACAGAAATCAGGCACGTCCACCTGTGAGTTCATCATTGATCACTTTGCCATCTAGATATGGTAAATTGTTTTTGTTACTTCACAGAAATCTGTTTACCAATGTAAACATCTGTGTCTGACTGCTTCCCTGTCTTCTAGGCCTACCGTGCATGCATAATTTTGTCAACAGAATTACATGCAATGCTATTTTTCATATGTCAATGTTAGCTGCACAGATAAACTTTAAAGCTATCCTAGATACCGTGTTGAGAAAAGTATATGCCATTTTCCTCATCACTCCACTGTGATCTATCTGTTCACACAAGCTAAACTTTCTCAACAAAGCCTTGAAATATGGTTTAATTTGTCAACAGAATATTTTTCTCCAACCACATAATCAGGAATCTTTCTGGTGTACTCTACACCCTTAGTGATAACACTGAGAAGTCAGTAAAGAACCGAAGTCCCTACAGCTGAGTCATCAAATCTGAAAACCTCTAGTCAGTACAAATGTTTATCTGCTGCAAATACTTCAAAGAAGTGGTGTTAACAATGCAAAGAGGCACAAGTGTTTGCAGCAGAATTCAAAGGGTTTCTCCATCTGACTCACAGCTCAGTGCTGTACCATTATGTCAGTCAGCACAGAAATGCAATGATACAGAAGTCAATGTGCACGTGCAGTATCATTAGCTACATTTTGGTACTTTCAGACTTATGTCAGATGCTCTTACTCGGCAACTGCTGCTGCAAGGTTTTGCTGATGCCTGGAGCAGTAGGCTGTTGTAAGGGACGAAAATTCCTGGGAAACCTAGTTCAGCAATTTCCTTATCAGAAACAAAGAACCACTGACCAGAAAATACTGAGAGCCTGTTTATCAGTTCCTGTTAACATGAAAATAGGATGTGCCCTTCCCACTCCTAAGTGAGGAAAGGTTCTGGCATCATACACTGAATCTTCATGCTTCCTGCAACAGAATTTATTTATTTAGCTTTTTTCCATGTAGCAGTATTTACAACTAAGCTAGATGACTGTAATTGGAATGTCAAGGACCCTGCAGGAAATACATTTTTATTGCTGGTTTTGCTACTGCACAGCTTTATGTGGCAGTTTTATTGCTCACTTGCCTGTAGGATGCACCTTCATTACACAAAAATCTCGCACTGCTTTCTCATCCTACATTAATTACATGCATAGGATTTATGCCATGTGGACTTCACAGCTTCCGCATGCTGGAAAGTTGAAAGACATGCTTTGCTGTGCCACATGGCCACTTCAGTTCTGCAGTGAAATGCTGCACAAATTAGCAAACAATAAGACTCAATGACGCTAAGACATATCGGCTTTTCCAAAGCACAGCTGAATTCCATTCCTAGCCAGCTAATGGTTCTAACTGGTGCCACTGTCTGTGCTGTCTCAAGTCTCGTGGAGTCTGGCATTTCTCCTAGTTTTCTAGGTCTGGAATTCACTCAGCCTCTGCTGCTCTTACAGATTCTGAATTACTAAGGTACTTAAGCAGGTGCCTACCTTAAAATGCATAAGTAGTCCCACTGATTTTAATAAGATTATCCATGTGTTTCAAGTGAGTCATGTGCATAAGAACCTTTCCAAGTGCGGGCTATAGTTTCCTATAGCTCCCAAGAAGTTAGTCTTTTCTCAGAGTAACACTAACTTTTGGAAGGGATATAAATAAGGTGTCTGTGTGGTCGCATAACGATCAGGTGCACCACAGCTGAAGCGAGGATCAAGTGCTCCAGAGCTGTAAGATGCAGAGATACTATAAATGTTATATAACTAGTGAAGATTCAACGAAAATATTAAGAACAGCTGCAGCACAGCAGCAAGCCAATTTCACTTGCCCATCTCTCTATATTAGACAAAAAACTAGTGTCTTTGTAAACATTTCATTTTTTCAGCGTTCTTGGTATATTTGCATTTAAAATATAGTCTGCATAGCCCTAGAAAATATCTTTGTGAGAATACAAAGTCGAAGTGTCAAAAACAAAAAAACCACCACCTGTATTTTACAAACTGAATCCTGGATAGGCAACTGTTTGTCAATGGAGAAAACAAATTGCTCAAAGAGAGCGTATCGTGGGAGGTCTTCAGAGAAGTACTCTCAGCTGTTGCAAAAAGTCCCCAAAACTCAAAAAGCAAAAGAAATGTCTTCCATTTACAGGGCGATTATAGAAAACTAGTAGAAAATACAAAGCTGTTCTGCCAATGCATCATCAACCATATAGTACTGTATTTATTTATTTTTACAGAATGCGTAAGTACTAGTCATCCTAAAACAGCAAAACAACCCCCAACAAGCTACCCTACTGTGAGCTGCTTTACCAGGCAGCATTTCAGAGGACTCATATTTGGGTTGAAAATTTGAAATAAAATCTAAAGGAATATTCTCAATACCAAATCTAGTCTACTGTTCATTTGTCCAAGTTTTGAACTACAAAACAAATCTGAGGTAGAGTATGGGACTGGAAATCCAAACAACTATCATACTTAGGGCTGACACCGACCTCCTCTGTCACCTCGACAAACCTCCTCAACCTGAGAGCTGGATAAAACAATCCTTCACTACCTCCCCCGATCATTAAAAGGCTAAAATTGCCTTCGTTGTCCCTCAGGAGGAGTTACTCTGTAATCAGAGCAGCTGTAAACAACTGAGCAGATTCAGAAGAAACTTTCTCACACTACTTTATCGGCACCTAGCGGGCACTGACGCTGCTGCAGGTCATTTACATGTTATTTACATAAGTACCTCAGCCCTGGACTTTGCTAAGAACTCCGGTTACATCTGTTGGGTAACAACAGCCACCATTTAACACAGACAGCTTAACAAAAAGAATTATTACAAATACAAATTATAAAATTAATAGAATCAAGTTTTAACCAGAAAAATAATTGAATACATAGAGTGGCATTTTTCTATCTGCATTCATGCTTACGCTGTAACTTAGAATTGGTTTGGGTTATTTATTAAATGGACATTCTCTTTTAAATATTAACATGCTAACTGTTAACAGAAAAATCTTACAAGGATTGACATCTACACTAAAAATATCCTGGCAGAAGATCTCAGTCAAAACGTATGTTTTACTAGACTCCTCATATGAGCAATATCTTGACAGTTAAGTGCTGGAAATGACCTTCCCTTCTTATGCTGAATCTGCAAAAATTATTTCAAAACGGAGAGCGTCCTAGAAACTTTAACATTGCTCTGCTGTGCAGCAAGATTATGCTGCCTTCTGTACTGTACTGTTTTTATCACTCGCTGGAAACATCAGCATTCCTACTATGCTAGGGAGAAGTCAAAAAATAAAATACCTTTGAGCCAGGACACATGTGCTGCACTATGAATGTAACAGCAGGTCACAAACTGTTTGAATCCTACTCTCCAAGCAGGCAGAAAAAAAAAAATTTGAATGGAAACGTCTAGCAGGAAACAGAGAATATAACCAATGAAGGAAAATGGCACAACACGGAAAAAGCATAACAAGCCTCTCAAAGGCAGTTTTCATTGGGTTTTATTTCCCTGTGAATACATGTGGAATTTGCTTTCAGATGTAATATGCAAGTCACTACTTTCCTGCAAAGTCTGTAAAAGCACCCAGGAAATACCTGACTAGTTCCCCATCCTGCTTTTATCATCAAGCTGTTTCTGTCATATAAGCAAAAATATTTCTATTCTTCTAATGATTGCTGCATTTCCAAAAACTTTTGAATACAGCAGACTCACAGACTCAGCTGGCATTTTCTAAATTTAGAAAACAAGGGCAAGCTTCACATCCTTATGTGTGCATATTAAGAGTACCAGTGAATTTTCTTGTGGGCAATGGGCCAGCTCAGCTTAACATCAAGGATGTAATATTTCCTCTAATATTATACATTCAGCAAATCTGTGTGTTATAATTCATTTTATTTACCTGCTACTAGATTTACTATAGTTAATGTTTATCTTAAATTGCATCTGATCCAAGCAGGTGCATGAAAGGACCAGTTGGTTGATAGCTCAGGAGATACTCCTTTCTATAAAGGACTGGTCCGAACCAGTGATGGGGTACCCCACAAGGCCCGTTAGAAAATTACTGCTGCCTGGCTGATATGTGCATAAATGGGATGAAGATTTTGCAGAAAAGCTAACAACGACACAAAGCTGTGTCTAGCACATAACGCTGCCTCTGTAAAGGGAAAATTCAACTCAGAGGAGTGTGGAGAAGGAATATCCATGACACCTAAAGCAAAGTGAATCTGCTTGACTATTTAGTCAGCCAGGAACAACTCACAAAGAAACTGCAGCTTGAATATTCGGCCTTGATAGGTCTGACCCTTTTGCAGCAGAAGCAGGTTATCAGCCAGACAAATGCTTCAAGCAGCCATTTCTGACAGGCATGAGCTAGAGGGGGAAAGGCAGCAGAAACAGAGAGACTCTTGTAAACCTGCATGACTCTCCAATGAAAGCTGGAGGGAAACAGATCCTAGTCTAGCCTAAGCAATGGGTGAGTGATTTGCAATGCCAGCATGGACTCAGACAGATAGAATGTCATGATACAAGTGAATTGGGTCTTGTGCAGAGCCAGAATGAACAGGGTAAGACTGAGCTGGAAGCAGCTGTGATGGAAGAGGAGTGAGGTACCTGACCCATGGAGGTGGGGAATACTGCCAGTTTTGCCAAATGGGCTCAGCAACAGAAACGTTGGAGGCTTTTCTGGCCTGGCAGGGATCTGTAAGCCTGTACAGAGGAGTCGCTGCAGCCACTGTTTCAAGGGGTGGTGGAAACACAAGGTAAAATGGTAACACATAAGCATTTGAAGAGCTAGGCTGCCTTTGGTTTTCCACACAGAAACCACTGCCAAAATTCAGAAAATAGAAAACCCATGAATAAATATGGGAATGACAAATAACTGTCTCTATGTGCATCAATGCTGCATCAGCTCCAACCCAAAGGACAACAACTGACTCGTAGCAGTGGCCCTAGAAATTTAAAATGAAAAAAAAAACCCAAACCCCAAATCATAATGCTTCCTGTGTACAAAGGCTGATGTCTGCATGAGGAGTTATCCCCAGAGCGATGCAGAGTTTAGCTTGCCTTCTTCGGGTGATGTTGTATGGAAGAACAACCTCCCACTCCCTTGGATGGCATGATGCTGGACCAAGGGACAGCATCGAAATTACCCCGGTTCAATCAGTGATAGATCTTATAGTGGTATGTCCCTCAGTAATGCCACTTCCATACTCAAAATCTGTTCTTGCAGATCTTTCATAGTGATTGACTATTTCTACAGAGCACCTCCCCTACAACTGCAAAAACCTCTGGATTAATCCAAATACTGTTGTACCAGTCTAAATAATGATAGCAGATGTCACTGAAATATTGCTCACAAACAACTCTCTGCCTCCATGACAACTGGACATTGTTTATAGTCAGAGGAGATTAACATTCTCATTTCATAACAACTGCACTAAAAGCTGTCTCCTCCCTCCTGTTATTTTCTTCATTTAAATACATCAAACATATACTGTATCTACCACAGTCTAATCATAAATTAAATAATTGAGAAAGAACAAAACTAAAGTCCACATATAGGAGCAAAAATCTCTCTTCTGTAGCGCTATGACTCAGAGAACTATGGCAATGCTGAAGACTCCAACAAGCGGGGGAAAAAAAAAAAAA
The DNA here is from genome assembly GCF_964195595.1 of Calonectris borealis. NCBI lineage: Eukaryota > Metazoa > Chordata > Aves > Procellariiformes > Procellariidae > Calonectris > Calonectris borealis. The sequence continues at coordinate 20,184,907 of NC_134319.1, read as the reverse complement.
ACAAAAAAGGAAAGAATAACACAATGTGTTATTGTGTAACAATGCTAGCCCACGTTTTGTACACTAATGCCAGGAGGTCCCATATTTAAGAAGTGAAAGTGAACTTAGGAAACAGATAGCATTAATCCAAAAACATGGAAACCATATACTTACCTGCAGTTCCTAAGCTAAGTAGTACAGCAACCCAAAACACCCAGAACACAATGAGAATCAGAAAGGTCCAGAGTGGTTGGAACAGGAGGAAAGGAATTCTGCCAATGATTTTACCAACAATGCGAAAGAGCTGTACAGTGAACTGAAGCCTCTTTCTTAGTACAAGTATAAGGGAAAGCAGAACAACCTGTTACAGGAAATAAAAAGACAAATTGTTGTTTTTTTTTCCTTAAGAAAAGTAGCAGAGTTGTCAAATGTGGGATCAGGGGGTACAGATTTCACAAAGACGTGACAGCAAGGCATTTTACGCAAACTTACTGCACACTGGAAAAGCTTTCTGAGACACTGCCTATATTCTCAAAGAGCCTGTGGATTAAAATCTGATGTTCTGAAATCATTACTACTATTTCTTTAAAACAAAATAGGATTCATAAAACTGTAATTCACCCAATGGAACCAGTCTGTTTTGCTTTACAGCAAATACAAATGTACATTACATGCCACACATTCCTTTCACTTACGCTGTATGTCATAAACATTTAAACTTTCTGCCTACTCAGGTCAGCTTGTCACTGTTCACAATGGTAAGAGGACCAGTTCTTTTCTGCAGAAAGGACAGTAGCACAACCAAACTAATTTGAGAGCTGTGTATGTATGGAAGCAAAGCAGACATAAAATGAAACCTCATTTAAATAATTTTTTTTTCCAAAAGTAAAAAAAAAATCACCAACAACAAAACCCTGAGTCAAAAACCCCACAATGTCCCCCTTCTTTGTATATGATAAGGAACCATGAACAGCCATTAAAAGAGAAGTTGGAATCTATAAAATAATAAATGCAACCAGTCGCAGTTGCTTCACTAGTTCTCTTGCCTGCTCTAGAAAGAAGCCACCAGCTCTGAAGAGAAGCGTAACCTGCAGCAGTGGATGTTCCCACAGTTCTGCAAACGACAGTCAGTTGTACTAGAACACACATGCATACAAAGGAGCCTTTTCTTACCCCTTTAGTATCAACAGAAGTAAAAAGGTCATAACTTGCAGAGGATATGAAAAAAACCTAAATGTGTCAGGTCACCATAAACTGTCAGACTGTTCATATCGGGTGAATTCCAGTCTACAGATCCTACACTGCTTTAAGAAAACAGAAGAACAATCATTTTGACAAATGTCTCATGAAGTACAAATTGTCTGTACGCTCTTTTTGAGCAATGACTCATTTAACGTTGCAACATCAGAGTGAAAAAAATCACTTTAAAAGTTGCAGGCCACACTCAGATTTTCTGTTGGAAAACAAGGTCAATGAGAGAAAAGCAGAATTTAACCCCATAACTTGAGGCCTAGACACTGCTGCCTGTGCTTCACTACCCCTTTCATTGTCTAGAAGAGCTGCCACCCCTTTCTCCTACTGACAGGGTAGGCTGAATCCACAGATCTCATGTTCATATCGAGCCAGTGCCCTTCTGTTCACTCAACATGATTCTCCAGTTAGCTCATGCAGAGATGAATGGAGATGGAACACAATTCTTGCATTTCTACACTACCAATGCTAACACTGTTTGTACAGTGTTGAAGTGTGGCAGAGCCCTGTGCTGAAAAACAAATTTCACAATGAAAATATAAAACTATTTAAATGAGTGTAAGTAGATCTTATAATTGATTCTTATTTTCAAATCTGAAAGGAATGAGGAATTATTTTTACTGTTGCAGAACCACTGTATTCAAGTTTTCAAGTTGCAGCCTCTGCCATTGCTTAGGGTAAAATGCTACTTACGGTAACTATTGTTGAGAAGATAGCATATCCAAGCAGAAATTTTACATTTTCCTTTTCTGTTTCCAATTCAGTGCTGGGATCGTTCCTGTAGTCATAATAGAGCCACCAGAGAACACCTGAGACAACTGAGCAAACAAGAGCAGCATGAAGGCAGGCAACACTCCCCAGGCTGCAGCACACTGCTGTTGGCAGGCTGATGTCTGCCTGGCCTCCCTCCTGAGTCTCTCCCCCTTCCGCCTAGCCCAAGCTCAGCTCAGGAATACTGTCGCGTAGCAGAGAGGCACAGTCTCAATGATCACACAGAAAATTCACATAATGTTAGTCTGAGGTAAAACCACAGCAGAACATTTGGGTTTCTTGCAGTTATTCTAAAGCTCAGGCATGTAATTTCACTGAGGAGATACAAAGCTAACTTTCGTGGAATGACAAGCTTTAGCTGGACACATTCCTATAGTTCTCCCTTTCTAAAGTAGGCAGTGTAAAACTTCACTAAACTTTCTTTGAAACAGTAGTATTTTTGTAACGGCATTCATCTGCCAAAAGAAATGTTGTTTCCAGGCAGCTATAAGAAAATAAAAATCATCATCATCCCAACACTCAGCAGCTGAAACAGCACAGCCAGACCTTGGCACCAAACGGCAGGCAGGGCTCAGCTTGGAAATGGCTGTGGTAAGCTTAAAGTTACTGAGGATGGCCATGGAGAAAAAGGATAGCTGTTTGTTCAGCTGCCTCTCCTTCAGTTCAGTGAGATGATCCATTTAACTAAACATATGCTAAAAGGTAAATATACTTACACAACAACCCGAATACAACCAGTGCAATCAAAGTATGGACCAGAAGTGTCCGAATGAATCTGAAGGCTAAAACCAGTATAAAAGAGAAAGCTGAAAAATATACAAAGTAAGTTTATGATGAGTGTTACAACCCATTTAACTTAACTCTTACTTACTTTAAAGATCAATTCAAGGTTCTTGCAGAATTTGGGCTTTTATTTTTAAACAATTGTCTCAAAACCAACAGCATTTAGTAAAGCTGGCAAGCTTTTTAACATTTAAAACACACAGTTACCTATAACTTACTAATAATGAGCTTATAACTGGAATATTTCACCTTGGGAATTATTAGCTTTTCAATAATATTTTGTATAAGATTTAAGTTAAAATGTTCATGCTGACGCCATTTTTTTTTCATCAACGATTTCTTACAGTCCCCTGAAATGAGGTATATGATCATATCGAAGAACACAGAATCTGATATTTCATAGAGCTGTATTTCATCAGCCTATTAAATGCCTCCTGGTAAAACATAATCACTCTTTCTTAAAAACAACTCTGCCCAGTAAATATGAAAAAGATCACTTTTAAATTAAAAATGTAATGTTAACAGAAACATTTGCAACCTCACATTTTAATTGAATATTATTATTCACTTTTTATTTATAACCTTACCTAGTGCAAGGACACTCAGTCCTATCACAGTATCTCTTCCTGCCAATATTCCACTCAGAATTCGGTGAAAAACATCCATTTCATTAACCATACTTATTAAGACAGATGCATATTTGGAATAGCATTCAGGATTTTGTGGAACACATCGATTAAATAATGGAAAAGATTTACTGGAAGGTTAAAAACAAAGATGGTAAAAAATATTAATTACTGGACAAACAGTTTCAAATCCACAGAGATCCATTCCACCATTCTCTTCCAAGCCCTCTGCAGGACCGTACCAGCATCCTCAGCACAGTTTTGCAGCCACAGCTGGCCAGTCTGACCTGTAACCTGGCAGGCATCCTCCCCGCCAGGAGGAGAGCTTGCACATGGAGTCTGACACAACAGGGCACTGGCAATGGGAGCGGTCTGTTACAAATGGCAGTTCTATGTCTCATCTGCAAGATAAACTCCTAGCAGCATCATGCCTGCATCGCTGTACAGAACATCCATTCAAGATCAACCTGGGAGAAAAAATGAACTACTATCTCAATCACCATCAGCATGTAACTCCTATTCCCATTCTAGTCTGGCTTCACCTGCTTTGCTCCCATGTGTTTATGTAAAACCTAAACTCATGCTAACATCGCTGTAAGCTACGTTGTTATAGATAATTCTAGACCACAAACACTTTGCATTGTTTTTATGATACTTAAGCATTCTAAAAGCCACATCAAAACAATGTTTGTAAGGTACAATTAACACCACCAAATATTTACATATGAAATTATTTGGCACTCCCAGCCAAGCTTCTTGATTACATTTATTGTCCCACTTCGGCAATGCTGCACTACAACAGTCAAAGACATAGTCATACCTAAAAATGAGAGGTTTGTTCATCAACAGTTAAAAACTTCTCTGACTAGCTTTGCTTCTACTATGAAATATTACTGTGCAAGATGAATAACTTTGCTGAGTTCCTTGCCAAACAGAAAAAAGCCTAGAAAGTCAAAGAAATAAGTAAAAAATACCATATTTTTCCATCAATTTACATGCCCTCCTTGGATCCACTGTATATAATGGTTTTATGTGTCTCCTGCTCTCTTCTGTTTGCTTTTTTCCTGTTTGCTTTTTTCCTCTATTTTCTCATGTTCAGAGCAGACAACTTAACTCTGCAAACATGGAGATTCCAATTCTTTGCTGTATTTTCATGACACAGTGGAATTTAAAATAAAGGATTTAAGGATTTTGACTTAAAAATGCCAAATGTTAAAGACAGTGCCATCCACAGACCTGTGCTTCAAGCCAGCTGGCTACAGAATGATTCTGTTGGAAATTTCTGGGTTCAGGATAATAAGCAAGGCCCAAGACCACAGCTCCTCTTCCTTGGCATTCAGGGAGAGAGCAAAAGTCTGTGCAGGAGATACATCGCTCCTCATACGGAGTGCTTTTCTCCTGATTTGGAGAGGAAAAATCTCTGAAGGATAGAGGAATGGAGGGAATGCAGTCCTTGTTCATTCTGTGGAGCAGGACACTGGCATGTTCACAGGCACACATGAGAACTCATAAGGATACATGTACAAAAATAAATACACAAAGCAAACCATTCTGACTGTAAAGCATCAAGTCAAATATAAAACGTGAGGAAGTAACAATCCTTAAGAAACTGTTTGGACTCAAGGCTGTTGTAAAGTATCCAGTAATTCTTACCTTGGTGGAACTGGCAATGTGGGACACAGCTCAGCTGCCTTTGGATTTAGCGTGTAACTGGAAATGGTCAGGTTGTAAATGCAAAGACAAGAACCTAAGAAGGGGGAAGGGAGGAAGGTAACTTAATATTAGTTAAAGTTTTAGAGAAAAACACATTATCAATTAAGGTTTTTTTTTACTCTTCTGCTTTGATCCCTTAGCAGGCCATATTCATCCCTGGTATTCCAGTGGGAATGTAAATAACAAATTAGTTACTTAGGTAAATCTAAAGCAACCTCTGCAGAATCTTCTGCCTTCTAGACTTAAGTATAATTACCATTTACTGATCTTCCTGGAGGGCAGGCACACTATTTGTTCCACAGTGTGATACTTCAGCTCTAAACTCTTACTCATTAAGATAAGATAACAGAAAAACCTAAAATGACAGAAACTACAATAGAACTAGGCCCCTCGTGATTTGTAACAGAATATATCTCTACCCAGAAACTTAACATTTTCTGGGCTCCAGGCTAAATATTACCAGGTACTCTACTAATAATACTCTGCTCCATTATATAATGCTTCTGGGAAAGAAAGGCTGGGCACATTCAAGCCATTCAAAATGCAATACTGCCCTCTCCCTCGAGATAAACATGCAAGCAGTTTTAGCGTATAGATGGAATTTCATGCAATTATATTCAGTTACACTGAAAATACTTACATAATATCACAGGTGTTTACAGCTTTCTGTACATACCAAATGATGGCAAACTACCCCAAAATGAAATTAATACAAATGTTGCCAATTTAAATAGCGATTCTTGCCAAACAAAACAAAAAAGAATGGAATTCTGACCACCAATAAAAATAGCCACTAATATTCATATGGTCTGCAGTTTACGCATATACTATGGAATAAGGGTTAGGCTACAGGTTATTTTATTTGCATGTTGGACAGGTTATTTCATTTGCATAAATGAACTGGAGCTGCCTTTTTTGCACAATAGCTACTTCTGATATCATATTCATCTTGAAGAGCAGAATAAAATAAAAAAAATTCTAGGTGGAATAGCAAACTTTGGGATCTGATGTCTAAAGGGATAAAAACACTTGTGTATCTCTGGAATTAATAATTCTACCATAGTTTTAATTGAATTTAAAAGAACCAGTTGAACAAGTTTCTCAAATAGCATATGAGCTCTGTTCACCTGCTGGCACCCCCACCAAACTACACTAGTTCATTCTCAGCAGCCAGTTTTCTAATGCATAATCTCAGCATTGTGCAGGAATTAATCAACAACTTTTGAATTTGCATAAGAGAGCTGTAACATTTCTAGAAACTATGGCTTTGAAGTAAAGCAGAAACAAGACATTTTATTTTCTGTTGCCATGGACTGCTCAGGAAATTAATGGTAAAAAATGACTCCCTAGCGTAGCAAACATAAGAATAACAAAGTGAAAGCTGCTCAACTGTTCTACAGATACACTAAGATATTCATATTCCCTGTTGCACACCATTATTCCTTGCAAAACTCTGGAGGTCTTCCAAGGAGTTGAGTTGCTCTTGTGGACAACTAGATACGCACAAGGAAAGTGAACTGATTTTGAGGCTTTGCATTTCCAGGCTGCATGAATTCAGAAAGAACACATACCTAGAAAGAAAAAAATATCCTCTTTTCAAAAAACAAGCTTTCTGGGTTTTATAGGTTTAAATTCTGAGCCTTCTTTCCATCTTTTTAAAGCACTACAAAGCAAATTAAACTCTTTTTCCACATATAATGGAAAAAAAAAATGGAGTTTGAATTCAGAAGTTAAGAAGCAATTTGAGAATATGGTACATTTTTACACTTCATTTTATGTTCTTAAATGGGATCAGAAGCTGCCAAAGTGGGTACCATTCTACGAGGACTAGTTCATGGGAGTCCACAGAATGACTGGGAACTTCAACATGCAACTTCCTTAAGTATAAAGATTTGCCATATAGAATGACTTCTGGTTTGGCCAAAGTCCTGTTTAAGATCCTATTTAAGAAGAAGCCAGCATAAAGCATAACAATGTAGCACATTTTCAAGTTGTATCTTAACTTTTTCGTTTCACTCACCATTTTGCACCATTCTCACACCTTTTTTTTTGCCTTTGAGTATAAGCATGTATATATGTATACACATATGCATATGATTGACAACTAGAAGATGTAGATCTTATTACGTTCTCAAACATTTGATTTATTTATACATTATCTGATGTACTTACTTTTTATTAGTCATGTCCTGTCCAGAAAGGGGTGCCCCTTTTACAGGAGTGTTCTTCCTACCACATATGTTCCCGAAGCTGTCATATCCAAGCACAAGTCTTTCTGCAGCACCAGCCATCACAGCATAGCCAGTTATAAACATCTGTTAAAATATTTTTTAATGTGAAATCATGCTACAATAGCTTTTCCTTCCCATTCAATAAATACTCCTTTTAAACCATGCATTTTTGTCGTGTGGATGCAAACAGTTAAATCTAAAATTCACTCTTCTGCACAAGGCAGGAGCAAGTCATATGGGCAAGTTTAGCTCTATTGCCTCCTTAGACCTTTCCTTTGTCTGTTGTTGAAAGTATAAAGCAGAGTATCACAGGTGAAGAAATATAGGGGTCCTGATTAAAATAATAGGAAAGCAGCAGTAAGGTGCTAAACACTGCCTCTACCAAAGCTTGTGTGTGTCACTAGGCAAGGTCACTCAAATGGTAATTTTTCACATGAAGCTCACTGCTTCTCGTTTTTCAGGATGCCCTTCAAGACACACCTTGGCAATATAGCTGCTGAAATGTTGAGCCCTTGCAGCTGCTAGTGAATTTAATCAGAGGTATATTTTAAACACATAAAGCATAATTAAAATGCAGGTTACCTGAAATTTCAGGAAGATGCATTCTTTAACACACGTGAAAAACCTGAAGAAAGCTGCACTGGGGACTTAGGTGACACTGCACTGATCTTTTAGATGCTCTGCTCTTGCATCAAAGCCCCAGCAGATCAGCTCCCTTTAAACCCCAGGGGCAGCTAAGCACCTCTGCTGGCCAGTAGCAGCAACCCTTAGGCAATATAAGACACCTTGCCTAGGAATGCAGCTTAAATCCGGCTCATGTATCCCATGAGGGCCAAAACGCCCCTTGAAAAGAACCTTTCCAAGAAGCAGTAATTCTTCTTCTGGGAAGCACGACTTTATCCAAAAGCTTATTTACAGCACTCCAGCTATTGAAGAACTCAGTGATTCAGTCATCTCCCCTGTCCCATGGGGTGTAAACCACATTTCACACACACCAAGGACAATACACTAAGCTCTATGGCTACATGCCAACTGCTGGCAGCAGCAAGTCTTCTCAGTCCCGCGTTAACCACTGCTACTTTGCATGGAGGAGTTGTGCTGGAGACAGATTGTACATATCAGATACAGCACAACTGCCTTCTTTAAAGGTTTAGAGCCTTTATTTGTTACTCTACTTCTAACACTTGTGACTAAAGATGGGATCTGGGCAAAAACTGAGTCTCATTCACAAACACGTGAGAACATGCTTCCTTAGTCCCCAGTGTAGTCTCATTTTCATTTTTATGTTTGCAGTCTAACTAGTTAAATAATACTTTTTAAAAAATTATTACTGCATGTTAATGCCATCTCAATATGGAGATCTTTGTAGAGACTCCACAATTAAAGCTGACATACTACTTGTGGATGTGATATTTGTTACAATAACAAAATATCTTCAGATCCAGTTTATTTACATAGCAAATATTTGTTAATAATTAAATTGTTCTCAGAAGAAAAAGGAGAAATGAGCTGGCATTGTAACTCAACCTGAAATACACTTTCAGAAAAATTCTGGCATTCCTTCTAAAGATGGACATTACAGGTCCATTGCCATCAGTATGGCAAATACTGTGTAGATGTGATTTTTTTTTTTTTTTTTGTAAATGCTACATGCTGGATACAAGCCATAAATATTGTTAAGTAATAGATGGCTGTATGACTGCTGGAGGGGTGTGTCTATATATGCCAGTGCTATGCATTTCCACAGAGTTATTAATATGGTTTCAATTTTTTTCACTATGTGAACAAACCAGTGTCACCAAAAATTTTTTAATTTTTTAAAAATAAGGTCAAACAAAAGAAGACAAATACATGTATGCAATTAGCTATTTCACAGAAACTAAGCAATAAAAACAGTGAGAGAAAACAAACAAAAATCCTAAATCCTCACCATTTGACAGGTTTACTTTTTGGCATTCCCTGCACTGATCAAAGCACTAAGCACAAGACAGCATGTATAAAAACCTATCCTGTTCGCATTCAAAATGTGTATGGATTCTTCTGCATTAGGTTCCATTAAAAGAGTTATTAGGAATTGAATTGAAAACTGATTAATAGTGTACTCACAAAAATCCTGAGTAACCTCAAACATATGATGAAAAAAAAATTCATGCTTAAAGACAAAGCCTGTTCCCAAAAGCTCACAGGACAGATAGTGACTTGCTATAACGTCAGACGGACATGTTGCAAGATAACAAGACTACAATGAATGAGGTAAGTAGAAACAAGAGCCCAGTCAGAGCCTAGACTAATTTACAAAAAAGCGAATTCTAAATAACCCAGCCCTGTGTATACATGGCATCTGAAGTATATGGGCAGAACTTAAAAGTCTGTGTAACAGACACCGCAGTAAAGCACTGCACTGTCACAAAGGTCAGTTCTGTCCCAGTGCAATCCTGGGACCCTAACATCTGTGCCCACGATAATTTCAGTTTAGATTTAGTACATACCACTGTGCAGAACCCCACTAACTTTGGATCTGATTTTTCTTTCAGAAAAAAGCATGCTTACCAAACCAGCCCAGAAAAGAAAGAAGACAAGCAACCAGAGAGTGTCTGTGCACTTTCTGTAAATGACTGGTCTCCATTCCCGCAGTTCTGAAACACTATCTCCAGAATCCTAAAATGAAGCAAAGAAAGAAAAGAAAAAAACAAACTTCCTGTGAAATTAGAATCAAGTTTCAAACGACTGAGATTTCTGAAAGAGCATAACCTTGCACTTAAAATGCCGAACACCCGGTAGCTCTCTGCCCGCAACAGCTGCGCAGCTCGTCCACGGTGAGGTGCGCGGCCACCGCACCCCACCCCGCACCCGCCTGCAGCCCCGCAGCGCCCGGGGCGGGCCTGGACCCCGCCGCACACAGCCCGCTGCACCGCCGCGGGCCCAACTTTCCCTCCCCCGCCGCTCCCGCTGCCCGGGGCACCGCTCCGGCCCGGCGCTCACCTGCTGCCGGCCGCCGCGCTGCTCCATGCTCCCGCCCGCCGGGCAGGGCCGGGCCGGGCCGCGCCACCGGGCTGCGGGGGGGCGGCAGGCGGGCCTGGGGCGCAGCCGCTCGGCGGCCGTGGCGGGGCGATGCTCGCTAGGGGACCTCCCGCAGCCGGCTCGGCGGGCCCGCGCGGGGGGAGCGCCCCGGCCGGGCGGCGGCACCTCCGGCAGCTCCTCCTGCCGCTGTGGCCGGGCACTGCCAGCCCCGTCCCGGCCGCTCCTCCCGGAGCCGCTCGGCGGGAGGGCCGCGGTGCCGCTGGGCAGCTGCGTTTGCGGGAGGAAACGGCATTTCTCCCCCGCAGCCTAAGCGCCGGCGGCCGGCCGGGCCCGCGGGCGGCAGGCGCCCTGCGGAAGCGCGGGCGGAGCTCGCCGGCCCCAAGTCCGCACGGTTAATTCCCCCGGACGGTCGATGGGTCGCTTCGGCTGGGGGGAGCCGCGCTCGGGCACAGCTGCTCCCGCAGTGCGGCCGGCGGGCGGCCCCTCCGCTCCCGGGGCGCGGGGGAGGCCGAGGGGCTGCCCGGGCTCGGCGGGCGGGGGCCGCCGCCCCGCGGGGCAGGGGGCCGGGGGCAGCGCCCAGAGGCAGGGACGGGGTAAGCCTGCAGTTCGTTCACAGCCGCAAGGTTACAGATGGGCGCTGGCCAGAGTGGGAGGTTTATTTTTCACCGTTAATTAGTTTATTTATGGGAGTAATTGTAGATTTGTTACTGCCAGTACAAAATGTGGGCTGTTTCACTGTGTGAAGCCAACTGATACTGGTACCTGCTTGGTTATTCTGGCTGCATTATCAATACACAGTCAGTCTTGGATCCTTTTCAGCTTTTGTTTGCTTGTTTGTTTTTGTTTGTACCTTAACATTACACTGACACGTTATGTTAGACCATAATTACCTCTCATGGACGTCCATATGAATTTTGCACGCACAGGAATAACCACACGGAATTAGATTGGTGCTTGTAACTCGAATGACCAATGAATGCAGAAATCATTAGCCACTTTTAATAACCTGTTTTCCCAGTACTGTCCCTGTTGTCTTTTTATTTATATGTTCACTAAGTTCAGCTCAATAATCTAGAGAAAATTAATATTACAAATTGAAAAGATATTAAAAGTACGTTTTTGTTGCCTTCCTGACAGTCAATGGAAAAAAATGTCCTCTTTAAGAAGCAATACATCATCTCCAACTGCAATAACATTTAATTAAATTGAAGCTATTTTGGAAAGCTGTTGGAAAGAATTGGTCCTTCTTGTACAGAAGACAGAGCATTAGGCTGGTTTTACTTAGAAGAAAGAACTTATTCCAGTTCTCAAGGGAAAATGCAGAATGAAACTTTGGTGATAAACTAGCATAGATGCAAGTATATTGGTAATGTCAGTAACTGCGATTTAAAGAAGAATGAATCTCTGCCCCAGAGCATTTCAAAGTCCTTCTAAGCTAACTGGAAATAAATACATTTTTCAAAAAAGTTAACTTGTGCAATGTTTCTGAAACTGACTTTTAAACTGATTTAACAGAGCTTGATACAATTCTGATTTAAATTTACCTCCCCCCACCCCAAGAAGTGGTTCTGAGAAAACATGACAGGAAAGATTTCTAAAAACTCTGTGTCTTACAAAGGATTTATTAAACCATTTAGTTTCTAGCTAACTTACAGTTCTTGTCTTTATCAGCATTGTACTTTTTAATGCTCATTATTCATCAATTTGTTGAGAGTTTTCATAATTTGTGTGAAATTTAGAATAAAATTCTAAAATTTAGTACATGTTGTGAAAGTAATTTTGTGTCTATAGAACCTAAATAGAGAAAATAACTTTTCCTTCACTTTGCTCTATTGCACTTTAAAAATATGTGAAAAAAGTCATTTTCCCTTGAAATACCAATGTAAAATTTCATGTGAAACTTAACTTTTTTCCATAAGAGAAGTTTAGTATTTTGATTCTATCAAGAAAAATAACCAAAATTATTAATAACTTTTAACCTAGACACAAAGAGTAACCTCATTATCAGATTAAGAAAAATAATTCTAAAAGAACAATGCCAATGATGAAGGCTGATATTAGAATTTGATGGCTTGCTGTCATCACATGCTAATATTAGCTTTCATTGTTGATCTGGCCCTTTTTGAATGATTCTCCTTAAGCTTTGTGTTACATTCTTATTGTAACATAAAGGAAAATCGCAAGTGAAACAAATATTTTTAATAAAATCCAAGTTCCAAGCAACTGAAGTTCATGGAAAAACACTGCAAGCAGGAGTAAGGCCTGCTTTTACCAAGCAATATCAATCATAATTCTTGTATTCCTTCTATAAGCCCAGGAAAAGTTATCTTATACTTGATAGCAAATAACTCGGATTCGAATAGGATATTTTTTAAAATTGTAAATTTAATATTTTAATTGTAGTAGGGTTTTTCCTGAATTTCAAACATGATCAAATAAAACATTTATTCTGTTTAGCAACCGTGTATCCCTAGGTGGTGCTCTGCTCCTTGTTTAGAGTTACAACATCGCGTTTCGGATTGGTGAGGAGAGGCTTATGCTATGGTTAGCCAGCACTCACAAATGAGGATTTTCATGTTAAAGTTGAACAGAATACCAGGAAGCAAGGCTTAGATCGGATAAGGGATTTAAACATCCACATCCAAAATGTAATACCGAAAACTCTTGCTTGTTATTTGTCCAATCCTGCAAGTGCCCAAATTGCCAAGATCCATTATGATTTTAAACTTTCTGCCTTACCACTTCCACAGGAAGGAGCCTGGTTCTGCAGCTGAGTAGTGCGAGCACTCAGTGGGTAGTAGGGAGTTTTAGAATTGACATTTTGTAGGGTTGATCCAGTTTAACCTGAAATAGAAATGAGATAAAAAAGAGTTCTGGAAAAAGAGTGTTGGATTACAGAACTGTTCCTTTTATGAGAGCACTAATGACTCGGCCAGAGACGTGTTCGCTGGCTTGTGCTCGCTCTCTCTGGTGAGAAGCCCAGGTTGGAGACTTTGGTCTCGATCCCCTGGTCTACATGAACAAGATGCTGACTTTATAATATGCTTCATCTAAGCCTTGTATCCAACTATAGACACTTCCCTGGGAGATTAGTATGATGAGGGTCCACATTCTCTCATGAGTCTTCACTGCTCTTTCGAGTATGTAATGTTTCTTGTAAAGGCAAAAAAATATTTAAAATCCTGGAGTATCCAGGAACTCACAGTGATTTAACTGTGAATTAAGATAGTAACCATTCAACCTCCTTGGTGTGTTGGGCTGGGCCAACCACAGGAAGGGAGATTAACATTTACATTTTCAAGACTACTAGTAATTTTTAAGAGCTTTTTTTACATGTTACCCATCTTCAGACATGTTTATCAGCATCAGTAACAGAAATACTGCAGCAATGAAAACTCATGGGCATTTTTCTCTGGTTTCTATTCAAGAGTTTTTCACAAAGTCACCCAGAATATATAGAAGAAAACCAGACATAAACTCAAGCTTCCTGACTCCAAGCCCCTGCTTTAATCACAAGGTTCTTATTACTTATCAGGGTGTTGTTTATTCACGGCAAATGAATCCTGGTGCTGCCTGCACTTAAGGCTCGACTTTCTTACCAAGAAACTTACCTGTTAAAACTGGGGCAGGAATGTGGGTTGGGAGAGGAAGGTCTTAAATGCAAGCATGACAGTTCCTTGCTAGACCGGTTAAGTGAGATGACTACCCCTATCTGTATCCCCTGCTGGGTCAGACAAGGAACAGAGACAAATTACTTTAATAGCAGGACACAGCAACTGAGAAAGTCAACCTAAAAGCAAACATTTTCTGCCTACTTAGAGAAGGTGTAGCTGAGCATAATTTCCATTACTCTCAAGTGATCTTGCTTATGTACAGTAGCTTAGCAATTAGGCACTATTCTCCATATGTAGCTGTGTTACTTGGAACACCCTGAACTGAAACACCCGGAGACTGAACATAATGACACTTATTAGGTTCAAGCTGCTAGTCACGTTTTCTGATAATTTCCACTCTAAGACCTGGTGTTTATGACCGTGCCTCACTTGAATCAGTCTGAAATTTCCCGTGGCAGGTGCTGAAGATTTTTGGACAACTTCAGCACAAATTATTCAGTCATTTCTAAGAATGAAATTAGAGAAGCAGACATTATGGTATCCCCTTTTTGGGTAGTCGTAAAGAAATTCTTATACATGATTTGGATCAGAGATTTTTAATGGACAAGGAGAAAGAAGTGCTTTCTGCTTTTTCTAATGTTTGAGAAACTGCATCCACATTTGCCCAAAACACTTTGATAAATCACAGTCAACTTGCTGAGCTTCATATCTAAGGAATCTGAAGACTCTGTCTGCATGGGGTACTCCTGAGCCTGCCTGAGACAGTTTGGACTACCCTGAAATGTGCTTCTGACCTGGCACATACTTTCACTGTTTTGCCTATGTCTTTGTCCTGATGGTGGCCAGGCACAATGGACAAAGAGATGAATGTAAAGAAAAACAAAAGGAGAAATGGCTATTGCTGTTAAACAGCTTCTTGGAGTTGTTAAGGAATATCTTGGTTAATAAGGAAAGTAGGGCCTAGGAGCTCTCTGAGAACGATTAGGGGATTCATAAAGATCAGTGTCAGGAAGGATCATTAAATCATAGAATCATTAAGGCTGGAAAAGACCTCTAAGATCATCGAGTCCAACCGTCAACCCAACACCACCACGCCCACTACACCATGTCCCTAAGCGCCTCATCTACACGTCTTTTAAATACTTCCAGGGATGGTGACTCAACCACTTCCCTGGGCAGCCTGTTCCAAGGCCTGACCACTCTCTCAGTAAAGAAATTTTTCCTAATGTCCAATCTAAACCTCCCTTGGCGCAACTTGAGGCCATTTCCTCTCGTCCTATCGCTAGTTACTTGGCAGAAGAGACCAACACCCACCTCGCTACAACCTCCTTCCAGGTAGTTGTAGAGCGCGATGAGGTCTCCCCTCAGCCTCCTCTTCTCCAGACTAAACAACCCCAGTTCCCTCAGCCGCTCCTCATAAGACTTGTGCTCCAGGCCCTTCACCAGCTTCGTTGCCCTTCACTGGACACGCTCCAACACCTCCATGTCCTTCTTGTAGTGAGGGGCCCAAAACTGAACACAGTATTCGAGGTGCGGCCTCACCACTGCCGAGTACAGGGGCACAATCACCTCCCTGCTCCTGCTGGCCACACTATTTCTGATACAGGCCAGGATGCCATTGGCCTTCTTGGCCACCTGAGCACACTGCCGGCTCATGTTCAGCCGGCTGTCAACCAGCACCCCCAGGTCCTTTTCCTCTGGGCAACTTTCCAGCCACTCTTCCCCAAGCCTGTAGCGTTGCCTGGGGTTGTTGTGACCGAAGTGCAGGACCCGGCACTTGGCCTTGTTGAACCTCATACAGTTGGCCTCGGCCCATCGATCCAGCCTGTCCAGGTCCCTCTGCAGAGCCTTCCTACCCTTGAGCAGATCAACACTCCCACCCAACTTGGTGTCATCTGCAAACTTACTGAGGGAACACTCGATCCCCTCGTCCAGATCGTTGATAAAGATATTAAACAGAACCGGCCCCAGTACTGAGCCCTGGGGAACACCGCTCATGACCGGTCGCCAACTGGATTTAACTCCGTTCACCACAACTCTCTGGGCTCGGCCGTCCAGCCAGTTTTTTACCCAGCGAAGAGTGCACGTGTCTAAGCCGTGAGCCACCAGCTTCTCTAGGAGAATGCCGTGGGAGACAGTGTCAAAGGCTTTACTGAAGTCCAGGTAGACCACATCCACAGCCTTTCCCTCATCCACGAGGTGGGTCACCTGGTCATAGAAGGAGATCAGGTTGGTCAAGCAGGACCTGCCTTCCATGAACCCGTGCTGGCTGGGCCTGATCCCCTGGTTGTCCTGGACATGGCTCGTGAGTGCCCTCAGGATGAACTGCTCCATAATCTTCCCTGGCACTGAGGTCAGGCTGACCGGCCTGTAGTTCCCCGGATCCTCCTTCTGGCCCTTCTTGTAGATGGGCATCACATTGGCAAGCCTCCAGTCGTCCGGGACCTCCCCAGTTAACCAGGACTGCTGGTAAATGATGGAGAGTGGCTTGGCAAGCTCCTCCGCCAGCTCCCTCAGTACCCTCGGGTGGATCCCATCAGGCCCCATAGACTTGTGAGTGTCCAGGTGGCGTAGCAGGTCGTTAACTTCTTCCTCTTGGATTATGGGGGGTTTATCCTGCTCGCAGTCCCTGTCTTCCAGCTCAGGGGGCTGAGTAGCCTGAGGATAACTGCTCTGACTATTAAAGACTGAGGCAAAGAAGGCGTTTAGTACCTCAGCCTTATCCTCGTCCTTGGTGGCAATGTTCCCCCTGCATCCAATAAAGGATGGAGATTCTCCTTGGCTCTCCTTTTGTCATTAATATACTTGTAAAAGCATTTTTTATTGTCTCTCACGACAGTGGCCTTTCTAATTTCCACTCTGCACAACCTAACGAGATCCCTGTACTCTTCTTGAGTTGCCTGCCCCTTCTTCCAAAGGTGATAAACTCTCCTTTTTTTCCTGAGTCCCAGCCAGAGCTCCCCATTCAGCCAGGCCGGTCGTCTTCCCTGCCCATTCTTCTTTCGACACATGGGGACAGCCCGCTCCTGCGCTTTAAGACTTCCTTCTTGAAGAACGTCCAGCCTTCCTGGACCCCTTTGCCCTTCAGGACTGTCTCCCAAGGGACCCTCTCAACCAGTGTCCTGAGCAGGCCAAAGTCTACCCTCCGGAAGTCCATGGTAGCAGTTTTGCTGGCCCCCCTCCTTACTTCACCAAGTATTGAGAATTCTATCATTTCATGGTTGCTAAGCCCAAGCCGGCCTCTGACCACTACATCTCCCATCAGTCCTTCTCTGTTTGTGAACAGCAGGTCAAGCGAGGCACCTCCCCTGGTAGGCTCGCTTACCAGCTGCGTTAGGAAGTTATCTTCCACACACTCCAGGAACCTCCTCGACTGTTTCCTCTCTGCCATGTGGTATTTCCAGCAGACGTCCGGAAAGTTGAAGTCACCCACGAGAACAAGGGCTAGCGACTGTGAGACTTCTGCGAGCCTCTGGTAGAATATTTCGTCTGCCTCCTCATCCTGGCTAGGTGGTCTATAACAGACTCCCAGCAGGATATCTGCCTTGTTGGCCTTCCCCCTCATCCTCACCCACAAGCACTCGACCTCATTATTGAGCTCTAGACAGTCAAAGTACTCCCTAACATACAGCATAAAACATTTAACTTAATGCTGTACACAGCATTATGTGCCTTTTGCCTCTGTTGAGGGCCGTTATGCCTCGGTTGAGCCACAGTAACCGTGACTGACTGAAAGCCAGGACTGGCTCAGCGAAGACACTAGAAACAGGAGTCTTAAAGGAAAATGGAAGACTATGACGGTAGGGGAATAGCAGCCAGAGAGAAGAGGTGGACAGAGGACTGGCTGGCAAGGGACAGAATGCAGAATTGGAGGGAAGGGTAGGACTGGTTGTGAATGAGGCTGAGAGCCAAGAGGAGATGGCTGGAAGAGGGAGGTGAAGATTGAACAAAGAAGAAACCTGAGAGTTAAGGGAGGTTAGAACTGGTTTATGGAGGTATATAACTGGCCAGGGAAGAAGAGGTTAGATCAGAGAAGCATGAAAGCTATGTGGGGATTAAACAAGCAATAGCGCAAGTCCTGAAGGTACATAAAAGATTAAGACTGTGGGGAATGAGCAAAGGAATCCAGGTCTGCTACCACTCCCTTACAGCAGGAGTATCACCTTTCCTCTGCTGTCAGCAAACATCCACAATGCTGACTTGAAAGTGCCCTGTCACACTCTGGCCTGACTAACAACTCAAATCACTCTACCAGGTTTCTGATCAACCTGCTAGTACTGTCAGTTACTCCACTGGCTCAGCGGGCAGAGGTCTGTCCTATGTATCCAGGGAATCCAATCCTCTTGATGACTTGAGTTAGCGTCTTTATGATGCTCCATGTTAGCTTTTCTGTTTGACCGTCTAGAAAATCTCACTGATAATATGTCTACAGCTGGAAAGTTAACTACTCTGTTATCCATATAATCATGAAAATGCACACAAGATAAAATAAACAGTATTTTTTCTAGTAATTTGATGCAAGATGCTTCACTTCTCAGCCTTAAAAGTCACTTGAATTTAACAAGTTAATAACCAATTAATAAGCCACTTATTTCCAGCTTTCAATGAACATCAATCCCACCTTCTTCTGGGTATCTGCAATGCAATTGAGGAGCTCTATTTTTATTTCAGAATATTGATTATTGAGTAGATTACCCAGGGATCTAGAAGAACAGAGTGTGCACATCTTATAGCCCAGCTATATAGCTTTAGCTTATTACTGCTAATGACCACCCCTCCTGTGATTTACCAGCCATATGAATCATTCAAGGAAGGAGTATAATGCCACAAAGGTAATTTGTTCCACTTTCCACACGAGCAAGCAGAGATCTGCACAAAGAGCACTTTCATCCCTGTTAATACACAAGCTGGAGTACAGTCTGACCCTAGGAAAGTGTTTTGAGTGTGTTTGCTGAGCTGAATCTGATAATAACTTTAGAGCTGACTCATTTCAAAGTTTTAGAAGAGAGCAAGAGGATCAGTGTTTCAGGATACATGGTACTTTATATACCAACCCAGACAAGAAACAGCACTAGAGCTGTAGCTTTGTGGAATGTCAGAATTACAACGTACTTACTCCGTGTTCTGACTGTAAATGGCATGGGTAGCATAAGATGAAAGAGCTTGAATTGGAACTACTTCTGTTGTTCTGGACTGTTAATGTCCCTCTCTAGTCCAAAGAGTAGACATGCAGTACATCTGAGTGCATCAATACAAAGAACAGAGAAGTAATTGTATTGCTCCTCACAACACCCCAAAAAAAGCTAAAAAGGGAATTGCTTGAGTTTCAGAGAAATTGAAAAGTGAAAGATGTAGACTTGTAAGGCTGGAGAAGGGCGGCTTGTTCTGTAAATTATGTAAATGGCAGGAAGGATGGAAGGCATTCCTGAGAGCAGCGAAGAAAATGGAATAATCTAGGATAAACGCGAATGAAACAGGCAGCTAGCAAAAGGCATCAAGCTGGACCGCATGAACTCTGTAGAAATATCTGTGACCTACACAGTCAGGTCTAGTTCTGAATGAAAAGGATGAGAAGTTTTCATTAAATGGGTGGAGACCAGGGCAGTGTGGTTTTTATCAACACTGAGATAAGCAACAGATTCATTACAGGGACTGGAAGGAAGTCTTTTGTGCCAGCCCAAGATCCTTCATTGATAGTTTAGTTCTTGTAAGGACAATTTATATTAATGGATTCAGCTACTAAATATTTGCTAACGAAAAATAATCATGTCGAATCCAGACAGACAGCTTAGACTGTAGGCTTGACACTAGGCCCTTTTGGAAGTGCTGCGTCTGCGCAAGGAGCTGCTGCTGCAGGTTTCCCCACATGATGTCACTCTCGGGCAGTTCTGTCAGCCCTCACCTTTGCCTACGGCAGAAGAGTTATGAACTCCAGATGGCAAGCCCATGTATAGAGCATCACTTTGTTTACAGTATCTTCTAAGTTGCTTAAGTGCAATTTTGTTGTTGCTTTTAGTTATGGACTTTCTGGGCACTGCTTTTCACTGGTTCTTCTAGCGACTACTTAAGACTGATTTAATGGATTTGTTGTGTCTAGACGTTTATTGTATGGAGGTTTAAAAGCATGTACAATTCTATCTGTATTTTATAGTTGTCTTTTTAAAACAAAACTTGTTACTGTATAGAGAAGCTTGGACAGCAGCATATATTTTCCTGGTTTTTTCTTCTTACAAATAACACAGTTTTTATATAGAGAAGGCATTACACCATCTAGTCTATTCAAACCTAATGCTCCCAACCACACCACAGGCAGCCAGCAGAGAATCTACTCAAGTTATTAGGGTATTTGTAGACTTCATTGTATTCACTACACAGTGTGGCCTATTACTGCAATTACTATACATAAGAATAATCATTACTTTAGTGAGGAGTTCCAGGATAAGGCTCTTCATGTATAATAATGTGTTTCTGTATAATTTTATAAAACTGGACAAGATCCAAAGTTCCACTGCAATACACATTAAAAAGACTCAAAGACGTGGCATCTTCATTGCTTGAAAAGAGGATACTGAACATCCTGCTTTGGTCAGCCTGTTAACAGCAGGAGGAAAGGTGACTATCTATTTGCTTAGTGCCAATAGGCTCCCTTGTCAAAGAATCAACAATCTGCTCTAAAAACACTGATGTTTGAACAGGAAGTTTAAAAAATCTGTATGTGGCTAGTCGAGTTAGATAATGGCCCACAAGATGCCTATTATTTATCTGACCTATTCTTTATACTGCCTTTGGTTTACCTTCATGTTTTTACAGAGACTTCTCATAAATTACCTGCTCAAAGTTTCACCTCAATTACTCACGAGAAGAAAATCAACAG
Source organism: Calonectris borealis (assembly GCF_964195595.1). Taxonomy (NCBI): domain Eukaryota; kingdom Metazoa; phylum Chordata; class Aves; order Procellariiformes; family Procellariidae; genus Calonectris; species Calonectris borealis. The sequence continues at coordinate 20,164,044 of NC_134319.1, read as the reverse complement.
TGAGTGGAATGCAGCCATGGAACCAGCAGTCAGTGGCAGTGTTACAGAATATGCGATGGCATGAGTCACGTAAACAGTTTATTAATCTTCATTAAATTTATACTGAATCAGCACCAAGGCCACATACGAGAAACTCTCTCAGATGAGCAGCTCTAACTCATGGGACTTCTGTAGTCATCCTTAAAGGCACAGCTATTTACAGGATAAAAGTCCAACAGCTGAAATATTTGCTAAGAACAGTGGTCCAGTTCTGCAAACCCTAATTAAATGTTGAATAGCTAGAGAAATAATTCCAACTCTACTAAAAATTCCTGGGATCCAACATTATATGCTACTGTTTCAGAGAGAAGAACTCCAAAATCTAAAGTCTTTTCCAGGACATTTTAATTTTCCCTGTTATCCAAAAAGATATAGAATATTTTTACATGTTATATATCAGACTCCCTGATAAGATCTTATCCTGCACGTATGCATGAAGTTCAGCTAGTTAGAGCAGCTGGATTCTAAGAACAGAAGCCTCACAGCTCCATCAACAGCCCTACTCTGTTTCAGGGCTCCATCCATTTGCCTCCCAGTATTCCAGGTATCAATATATAGTTTCATACAATTTTTAATCACTTCGCGTCAAAGTTTCGATTGATCATTTAAAGCGAAAGAAGAAACAGTTTTCTTATAATAGCAGTAAGATCAATATTCACTGATTTTGTAGTATTGTCATTAAAGTTAATTTTGTTCCATTTCTAAGATTAAAGAACTGCATTCTTCTGAGACTTCTTTTCAAGTAATAACACTGCTTCTGTAATAACAACTCATCACCTTGGTCATAAAGTTTATTACAGAATCCTAATGCAGCTTATAAGCAATGTTATTTTGTAAAATATTTTTGTGGTGTTAGGTAAAATGAGATACAGTATTACATTTTGTAATATGTCTTATTACATTGAGACATATGTAAAGAAAAATGTACATAAATGTCTAGATATTGTTGCAGTATTGATTTATTTTAATGTTTGCATATAAACCAAGGAGCGTTAGTCATCTGTTGTAATTAAACAACAGAACAACAGTATTCCCAGTCCGTCACATTATCGGTAAAGTTATGGGATAGCTACTGTACTTTGAAACTATTCACGCAATAAAAAAGAGTTATCATTCTACTAGCTGCTCCTACAAGAGCTACATTTTTCCTAGTAACTGTGTATCATTACAGTGGAGCAAACTATTAGGTAATGTATGATACAAAAACAGTTGATGGAAGGTAAAAATATCTTCTTTGAGCAGCTATTTGAGGAAACAACATTTTGCAGCAATCACTGCATGTTTAATAATGGAAAGATATTTTGAAAAGAGGATGTTGACCCTCTTTCTAGTGACTAAAATTTGAAGTAGTCTGAGCAATGGCAGTATAATAGTTTCCTGTTCACGTAACATGTTTGCACAACATAATGTTGCTGATAACGCTAACTAGCAAAGTGTATAACACTCAAAGGATGTGCACATGTCTGGGAATTCCCATGGTCCTTCCTGTCTACCAGTAAAGGGTATTTGTAGGAATAAGACAAAACTAACATCTATGGGCTAATCATGCAAACTCTTATTCATACGGTTTACCACTCTTCACCCTGTTGACCTGTGAACTTTATGCTTCAAATGTCTGTATTTAAATAGTCAGTTATGTAGCTAGTAGTAATCCAGCTTTCTGTCAACATTTGGCTCAGAAAATAAATAGCATGCCATAACAAAAACGATTTTAAATTTGATTCTCTTTTGTGTACACAGCTGTTCTAGGAGATTTAGAGGCAAAAGGTGATTCTGCTCTGTTTCTGGCTTTTCTTTGAACCCATAGAAACCTGTAGGTCAGGTAGGGGTCTAGCTGCTATTGCTGAAAGCTGAGTATTTTGAAGCACACCAGGACATACCACCAAGTTGCATGCACAGTGTGCCCCCAGACAACTATTTGTTTGTAGTAATTTTCTTGCTCATTCTTGCAGGAAAAATTTGCATATGATTGGGGTTATATGTAGGCATCTGGTCTTTAAATAGTTTCTCCCTTCTTCTGTGCCTCACTCACTGCTGTCAAGAAAGTATCTTCCTCTCTCCATGCCTCAGTCCTGCCTCTTGCTTGGTAAACTGGGAGCAGTTGTGTTCGTCTAGTCTCATAAAGCACTCTCAGGTCGATGTGTAAAAAGCAAGCTATCTTTGCCACAAATGGCTTTGTTTATTATTTTAATCTGACTATGGTCTGCTATGGACCATACTCAGTGTAAGGAGAAAAATATGTATATCGCATATAAGTTATAACTTTGATAATACTCATGTAACAGGATTGTTGAAGTTCTAAAAATAGTGGCTAGTGTACATCAGTTTTCCTATTTCCAGCTGATTTATTAAAAAATTTTCAAATATTCAATTTTGTACTAGGAAAATAGGCATCAAAACCAAATATATTTATTTTAGATAATGTAATCTGAATAAAAACATTCAACTGTGATATGTTTCCCCCAGGAATCAGCTATCTGCAAAGAAGCTTCAACATTCACATCACAGGGAGTCACAGCTGGAGACAAATTTCCTTGAATTATTTTGAAAATCATTAATAAAACTGAGTTTTGTATGCCAGCTCTCCACAGAACAATGCAATTTTCATTCTCACTGAGACACACAAGAAGTATATATTGTATGTGTATCTGATGCTTTGAAAGGACAATAGCTATAACCCAAAGAATTTTAGCATGTGTGGTCTGCATTACTTATCACTTTTCTTCTAAGAGGGTTATGAAACAAATGCTGGGGTACAAAGTAAACAGTGTTTCAGGCATTGTTTAACAATGCATGTCATGGATGTAGCCTGTTAAATGGCACCCGATGAGATCCGTGGGAAGTAGCTGCAAGTTTTTTTATGCATATCAACAAGCTGTACTCCATGTTTCAGTTTTTGTTACTGTGGAATGCCCTAAAGCCTTTGTTTAAAATTAAAAGCATGAAGATACTTATTTTCCAGTCATGGTAAGCTGCCAGTGTGGACAAGGCAGTGTGTTTCTTTGTACCTTATTTTTAAAGCTCTTCTGTTAATATGTTTGTAAATCAAGCCCCTAGTCATGTCTTTCATGTTGCAGCTTGCTTTTCAGGCTTTTCCATGAGAACACAATGCTGGTACTATAGTATTCTAGAACACTTCACATTTCTGGAAGTATCCGTAATTTTGATAACTGGAAGGAAGTTCCTTATTTCTCATACTCATGTTTGTTGCAAGTTCTTATAATTTAGAAATCCTCATGTGCAAATCTCACTTCCTTCCCTCTAGTGATCAGTGAAGTAGCTTTTTAATAGTGGCTGAAGAGTTTTATTTTTCATGCAGTTGTCCATTCTTCTTTAGATTCAATTAATATATATCATGTGGCAAATAGTGCTAGGTGTAATACAGAAAATTTGGTGGGATATAGAAAACAAAACAACTGATGTCTCAAAAGCTCCAAGGTTAGAAGCAAAAGCTTCTGCAACAGAAAAGTTAAGGAGAGGGAGAGAAGAGAGAAGTGCCTCAGGACAATGATCTTGAGCGCTTGGGTCATCAGGGAGGAAACAGGCACTGTGAGTGCAGACAGCAAACTTTCTCAGACAATCTCTTGTTATTTTTTCTTTGTTCTTACTTATAATACAGACAGAATGAATTTAGAAATCTCATGAGTCTCACTTCTAGTCATTATTTCAATGGCAAAATATAGAAACAGACCAAATCCTGTCTGTCTATTCAGAAACATTCAGAAAGATTGTAAAATATTAAACAAAAGAACAGTAAGGTTTGGGGACAAAACCAAAAGCAGGCATTCAGTATGATTCTCACCTGTCATTGCTCATTGTCGTAAAGGGGAAAGTAAGATGTGGAAGAAGATACACTGGTTGCTAATATTTGCTGTCCTTCCTGATGTCTCAACAAATTAATTCTGCCGCTGTCATACCTCATACCTGAACCTCTCTAGGGATGGAGAGACCTTTGTCAGACTGTCCCAGTTTTCTGGGGTTTGTGCACATTGATTCAGGGACATACTGTTATTTACCAATGCCATCCAGTCTTTGATGGCCTCAGAGTACAGACCATATAATAATAGCTTCTGAGATATTCACCATCTGTAACAGTAGTTACTGTGTATAAATTTTTCTTCTAAAATTAAGCTGATTGAATAATGATTTCTTTGATTCAGCCTTTTCTTCTGTTTATGAAATGCCAGTGGCATTTTTTTTTTTCTGTTGACTTATTCAACCAATACATTTTTTTTTTTACTTTTTTTACTTTGTGATGACCAGTGCTAAACCCAAGTTGTCTGTTCAACTGTGACTGGCTGAACAACAGTATGTGTTACTCTTCATTCCTGATGATAAGAGTCTGAAAACTTTTATGGAACAAATACTGAACAGACAGTTTCAAAATACGCATTCTGCATTGGTAAATTGAAATGCTTAAGTGTTCTTGCATGTAAAATGGAGGCAAACATGAAGAAGGTAAATTGATTAACTTATATACTCAGCTTGCTGATAATAAAATTATGGATTATTTGCCCAGTGCTTGTTTAAATCTGATTGGTATATGGCTAGCAGCACAAATTAGTATGTAATTGTCAATATACTGCATATAGTTAGTAACACTGTGGAGGTAATTGCCTGAATTGTCTGTGTTTAAACACTGATGACAAAATAATATCAGAGCCTGTTAAATAAAACTATATTAATAGTTAAAAACTATAGTTAGATAACTAATAGTTAAAACTATATTAAAACTACTCATTGATGCCTAACATATTTTGACTCAGGCATACCCACTCACCAGCATCTTTTCCAGGAATATATATACTTGTTTACAACTGTGTGGTGACCATACATTTAACCTGAAAATAATGGTACTATGAGGATACAGTTTCAGATCATTGCTGAAACCAAACGTAACAAACCAGTTGGTAACCACAGGTACACACTACATGGCCACGTTCACCTTGCATTATTCTCTAAACTGAAAAGCAAATTTTTAGGTCACAGTATTGTGAACCTTCAGTATGAATATGAATAGCTGAAACAGCAGTAACTAGGGGTGGATATATGAGCAGACAATGGACAGATGAGCAGACAATGAAAAACTATCCGTCTATGCTTTGATTCATAGAAATGAGTGGGCCAGGCACAATGAGAGATGGGCAGATTCATTACTTTGTTTCATTCTTCTGAAAGGAGCAATATAAGGAGGACAGAAAATAGAATCCGCAACACTTTTTTTGTTTCTAGTATACTCCTTTTGTGGTTTACTTCATCTTTTTTAGCCTGTTACACCAAATTTGGCAAAAATAAAACAAATGAAAAATGGATAAAGGAAAAATGAGTGATAAAGACTGACTCATCCCTATTCACAGCCCCATCAGATGGGCTTGCATGATTTAGGTGGTCTAAATTGGGGTAGCCCTGTTGTTACAGCCTGTTGAACAGACAGAAAATGTCTCTGAAACTGCCAGGCTGGAATTTTTACAAGAGTTACAATTGACTGAAACCAGCTGTAATAAGAGATGAAGTGGACAAATATACTCAGTAAAGTCTAATAAAAATAAACCTTCTGTGTATGCCTGTACTTCAAGCTGAAGTCTAGGCTGGCAGTAATCAGCCTGTTACTCAGGGACACTGGTGGTCAGCAAGACACCAGAAGGTAATATGCAAAATGACTGCCAAAAGATTATTCCTCTGTCCATGTCATACATGCACAGAGGTGCACACAGTTGGCAGAGTTGTGTCAGTGCTTCCTAGCAAACATAGACTGTCCACAGCTCCCACAGGCCCAAAAGTCACATTATGTCTATATTCTCTGTATTTTTCATTAATATGTGTAGAACAGCTAAGTTGTAATACTGTAAAGCAATAACACTGTGCTTAGCCAAACAATAAGTGCTTTACTTATTTATCTTCTCTCAAAATACCAAATAACAGTGGGTTACATAACGGCTTTTCCTCAATGCAGTCAAGCAGCCACCTTACCAGAAAAGGCTGCAAACACCAATCTAGACTAAATTCTATACTCATCCATGCAATGACGGGGCACAGTACAAAGACAAGTGTTTTCCCTACTGCAAGGGTCCCTCTGAGACAGAGAAGGGACCCCAGAATATACTCCAGGGCTTGACTTTGCCTCTCTGGAAGGGAGCAGATAACCATTCCTCACGCACCATCTCTCTCAAGCCATAGTGCTTTGAAAATGTAGGGTCTGGTCCAAAGAGTGGTAACCTTGGATACTCTAACTGAACATACATTTCATGACTAGATAAAGTGAATTTGCCATGCTACTTGTTCTGCTCTAAGGCTTTAAGAGGATGCCAAAATGAACAAGCAGGAGCAAACCCTGGCCTTGCAGACAGACATATAATACGATCCATGTCTGGTATCAATAATGTCACAGAAGCAAAAATTTTAATTGGTGAAATGGTCCCTTCCTTCTTCACCAGAAAGCCCGCACTTTCTCTAAAGTTGAGTCTGGACTAGTTTTGACCAAGGTGATCTGATCAGCTTTTTGGCGCTTACCCAGGGTATCTGTTTGATAGCCAAAATATGGTTTTGTCATTATCCTGTGGATTATTCCCGGTCCCTAGAATTACCCTAGTAATCTTTTTCTTTCCCATTCTACTATTTACTGTTATGATGCTGCTCCATTCCCAGAATTGTCAGTAATCATCTTACTCTATCTGTCAGTTGTTGACTTATTTAGTAAACAGTGTAAAAATGTCTAAAGTGAATTGGGCTGAAAGATTATAAATAATGCAGTAAGGAGCTATGCAGTATCTCCAAGGCTTTTAAACTCAACAAAATATTTACTTACCAATAATCTCTAAAGTATGTTCTTTAGGAAACAGCGGCTCCAGTCTTCCCTGTTCTTGGCTTAAAATTAAAACAAAACAAAGTAAACCCATAAAACTGGAAGCAAGAGATGTCATTAACTCTCCTTCATTTATACTATACGGAGTCCAGCCTTGTTCAATTTAATTTGCTTTTGAGATTTAAGACTCTAACTGTAGCTATTTATGAGGAAGGATCCAGACACCACTGGAACTGCATTTCAGACCCTAATAGTTGATTTGACAATCCTCAACAGTGATTTAAAGTAACACAGGGACATGTCACAACAAGATGAGAAGACAGAGTGTTTGTTTTTATGGTATATGTCAGGGACACCATTGCTAGAAATAAAGATGTTTTTGTTTTCTTCTGATGATCCAAAATGTATGTGCTTAGATAGTATTTGAGAACTCTCTTGGTTATGATGTCAAATCTGAAACTAGAAAGGACTTCACACTTCCATTTACTTAAGCAGACAGAAAAAAGAAAGAAAGAGAATAAGGTAGAAATATGTAAAATGTACTTAATGCCATAATGACAGGAAGAAATTCAGAAAGACAAATCTCTTGTAGTTTAGGAGTACTTATAGTTTAGGAATAATGATAACCACAGTTATCAGTGGACTCAGTCTAGGGCTAAAAAGGTCAGGCCATAAAGAGTACAATACAGAAAATACTTTATCATGTGCTTTTGTAATTCTCACTTGGTTTTAGCTGTTAGTAGTGTGTCAGAAAGCAAAAGCCCTTCTTCATACCCTCAGCTCTTTTTATTTCTGCTCTTTCCTGACTCTTTTTCTCCATTACTTTTTGCAGCCCTCTTTGACAAGTCTAACAGCTGTGACAGTTCACAGCTTTGCTCTTCTTTCTCAACCCTGTTGGAAGAAGTTTGTCTCTTAAAAAGAATGTATTTAAATCAAGGGAACTCCCACCTGTACAGATTGTACCAAACTGGGGTACAAAGTCGTCGTGGTGGTAGAGGGAGAAGGAAATAGGTCCAACTAGACCTGGTCCAGCTACAGCCTTACTGAAGCCCACATAGTGCTTCCTGCAGCCCACCGCTGACTCCACCTTGGCCTCTTCTGTGGTGGCAGGGCACAGGCTGAGCATTTTGGGGACAGCACACTGAACGCTTCCTAAAGGAGTTGGTTGTGCATAGTTTGGGATTGCAGGTACTGTAATGCAGCGAAGGGATGAGTAACTATGCATTTGTGACAATCTATCCATAATATACTTCACTTCTACATGTCTTTCTCAATGTTCCTGTTGTCTTTTTCCTGCTCCCACACTTTTGCCACTGTCAGTTACCTTTCCTCTTGGCTGTGGGATGTAACTGTGACCCTGGCAGTGTAACACTGTGCCAGATTTGGCCTAAGCCAAAGATGCCAACACACCTTAAGCAGGAAAATGAAGGTATTCATAGTTCCTGCCCATCTCAACAGACTGCAATGCTTCCTTAAGGCTATAAAGGGCTTATTTACCAGATTCTCAGCCCTGTGGAAGCATTTCTTCTCCCAGGTCAGTGGCAGCATGCCCTGCCACTGCTGTAGCACATGGTATTCAGAAGTCAGTTACAGAAACTAAAGAGTGAGCCACAACAGGTCAATGCAGAGACCTGACATGCTAGGAACCATCTGAGAGTTGTGATACTTGAAACCTTGTCCTGTAGTTCATTTCATGCCTATCTGGCAGACCAATGTTTAGATTACTTCACCTAGTAAAGCATAAACCCAGTGTTCATCTGAAGAGAATAAACCACAAGTTAGTGAGGTGTGGGCAGTGTTCGTGTTCAATTTTATGACATAGGACAGTGGGACTGAGCTCAAAGTTTGTGGAGGGCGAGAAGACTGGAGACAGAGAGTCTGGAATACTGGGATGAGGTGTGGTGTCAATGGGGGTGCAGCACAGAGCTTCAGGGCCCTGGGCTGAGAGAGGTGGTAGGACAGGCAGGGCAGCACTGAGGAGCTGTGTCACCAGCGCTGTTTTGGAGGCAGAGCAGACATGGTGGAGTAAAGCTTACGGGCTGGGAGGATGATGGGAACCAGGTGTGGTGAGAAGGAAAGATAGCAGGGCAGGGCTCCAGGGGCAAGGCAGGCATGAAGGAGTGAGACCTGAGGCAAGGGAGGACCATGAGAATGAACCTTGAGCATAATGAGGAGGTGCAGCTCATGGCACCGCTTCAGATGTGGGGCAGGCACAGAGGTTGGGGCTTGGGGCTGAGGAGAGCCACCAGGATGGACCAGAAATATAGTGAGTCCCTGGCACAGCTACAGAGAAGACAGTCCCCAGCAGCGCTTCTGAAGCATAGGCACATGCTGAGGCTCAGGGTCTCAGGGAAGGGCTGCCAGGCCCATCAGATGCTAATGAGCTGGGCCAGGACAGGCACAGGTGTGGGGACCAGGGTGCGGTGAGAATAAGGAGCAGCACAGCTGAGAGGCTATGAAATGTCGAAATGCCCAGACCTTGGCTCTGTGCCCAGACAATAATAAAGGGGAAGGAGAAAGAAAGAAAACACATAGAGCAAGTGGCAACATGCTCTGTCCCATGATCCTCCCTGGAAACACTTGGCAAAAAATGGGTTGCTGTCTTAAGTGATTTGTGTCAAGTGGCAACAACATTTCTGAGGGGCCAAAAACTGTCTTAAGTGTGCCATTGTACAAGGCAAGAGACTGTAGCCTGATGCTCTATTTTTCTTTGTGGCAAAGTTGATTGAACAGTTTGCCATTCTCTTTTTCCCCTTTTCCAGCTACTTAGCAGAAGGGTTACCTTTAGAAATGTGATTTGTCCCATGGCAGAGCAGATACTAAATTATTTTAAACTTCAGAATGAAATAGTTCATGGTACCATTATTGTTGTTGTTTTTATTATTATTTTGTTTTTTTCTCCAAAATGTGTCCTTTCCACAGTTTAAAAAAGAAACATGAACGACATACTGTCTCCATAGCCAGCTAAAACTGAACATCTAAAATCCCCCCCAAAAATGAGAGAGTTGACTCCTATGTATGAAACTTGCTGAGTAATGCTACCCCTTAAAAAAAAATTCTGCTCTCTTGCAAACTATTTGTTATTCTTTCAGACCACATCCTCTAGAAACAGATCTTACTACTCCATGTTGCATAATGTCTATGGCAGTCGTGCTTTTTATCAGCTTTATTGGCACTTAATAAGTATACAAATATTTTCCAGTTCTTTTTGCTTCTTATGTCTCTGTATGTTATACTAAATGCTGTGTCAGAAATTGCTATGAATAGGACATTTACATTCCTTAGCACTGAGCAATACTCTTTCTTTAGAAAGAAGAGGTATAATTTGAAATTGAGCTTTTTTCCCCTGTGTGGTGTTAACTATGCATGTACATATATATTTACACATATGTATAAGCATGTGACATGTATATATATACATATGTATATAGCAATACATATACATACTGCTACGTACATGATACAAAAGACTGTATTTCTGAATGTTACTGTTCATATGTCCTATATTTTAAATATAGTATCTTAAACAAAAGATTGTACAACCAACCTGCATTACAGACACGTTTTAGAGTTTAATGCCTACTGGTAACAAGACAGAAATAAATACCAAAATATTTAATTTTGTGTCATAGAAAAGAAAACCCAATACAGAAATATAACAGTGAAATCAAAAGGAAGGAACTTAATTCTGTATTCCTTGAGAACCCTAAATTGCCATCAAAGTTGATAAAGTGCAGTAAAGTGAAAGTTGGAGGTTTAAAAATCTATTCACAGAGGTTTGTGAATGAATATTGACATGACTACAACAGTTATCTTTCGGACACTAGAATGGAGAGATTAAAGTTTGTTTACCTTGGAAACAGATCTTAGTGTAACAATAAGAATCTGTACACTCAAGGTGATCTTCCAGATCTTATATCTTTTGCTGGTTAAACATTTCCATGATTAAAGGTGTCCAGAAACACATAGTGAGATGTGGAAGCTATGATAGTATGCTATTGAGTACATAACCTCTAAACACTGGAGATGGGTATATAAAAAAATGAAATTAATTCTCTAACTAATGAATTAATTCTCTAACTAATTAATTCTCTAACTAATTCTCTAACTAAATTAAATTAATTCTCTAACTAAATCAGAAACTGCAGTGAAATCTGCATTACTAGAATATTAAACAGCAGCTAAAGCTGGGATATGTTCAGCTGTGACAATAAGGGAATACGTTTTTCCATTTTAATAGAGTACCTTTTGAAGTCATATAACCTTTAGCCACTGTCTCTTACACAAATGGAATGTATTTGAGAGAAACATTGTCTAATCTCTACATCAACCTATATTTGTTGATTTCAATCCATTTGCCAAAGGCTTTTCTCCACTGACCCAGAAGTTTTGCTTATTATGCACATTACTTTACGCCACTTCCTTTGATGTGTCTCTACAGTCAATCAAATACTATTATTATTTCATGGGACATTCATTTTACAAAACTGTGAGAAAAGATCATGGCTCTCACAACTACATTTGAGCAGAGCGAATATGCAAAATGCCCTATCCTTAAAGCAAATATAAAGATGTATATTTTATCAATACAAACAAATGCACCATTAGCTGTCAGCAAACCTGACAGATAAAGTTTGCAGGTAGCTTTGGCCAAGACACTTAACACTCTGTGACCCAGTTTCCTTACCCAAGAATGAAAGACAGTATCACCTAGACCTCCATCTTCCTTTTACAGTGTTTCTCAGATGAAAAAAAAGTATTGTTAGTATAATTACTTTGGTTTGCTTTCTCCAAAATAGCTTGAAATATAAAAACAAATATAAACACGTTCCTTGTTAGTGAGTCTGGTAGTAGGGAGAGAATACTAAATACCCTTATATCTCATAGTTTCCTACTAGACACTATCACAATGAAGTACTTTATGGAATATGATCAGTAATCATTACAGTGCTGAACTACTTGAAGATAATTAGTTTGGGCTCAGAGGCAGGGAAAGCTCGAATTTGGGGTTGATTTTAAATGCACAATAGGCATTTAATTATATCTTTGAACATACCAAGATATCAAAATTGTGATGGTGACTTCATGGAAAGTGATTATCCCCCCCCAAAGCATTTCTGACTGTCGTATTTGCTTATACTTGCGATGGAAATAATATAAGCACAGTATTTCTCAAGGAATTTCAATGCTTTTGGTTTTGATGCTAGTCAGAAGTCATAAGTCTCTGGTTTAGGAGGCTGTTTAATTCCTTCTTGTAGCATATGCAAATTTGGTACAACTAAAATAATTTTGTGATGAACAGCTTGTTAGCTTTTCACCTTTGGGAACTTGATTAAAATCTGGCTTGGATCACATACACAAGCAGTTTTAAGTTTAACACAGGAAGAACATTTGTGATTAGCAAATAATATAACACATAACTATTCAGTGCTGAGAAAATGCAAAGAATAAGATACAGAATACTAAATGAGAGCACAACTACCATGCACTCAATTTGGCCAATAACACTACAATTACAGACAGACATTTTGCACAGTCGTGGCCTCTTGATATTGAGACTGTAATTTTTCATGTATTGTCAAGATTTTTAAGCTATGTGGTTTAGTAATGATAGTGCAAGATGTGTGTCTGTTTGCCTGATGATGGAAACCATAAAGAATGCCTGGCATTTATTCTTTTTGTTCACTTCTGAGCGTTATTTCAGGTAGTGTTTGAGGCTATCTACATGCTAGACATTCTGAAGCCTGACTGCTTATAGGATGTCTGTCTTTACGCAGTATTGTGACATTCTGCATGGTTTTGCTAACACAAATGTTATAGATTCAGAGAACTCTCACCTTGGAGATTCATTCTGAGAAAGCCTAGTCTTGTTGACTGCGAAGGCATGAATCTGTTTTCATGGGCTTTTTGCATAGGGTTTGTTTGTGGGAATTATACTGACTTCTCCTGAAATGGCATCTACTAGGTATAAACATTTATCCACATGTTCAGTCTACACTTTGATAGCTCTGCTTATATAGTGTTTTAAACATAAGCGTGTGTTTATAATTAAACTGTGTATCCAGACTCTCTGAACACAACTCTGTGCTCACACATGGGCTCCGGATGAATTTGCTAGCATTGGGAAGAGACCACTTGTGTGCCTTCTGCCTTCTACCCTGTCATGCAGGCCTATTAGTAGCGTGGGTAAGCTAAACATGGACATAGCTATGTCTGCTCAGCTGCCACAGTACATCCCATAATACCTTCCAGCAATATCAGATGAGAGCCAGGTTGCTATACCGTTCCATGACTTAATGTTTCACATAGAAGTGTTTTATGAGAAATACAGGTTACCAAGCCTATCTTAAGCAATGTGGATATCTAGAACACGTCAGGCTCTTAGCTTGGTTGGTCTTGGGACTCGTATTTCATTTAGCAGCATAAAGGTAGACTACATATGAAAAGAGTGTTAGAGGGTTGCTTCATACATGTTTCCAAATAAATAAATCGAAAGAAGAGATCTTTCTGTATAAAAACTTTGCAACATTTTCAATGGATTTTGTTTCCAAATTTATTATTTACAAATACTCTGGAAAAACCAGAAATTCAGTATTTGATGTCTTCCTGTAGGGTCTTGAAACAGACTGCTGGAGTGGGAGGCCTCTGGCATAGTTCTGGGTACACAGGAATCAGACATTAAAAGCAAAGTTCCTTTGAGTTTGGAAAGATTTCAGCCATATATTTGACTTTAAAAAAACATCTGCCTTTGTTAATTTCCAGCATATTTATTTACTTTGAGACAGATGACTGTCATTAGCCTGTTGGTGGGACTTGGCTTCCTGAGGCAGTGTCATGCTCTCCACTGCTAGCTATTGCTTTTTCAATTTCTGAATGAAGAGCTTTAGGAGTTCCTCCACCATCATACAAATTTCTTTCTTTACTTTTGCACATGATCATATGACCCCACTACTCTGCTGCCATGAAATTGCAGTCTTGATTAATTTTCATTCATTTAATTTACATGTGTAAATCCTTTAGTATTTTTCAAAAAGCGGAGAAAAAAAAAATCAAAAAAGTAACAAATCAAGTAACAAAAATCAAGAAATATCAGGACTCAGTAGCTTATAAAGACAGCAGAAGCTGTGCAGACTTCTTCATCCAGTATACAAGTATACATCCAGTATACAAGACTGCCTGACTTCCCATATTCTTATTACATTTTTTTCTGCTGTAGAGTTTATCAGTCCATCTACCTAATTCTAAGTCTGTATTTGGATGGCATATTTTAAGAAGCTGGAAAAAAACCCACAATACTGGATGCCAAAATCCACATTTTGCAAAACAGTTTCTACTAGTGCACTACCTCCTTGTTACTTATCTGGTTTCTGTTTGCAATAAAGCTGCAGTAAATTAGCACATTGCTGGTATTGACCGGGTCTACCTACTCACAATTGTGGTTGAGCTAACAGTGGTTAAGAAAACTCCGTGAAGGTGAGTTTTTAAGAAACTAACAAGCTAAAGTGTTGGCCCTATAGCTCATAGAAGAAGGAATCAAATTGCTTTGTTCAGCTTTCTTTTAACCAGACACTTACTGCACATATTAGCAGAAACACATTCTACCATAATAATTTGTCTGTCATTAAGTTTTTCCTTTTACCAGTGTGGGAAAAGAAACTTATATTCAGCTGGCTTCACTGCTGGCACCTCAAGTCTGTCTATTTGATGCAAGGGAGTCATTAGAGTTACTTTTTTTTTTTTTTAGACTGGAATTCTGTGTGTTAGGGAATAGAAAAAAATTAATTGTCTCATTTGTGGCTTAAAATCTATGCCAAGAAGATGACTGGAAGGTTTTTTGAATTAAAAGTCATATTCTACAGAAAGAAAATCCCTTGGTATCAAAAAATATCTGGTGTTTGCTTTTTGGTATTTGTACACTTTCAATTCACAGACTAGCCAGTTGCTTTTCAGAGGTTAAAATATTATTAGTTTTTAAATTTAGTACCTTTCATCACACTGCTCAGTTCTCAAGCGGTTTATATTTCTCTGCTCCATGAATCTGGAAACGATCAATACAAAAGTGGGAGGCTGTGGAAAAGGAAGAACATCTGACTCACGCAATTAGAAATTGTGGCCAAACCACTCTGCAAGGAGGAGGTAGAATGTCCTGGGAAAACTGAAAACTAGCTGTTGGAAACAAGAAATGCCAAGTGTGTTCAATAGGTCTATGTGAATCTGTGTATTTGGTGTATAACTCCAAACATGTACTCAGCTACATACATTTAAAATTAATGTGACAGAAATTGACACAAGTAACAACTGAATTAATGAAACCAATTAAAATAACTGCAAACTTACTAGGGCCTCTCTGTGTTTGAAAGAATAGTTTGGATATTTCCATATTAAAATTATGTGGACAGCTGTAAATATTAATAAGACTGATCATTATGTAAATAAATCACAAGTTTTCTTTTGACTAAAAATCCATTTTTATGCTTAAAAGTGATGCAATTATAGTTGTTTAATTAAGTTTGTACTCAAATCCAACTCTATTTTGGAAAAGAAAAAACCTCTTTTTGATTTTTGGGACTGTTATCCATGTGACTGTTGAGTCAGCTATCATCTTTTTCTTATTACTAGATAGCAGATTTTTATCGCTTATTTGCCTTTATTGTATATATGGGACCTCAGTTTTTAACAAGCAGAAGTTTATACAGTGATGTCCTCTACTAAATATATCAACGATTGAGATTTCAAAATACTTCCTCTGCACATGAAAAATTAAGTAATTGGGGCATAGTAACTGTGCGAATTGCAGCAGGGCATATGGGATCTCTCCCAATGCAGTAAAGTGGGGAGGCCTGATGGGACAGGAGCAGCACACAGACACTGCCAAGCACTGGCTAAGGTCCCAGCCCTCAGGGATGGCCATCTTCACCTGTAGTAGGAGCATGCAGTGGGCTAAATCACTCCATTCTTTTTTATTTGACTAGCAATGAAGACAGAAAAGTTTTCTGTTGGAGCTGTGACAAACATTGCTTGGGCTCGGTTACCTGTATGTAATGGCAAACATGAACAATACAGCCATGGGAAACCATGGATCCAGAAGATGCAGTAAACGGGAAGGAGCAGCAAAAACAACTCTAGCAGATTCTGGTGAAGCAACAACTGCAACCATTAATAACAAATCCTATGAATAATTATTAAAACCCACTAATAACTAGCAGCAAGTCCAACAGAAACTACAGGAAAACCAGTCCTGTTAGCAATTATAGCAATGCCTTGCAAAACATTGCAGTTCTAGGGAAAGAACGAACAGCAATTTCTGCTCTGTCTGTGAACCCATGAGAGCGGAAGTCCCTGCTGTGGCACCGGGAGATGCTACAGGAAATATGGAAGTCCTCTTAAAAATGGAGTACAGTTAACTCAGAAGCAAAAACTTTTGAGATCAGTAACTTACAAAGGGATGAAAGAGCCACCCAGACAGATTACTGTCTCACTGGGAAATGCCACACAGTGAGTATGAGGTGCAGGGTGGTGAAGCACTACAGATGTCTCCATGCAGCCAATCTAGACAACATTGGTCCACATAAGAAAACTTAGCGGTGGTGAATTTGGCAGAAAACAGCCCAGAAATCCAGCCTTGAGCAGTAGCCTGATAGTACAGAGATTTGTATGTATGTGGAAACTGAAAACTGAGGCATATTGCAAAGGTAATATGGAGCAAAGCAAACTAAAACAACTTTGTTGTATCCTTGAGACAGACCTTGGTCCCACTAGTGGTTTGTATTTCAGCTACAAGAGGCAATATACCTGATGAAAAATTACTTGAAAGTGGAACTGGGGTACCAGCTGAGAGTTGGGAGAGGGATGCATCTTGTAAGGGGCAAACCCAGATGTTGAGCCCTTTTTGGCACAGCTGCGCTTGGGTTATCCTATGTGTTGCCAAGCAACATGAAGACTTAACAGTTTCAAGAGGCACACGGATAAAGAAAAAGAGGTCCTTTCTTGTTTTGTCTTGTGATCAGGAGGCTGCCCCTTTGTGTGGCATTTCATTCTGTATACTTCAGATACTAGGGAAGATCCACCAGCTAATGCTGTTTGTCATGTCTGTGTACGTATGTGTGTTGCCTCTGTGATGATGTACATTTCTAGCCTATGCACAGGAAAACAAGTAAGATGTTAACTGTTACTAAGCGACTGTGGTACCTAGTGTTATAGGCCTAAGACTGGGATGCATGGGCCTGGCTCCTGAAAACAGCCTTGGAACATTTAATGGAAAATTATTGTCCTTCTTCTGACCCTCACTTGTTGATCATTAGCCAGTATCCCGCTGAAAATGGTGCTGAGGCAGCAGGGAGATGTCTGTAGCCCAAAGAAACTTGAGGAAAAAAAAGCCTTGGAGCGCAGTGTAGTACTGAAGCTCTGGGGAAATACCTTGCGAAGCAGACTGCTCCCACAAACCCTCTGCAACTGGCTGACATTCTCCGGTATCAAGACAGACTTTGTCCAAGGTCAGAGAACCTTGTGTTTTGTACATGCTGTTCAGCAGATGGCTGATCAGCTTCCTTTATTCTGAAGTTTCCTGGGGATGATAATCCCCAACACAGTGGCAGGACAGGGGATTGAAAGCACTCAAAAAGAGACAATACGTTCTTTGGGCTTTTCACCTTTGAATGGCTATATGGAAGGCAGCCCAACAAAATACCAGAGTTCTTCCGGGAATATGATCAGAGGTTTGTTCTTTTGTCTTTGGTAGTAAATGCAGCATCCAAATCTAATGTTTATTCAATGCCTTGGATTAATGAAACATTAGAAGGCTCCAGGAAGGCATGATATTATATAACCACATTTGATATGACACTGGCAAATAGCATGGGTCCCAGAATTCAGGGCACCTCACTGCATGTTCTGGGCCCTGACATATTCAGAATCTCTTATTTATGCTACACAGAGTCCCAACAATATTTTAGAAACTGCTCTGATGTCCAGGCAGGTGATACACCTTGGTGATCTCTACCAATGACTTCATGGGCAGAGCTCTTGCAGAATGTGCAAACTGCCCAGGAGTCTCCACATCAACTTGGCTAAATGTCAGGCATGAATAGACAAAACACATGAGGTAAAGCCTGAAGAATTAAACGGCCTTTCATCAAGAATTAAGATAAGCCCTCTACAGTAAGGTAAGATTTTCACTGGAATCTCCTATTCTATTAAGCAACAGAGGAAATTTTTGGGATAGTTTCAATGATCACAAAACCGTTAGCTGATTTGCTAGGAACAGGAAAGTAGAGAGTACACTACAGTGTAGAGAAGACCTGTATAGATGCACTTGGCAAGATACAAAGGCAAATACATAGCATCCTAGATTTTACTCTGCAGATGGGTGCTTCTGAATGGTGTTATTACTCCTGCAGGATTTTGGTTGCTACTCAGTGGCTAACATAATTAGTTACTACTTTACTATGTGTGTGTAATGCAGTCAGTATAAACTCACTGATAAAAAACTTGTACATAGCTCTTTCAAGAGATGCATGTAATTTCTTTACTATAGGTAAAAGTTACTTAATTTCTTGTATTTTTCTTAGCATTCTATTGCTTTTCAATTTATTAGTTAAAGGTTGTTGAATAGGTTGTGGAGTTCAGTGCTACACTGTGAACTTATTCCTTATTCCAATGAATACATAATAGAATTGGGTTCTCTGATTGTATTTTGCTCAGAATAGTGCTCACAGGCCAGAAGGAGCATCAGTATGAACCCTTGGCATACTTTTGCTTAGGGTTGTGCAGTTTTGTTCAGTATATTGCTTGCAAACTGCTAGATGATGATGATTAGAATCATAAAAACTTCTCCACCATTTCATGTGGTAAGAAGGAAAGAAATACAGGTTTGTATACAATATGTGTGTTATACATATACAGAGGATTTAACTTCATTTTAAGATTGTTGTTTATCTAATAGAGCTGCTTAAAGATTCCAGAGGGCTTAGGGCAAAAGATTGTGGCCTTTCCATTGCAAAATGGATTACATAAAGTGGAGGTCCTTTTCAACTCTTCAAAGGAAGAAACAGAAAGCAAACTCTCATTTCTGCCCTTTTCTGCCTTCCCCTTTGAGACACAGAATTATACCCATGCTAAAATACAAACTTCATCCTGTTGTTCTGATCTGTTTCACGCTACAGAAATACAGGAATTTTACTATAAAACCTGCCTACACCTCATATATAACGTTTGACCAGTTTTCTTTTCGTAATATACCATTTAACTGAACTTTAATTATTAATACAGAGAGATAGCTACAGGAGTGTTGATAAAGGAGCGGGAAAATGTTAGTTTTTTAATGAAGTCTTTGTCTAGTAGCATGGCTAGTCTTAAACAATCATTCAGTCCTGAACCGAGAATTCACTTTTGCAGATAATAAACTGAACGTGTTAATAGATTATTAGCTATATGCTGTAGTCTCTAGATAACTCCAGACTGCCCAACTATTTCCCAAGCAACTGAAGCTTTTCTGCATCTTTTGCTTCTCTCGTTACACAAGGAATTTTGCACACACTCCCAGTGTGGCTCTTCTGCTTGATGTGTGGCAATTTCTGGAATTTCCATACGTGCTCAGAGCCACTCATCATGTAATGCATGATGGTATGGGAAAAAAACAGAGCTTGGAAAAAGATATTTTGAAATCAAGTATAGTCACCATGTTTGTGGCTATGGATTCATATCAACAGCAGCTCTATCATGAAGCACAAGAATCCTTCTCTCTATTATTATGTTTGGAATGCAGAGTTAAAAATTCAAAACTGGAACTCACTACTAAATCTCTTAAGTCCAACAGTCATTAAGCTATTTCACTGCAAGAGAAGAGTATCCCAAATATTTGTTAAAAAGCACTAGTAGCACAACTCCATACCAAGTCCAACTATTCCTACAAGAAGAGTTTTTTTCTGAAAGATTGAATTTGCATAAGAAAGAAATTTTACAGGAAACAATCATCAATTCTCCTAGCTTTCTTAGATTTGTTTTTTTTATACTAATCTTTTTCTATTACAGTAGTTCTGTTAAATCCCCTCCATGCTCTATTCAATTATTTTCTCTTTACATTTTACTAACTTTTAATAGCCTTGCATAAATACAAGGAAAAGAATCATACAGATGGAACAAGGAAAACCAGGACCAGGCAAAAAAGCAAGTAAAGACTTAACTAGAATTGGATTGATATTAACTGCTAAATGAACATGAATTATACAAGGTGAATACATGATACAGTACAAAACCCCGCCAGCAATCAGCTCGCTATTTCAAATGAAGATGCCGCCATTTTGTCAAAGTTTGTTAAGTGTATAAATACTTACGAAAGTAAATCCAGTGACATGAATCCTGGAAATATGAAATAAACACTGAGCTTTTAGTGAACGTAGGATCCTAATGGTGCTCTAGTACCAGAAGGTATAGTGTCCCAGCTGACACTGCATCTCTGGATATTGTTATAGTTCTGGTTCTCAAAACTATTCAAAACCTCCATTACTGCTCACTGAAGCCAAGTAAAATTGACAGCTGAAGGAACTGTTCTGTTTTGTCAGTTTTAGGCAACAATTCAGTATTGTCTCAAAATGAAGAAAATAAATTAAAAGTGAAATTAGCATAAGGATAAGATGTGGTCAAAAGACTGAAGGTCTGTTACTTGTAATTCAGCTTGGTTAGTGCAATAATCATCCTGCTCTTGGGGTCTAACATCTAGGCTATATCTAGTATTGGCCGAGATGGGTATCTGAAGAAAACATACCTTATACTTTTTATAAGACTGGAGATTTAGTATGACATTGAGATATCTGTGAATTTCTCTCACTGTAGTTCCAGTTCCAAAATTAATTTGTAGCTGCTTGGAAAAGCACAGTCATATCTGGCATGACATGTTAACCAGAGTAAATAAAGAAAAGCACTGAAAACAGGGAAACGCAGTCCTAGTAAAAACAAATCCAATTTCAAGTAACTAGGACAACTGATGGAAAAAAGCTATTAAAAACTAGGAAAACATGAAGAAAGCAACACTACAGTAAATTGAATAGAGCAACAATTTGGTTTTTAAAACTAAAAAAAAGTAATTTCTGCTCAGACTGATTTTGATCCATTTTGAGCTACCACATACAACCCTGAGGAATTCAACATGTTTATTTAATGAAATGACAGTGTAGAAGAGCTTCACTTTACAGTGAATTTTCACTTAATAGTGACATTTTGATTACTAATAGCAATGTGTGTGTGTGTTTTTCTCATACCAAAAGCAAAGTATGGAATGTTATATCTTTAGGAAGTAACTTCTATGTTTTGTCCTCTTTAAAGTTCTTAATCCTTCAGAATAACAGAATTCTCATCTCCAACTAATTCAGAGTCAAGATATGGGAAAATTGCCCAGATATGATCAATGTGTACATATAAATAAATACACATATACATGTGCCACAAACTGTCTAACTGTTTAAATGGAATTATTTAAAAGGAGTAGAATAAAAGCACATCTTCTTTTGCCCACAAGTATTACTTGTATAATACGTGTTTTTGTCTGACTATAAGTAGGATTTGAACTCCATCTACACTATCTAGTATTAAAAAATTCGAAAAAGAAATTAAGTGGAAAGATAACTACCTCTCCCTCCTAATTTTGAGAGAGCTAAGCAAACTGCCACTTGATGGACATTTCTGTCACTTTATTACATAACTAAAAGAACCAAAGAAAAACAGAATACCTAGAAGAAATACTGGGGAGTGCATGCTGCTTTTAAGATGGAGCAAACTAGAGTGCAGGGTTAGCTGTGGTCTTTCACTCCTATGAAAGCATGACAAACTGAGAAGTTTTGAGTCCCAGGGACCAGGACATCCTTAGAACCACACTTGAAGGAGGAAGTTCATGCTTGGGAACTAAAACCATTAAGACCTTTCTTGGCAGTTTAGCAATCTCCAACCCTGAAACAGATTATGTTGCAGATGTTCCCCAGATGTGAAGCCCTGAAAGCCAGGGCTCCATAGCAGCAAGCCAAATGAGTTAGAAAGGAAGCAGACAAGTAACGAGGTACTGCATGGTATCAGAAGCCCTTTAAAATATATATATTCTTTGTCAATTATTAGTTTAAACAAAACACAGTTTTCTAGTCAAAACCTGTTTAATAGAAAATTGGTGACCATTCCTACTTATCACCTTTTTATAAGGCCTCCATTCACAAATGGAAGAAACAATCTATTTCTTACATAATTTGTTCCACTGGGCTATTCAAAATAAGGTCTAGCAGATCCAACTAAAACTAAAAAGCTAAACCAATAAAAACCTAGTCAGATGAAGGGAAAGGAATGGGAATCTCACATTCCATGTCCTCCTCCACTGTCACGAAACCAAAATCATCCATTTATTAGACTCTATTAATCCTTAATAGGTCATCTTTAACAGACACTTTAAGAGCTGCAACATCTATTGACTTTAAAGAAATTATGCAAAGAATAAACCTCTAACATTGGTTTGTGCTCTATTTTAAGAACATATGCAAGTTCTCTCAGTTCTAAATCATTTTTCAAAATACTAAGTCCCATCCTTAAACTCTGTGCTGCCGGATAGACAAAACATCCTAATAACATAATGTTCATTTCTGAAAAGAAGCAGCATGCAATTATTGTAAAAGCAGCTGGAAGGATAGGAAAGGATATGCATGATCTCATGGCCTACCGATGTGCACTGAAAACTGCCTTTGGTCTCCTTCCTAGAGTACCAGATGGTCTCACATCATGAGGTTCCTCTCATGTATGAGTATTGCAGTCTATATATGCTTAGTCACTAGAACTATAAATAGTCTAATTCCTACTAATTTTTTTTTCCTTTCTTTTTTTACCAACAGCATTCATCAACCCCTTTCACAGAAAAATCTCTCTCAAGGGAATAGCAACAGCTTGAACACATGGCTGGCTGAAATTGTATTTGTTAAAGTTTACAAAAATGTAAGTATATAAGGTAGTTTCCTAAAAAAACCTTGGAATTGCTGCCCTGAGCTCCCACAAAGAAGTTTAGCTTTTAGTGGTTGGTGTGGGAGGAGTTGGTAGGAAGGAGCTGGTAACAATTACTAGTCAAAGTTTCAGCCCTTTGCATAGTCTGTCTTCTTCTGGGACTTGCCACATGTATTCTTTATTGCAAAAATCTGTCAGCAATGATTACTCAGTTCTGCAGAGAGCACCCTGGTAGTGATGTCAGCTTCCCAAGGTTTGTGCTGGGAATGGTTGTTAAAACAGCAGAAAGGAGCCTCTTTTAACCCTGTGCTTACTTCATTATTCTCAGCATGTCACCGATAATATCATGCTGCTCTATATTGTGCTTCTACCAGAAAGCCATAAAGAAACTCAAAATGCTATGAACTGGCCTGGTCTAAAACTCATTGAAGAAATAATTTGAAAAAGACTAATGTTAACTTCAGAGGATTTCAATCCCAAAAGACTCTTTTCACTGTGAAGTATGACTCCTTCCTCTCTTTTCTGAAGAGCGGTGAATTTGAAAGGGACCCAAACCTAAATTCCAGTCCCAAATTCTCCACATATTTTGAGGAAGTACTCATTGACGTCTGAATTGTGTAGCTGACCCCACACTAATGGCTGAATCAAGCTCTCAGTTACAAGCACCTTAAGGGCGTAGGTTGTTTGTACCTTTTTAAAAAATTAATCTATTTGATTCTCATGTATGTAATTGCCTCCCCCACCATGCACCATAGGCAGGGGCAGATAAAGAGGGGGAGAGTTCACCTGTAAACTATAAATTTTAACCAATGGTTTGCCTACAATTAAAAGCAGAAAATCCAAGTCAGTCATGTTGCAGTTTTGGTTGCCTAAACCAAAAGTTTTCATTCTAGAACTAAGCATGACTGGGGTTTCAATTTGTTTAAATGAAACCCTCAGTTTTAGGCAAATTCAGACATCTCTTTTTTCCTTCTTTTTTAAATAAGAAAAAATATTTTCCTGAGCAGGTAACATAACAAAATATCTGAATACATTTTGCTAATGTTTAAACATCAGTCTGAATTTTCTGTGTTTTGATTTTTTTTGCTACAAATGAAATATATGAGATACCAGTTAAAAGATTTTCTCAGTGACAGAGAAATAATTCCGTTTTCAGAAGACAGTTTCTCTCAAATCCATTTTAATTGCATACTCATTTCAAGAAGTAACTCCTCTCCCTAGGCATTGCAGACTTGACTCACATACTGTGATGATCAGCGGAAAGCACTCTGTGTACTCACAGATGTTTTCTGTGACACACGTCAGAACTAGTATGAAATGCCTTATAAGGTATTGCCCTGGTTTGGCCTTCAGTATATTATTCTGAGATTTTTTTTGCATGATTTGTAAGAAATAAAAAGTTAACTAATCCAAAACCTGCAGATGTACAATGAGGAAAAGCCTTGCAGGGATTAAGTGATGTGGAGTTTTAAACAGATATACTACACAATAATAGCTAGCAGTAGTCTCCAGTGACATGGCTTAGTCTGCTTCATTATGTGATATTCTTGAGTCTTTACCTTTTCAACTAATTAAAATAATGCAGATTTTGGAGAATAAACAGAGTGAGAACTCAGTCACAATTTCCTAAGAAGGATCAAGTTTCATTCCACTTCCTGCTTCATATTCTGTGGGTAAAAGAGTAATAACTGCATGATGTGAGTAAAGATGGCCTTCAAGATGGGGGAACAACCCCTATTCAAAGAAGAACAGATAAGATCTATAAGCTATGTATCTGTGTTTATTAGTAACTATGGATACAATACAGAAGGTAAAATGACTACTTTCACAGAGCCTGTACCTGCTAATATACTCTATACCAATCATATTGCTTTAGGATACTTTTGTTATACTCCTATATAAGTATATTTTTCAGTTCTGAAGTGCTGGTTCATCCAGGTCTAAAGTGTGAAATATATTGAAAGATCACGGTAATGTTTCATTCGAAATGAAACTCAGTCTTCACCGGCAAGTGCTCAAGCCTCACTGCCCAAGCCACAGAAGGCAAAGGCAGGGACTAGGATAATGAAGAGCCGCCTACTGTAGAAGATCAGGTTCGAGACCATCTAAGAAACCTGAAGTTGCACAAGTCCATGGGACCTGATGACATCCATCCGCGGTTCCTGAAGGAACTGGCAGATGAAGTTGCTAAGTCATTATCCATCATGTTTGAGAAGTCGTGGCAGTCCGGTGAAGTTCCCACTGACTGGAAAAGGGGAAACATAACCCCCATTTTTTAAAAAGGGAAAAGAAGGAAGACCTGGGGAACTACAGGCCAGTCAGTCTCACCTCTGTGCCTGGGAAGATCGTGGAACAGATCCTCCTGGAAGCTATGCTAAGGCACATGGAGGACAGGGGTGTGATTCGAGACAGCCAGCACAGCTTCACCAAGGGCAAGTCCTGCCTGACCAACCTAGTGGCCTTCTATGATGGAGTGACTACATCAGCGGACATGGGAAGAGCTACAGATGTCGTCTATCTGGACCTCTGTAAGGCCTTTGACACGGTCCCCCACAACATCCTTCTCTCTAAACCGGAGAGATATGGATTTGATGGGTGGACTGTCTGGTGGATGAGGAATTGGTTGGATGGCTACATCCAGAGGGTAGTGGTCAACGGCTCAATGTCCAGATGG
Organism: Calonectris borealis; assembly: GCF_964195595.1. NCBI lineage: Eukaryota > Metazoa > Chordata > Aves > Procellariiformes > Procellariidae > Calonectris > Calonectris borealis. The sequence continues at coordinate 20,138,563 of NC_134319.1, read as the reverse complement.
AGATCGGGGACGAGTGGTGTCCCGCAGGGGTCTGTATTGGGACCGCTGTTTAATATCTTCATCAAAGACATAGACAGTGGGATCGAGTGCACCCTCAGCAAGTCTGCAGACGACACCAAGCTGAGTGGTGTGGTCGACACGCCTGAGGGATGGGATGCCATCTAGAGGGACCTGGACAAGTTCGAGAAGTGGGCCCGTGTGAACCTCATGAGGTTCAACAAGGCCAAGTGCAGGGGTCCTGCACCTGGGTCAGGGCAACCCCTGGTATCAATACAGGCTGGGGGATGAGGGGATTGAGAGCAGCCCTGCCAAGAAGGACTTGGGGATACTGGTGGATGAAAAGCTGGACATGAGCCACCAGTGTGCGCTCAAAGCCCAGAAGGCCAACCATAGCCTGGGCTGCATCAAAAGAAGCATGGCCGGCAGGTCGAGGGAGGTGATTCTGCCCCTCTACTCTGCCCTGGTGAGACCCCACCGGGAGTACTGCATCCAGCTCTGGAGCCCTCAGCATAGGAAAGACATGGACCTGTTGGAGCGGGTCCAGAGAAGGCCCACAAAAATGATCAGGGGGATGGAACGCCTGTCCTATGAAGAAAGGCTGAGAGAGTTGAGGTTATTCAGCCTGGAGAAGAGAAGGCTTTGGGGAGACTTTATTGCAGCCTTTCAGTACTTAAAGGGGGCTTATAAGAAAGATGGGGACAGACTTTTTAGCAGGGCCTGTTGCGACAGGACAAGGGGGAATGGATTTAAACTAAAAGAGGGTAGATTCAGACTAGATATAAGGAAGAAATTTTTTACAATGAGGGTGGTGAAACACTGGAACAGGTTGCCCAGAGAGGTGGTAGATACCCCATCCCTGGAACCATTCAAAGTCAGGTTGAACAGGGCTCTGAGCAACCTGATCTAGTTGAAGATGTCCCTGCCCACAGCAGGGGGGTTGGACTAGATGACCTTTAAAGGTCCCTTCCAACCCAAACTATTCTGTGAAATAACTGGTGGATAGCTAAAAATGTCTTTATCTGTACTATCTACAAACATAGGTTCATCTGATCCTACACTATCCCTCATACATATAATTTCTACATTATTATTTGCTTTACTATAATGCCTAGGCATCCCAATGAACACTAAGACCTCAGCATGGTGCCTTTATACTAGTAGTAAGAACATACCTCAATTGCAAAGAGCTGAACAGATGAGACAGTGTGAAGAAAGGAGATACTATTCCCACAGCAATATATAGGAAAATGAGATACAAGAAGATGGTAGCCTCGGTTTTTGGACTTGGGTATAGCTTATGTGGAGCACAGAAATATATCAGAGTCCACAAATCCCCTTCAATGCTTAATCACTTTTCACAGTTTATACTTAGAATATTCTTGCCCTTTTGCTGATTAGGGCTGTTCAGTTGAATTCCTGTCTAGTCTGTGTTCTAGGATCATTCCCTCTGCCCTCCAAACCCTCTTCTCCATTCCATTCAGTGTTTCTTCTTCTCCCTCACTGTCTCCCCTTTTCGGCAGATTCTCCTCCTAGTAGAATTTCATCCCTGCTCCTAAGCATTCATGAGCTGCCTTGCTGTTCCCTCTCCTGTATGCTTTATTCGTCCTCCCTGTCCAAGCTCTCTCTAGCTTGCCTGCTCAGACAGTAAGTTCTTCTGGGCAGATATTATTTTATTTCCAGTTTATATAGTAGCTATAGGACAATAAGTTCCCCATATTAATTCTACAAATACACACACAAATAGTTACTTGAAGAGCTCAAATATAACTACTGAGTTGAATAGGTGCAGGCATGACACAGTCTTTGATTTCTCCCATGATTTTTTTTTCTTTAACCTTCCTAATTTCTTTCTTAATAGGAATGCTTTATTCACAAAGCAGTTTCTAGAATTACATTATTATAGTGGAACTAAATCTAAGTACTAGAAAAGCTTGTATTTCAAATAATTTCAAATTTAATACTGCAGTCCAAATACCTCGTGCCTATTTTTCAGTTACCCACAACACTACTGGTTAGGAACATGCCTAGCCAACTTCATCAAAGTATTTGGTTGTGTATAAATTCAATGGGAAGCATTTATCATATTTTATACTAAAGAAAAACACCAATAAATTTTTCTACCCTAGTTCCATTGTCAGCAGAACTTGCTACAGTTCCTATAATATTCACTGACATTCTTCAGGGATACCAGCAGCCAAACAATGGGAAAACCGGAATGTCTGTGGACCATATGATTTTCAGGATCAGTTTTGAATGTAGCTGCACATGACTATCATTTACAGAGAAAAAGCTGTTAAATCTCTACTTGCTAGTAGACACACCCACTAGTAAATGAGAAAATCCCTGACTGGGAGTTTGAAAAGCAGGAAGTTACCCTTTATGTGACAGCATTTTAATGTGGAAAAAAAATTTTTAAAAATGTGTGACTGTTTTAACAATTCAGCACTTTGCCATTGTCAGCATGGTTTTTATAGTTCCATGCTACTTCCTGTCCTTACTATTGGCTTTAAAGCATTTTAATCCTGAAATTTTAAACACTAAATTAGAAATGAAAACTGTATCTTCATCAATGACTCCATTTCTTTGAGGAAACAAGGTAACGAGATTGTTATTACAGCACCTGAGACTGAAAGTCACTGAGGACGAGAATGCAAATGAGCCCAAAGGACCCAGTGGAGTCAGTCTTAACACCTCCTGACTTAATTTATTTCCTTGCTCATGATCCCGACAAACTAAAAGCCCCTACACAAGTTCCACTTTTGATCAGTGACTTCACACCAGCATCAGAGCTGAACTTTACAGAAGAGGCATAGAACTTAAGAGCAATAGTTTGGCTCCTTGTGTTAGAGGATCCAACTGTGCATTCCTTTTTTTTTTTCAGACGTGTTTTTCTTCTCAACTGCTCACTCATTTCCTCAGGTGCAGTGAAATACCTAGGTTGCCCAATAGGTTCCTCTGATATAATGTTATTTTATGGAAGTATAAGAAAAGCCAGCGGCTTCTAACCTTTCAGGCTGACTGATTTCCAGTCTCTTTCTTTGTAGGCAGAAGTGTTAGTCATTGCTTCCCACTGTTCTGCTCAGGGGTGTTGCCTAGCTAGTTTATAGTAGCATCAAATTTTGGAAGTCCACTGTATAGGCCCCAAAACCCTCTCCCATGCAGGAACATCTACTGACCACGCTTATGAACTTCATCCACTAGCTACCAGTGCTTCCAGGGCAGTAAAACCTGAGCACTGTGAGTTCACTTTTCACCTGACAGGAAACCACGAGTGTAACCAGCAGTAGAACTAGAACTCAAAAACCACATGGTCCACAGACATTTCATTTTTTCCAGTTGTCTAGTTCTCAAGTATAACGCCCAGTGTCCCTGAAGAACATCAGTGTACATTGTAAGTTTCTATGTATTCTCTAAGAGAGGTATATTGTACCTTCTGTTAAACAAGTCCTGTGGCTAGATAAAGAAAGGCTGCCTGTTTGCCTGGGAAAGGCGAGCACTTCATCCTGAAAGCAAATGAACATGCTCAGACTGGACAAGCTCCTAGGGTACAGCCTGGCGCAACCAGGAGGGAGACAATAGGTGAGAAACTGTATAGACTGGGAGACTCCTGTGATTCAGGAGGGAATTCACTTGCTGCAGGGAGCAGCTCCAGTGCCAGTATGACAGGTGAAGGATAGACAAAGGCTTTGACTGTAATAACAAGTGAGATAGGAGCGGACCTGTACAGTTGGTCCTGAAGACCAAATATCTACAGTGTAAGTGATCCAATGTTTTCACTGCAGACAAGTTCTAGACTAGTCCTGTGACCAGAAAGTCCAACAGTAGTTGGAAGACATGGAGTGACCAGGGGCAAATTTTGCACTTTAGTTCCATCTGAAAGGAGTCCAGTTTGTGCGCTCTGAGATTGCTAGACAATATGAACCAAAGCATAACAAATGGGAACACTGGAGATTCACTTCAAAAGCATATTCTTGATTAAAAAAAAAAAAATGCCAAAGTAGATGCACCCAAAGGTTTTCCTAAGAATCCAGAGAGAACTGTTGGGAAATAATTTGAAAAGAGAAAGTCACCAGAAAAGGTTAGACATCACTCCTGCAATGACACAGTAAGAAATAGCTTTGTTTACAAGTCTTCTTTTTAGTCTTGTATGTCCAACAGAGCAGTGTTTTGCATTATTACAGAATTATGTTTTTCTGGTTTATTATTCTAATGATATACAACTCTAATGATATACAACCCATCTTTAAGGAAAAGACATATGTATGAGGGAAGGGCTCCAGTTCTTCCTCACATCGCTGGCTGGCACAGCTCAATGTTGTGTCTTACTATTTCTGTAACCATGAGGATTGGCCATGGTTTACTGAAAATATAACACAACAACAGTCAAATATAACACTGTAACAGTCAAAATAAGTGTATTTGTCAGTCACCTGGAGAATAGTCATCTTGTCCTTCCCTTAATGAACCAGTACCCCAGTAATTCTGCGCTGCTGCATATGTAACTATATTCAAGATCTATTCCACTGCATTACTAAACTCACAAACATGAAGAAAGTGTTTTCAGTATTAATAATAAATTCCTGACCTTTTTTGTGCAGTTAGCCTCTCACCATTCATTCTGTGATGTGATGATACAAGGAGGAAATGAGAAATGGAAATTCTGGCACTGAAAGGCAAGCTCAGAGCAGAATGAGAGGGAAGTATCTTTACTTCCTGATCATCGAAGAGGTGTATTACAAGAAAGCAGTGTCAAAAATCTCTGTGGATTCATACCATAAGAGAGTTTCCAGCTTATGTTCTTTTTAATAGTACAAGATGTGAACTAATTTCTTTAATGATTCCATTTTTACAGTGAAGCAACTTTGGCTGCTTTACTATGACTTTCTTTAGATCTTAATCAAGATCTCTGCTCAGTGGTTTCTGCAATATATTTGCTTAATTTACTTGTTCTTGAGCAAACAGTCAATAATCAAGAGTGCTACAGACCAAATTAGATGATCAGCTACTTCTGCTAATCCTATTACTGGGTTTATACTGCCACAGATGTAAGTAATCAGAATTAGTAAAGCATGTTTCTGGTAAAGCACAAGACAGTACTATCCAGCTCCTGCTTTTAAATGTTTGTGAAAAAAGAAAAAAGAAAAAAAAAACAGTAAAATGTAGTTCTGACAGAGAGCAGAAAATCAAAAAGCCATACCTATATTTAAAAAAAAAAAAAAAAAAAAATCAGGAAATGCACCAAGTTTCTATTTCATAAAAAGAATTACGTATTTTTCATAGGACTATCCCTTAGCAGATAAATATATTTTTCTTCAACAAAACCTGTAACACAGACTTGACAAACGCATAATGAGTTGTCTAGAAAAATTAATTTTCTGACAATTTAAAGAACATCCATTTTATTTTTCTGACCAGTTAACCCTTCTATCATAGTATTACACTGCATATGTGTAGCCTTGTGACTTTTCAGACTCCTGCATTTAATTCTTAATTTGTGCTGCTATTTAATAATGTCAACAGATATGGAGAAAGCTTGCTGATAATATATTGATAGGTTGGGGGTTTGGGTTTGTTCCCCTCCACCCCTTCACTTTTTCATTGCACTGTGGCTCCAAGAAGAAGAAATTAATTAGATCTGTTTCTGCTTATTCTAATGAAGCACACTTCATCTTAGCAGAGATATACTAGCACGAATAACAGTTAAAGCCAGAATAAGTAATTTCAGCAGAAATTAAGCCATTGAAAGAGTTCATTGTGAACAGGGCATGTTATGATACATTCAGTCTGGAGATTTTTCAAAAGCAGAGTTACACAAAGAATTAATTTGAATGAAACTTCACCATGCCAAGAAGAATGGCATTTACTATGTCAATACACACATCAGTCATCAGTATAGGAACATGATATAGCAAACAACTTCAATTGCAACTGGACTGTATAATCCCTGGAAAAATAAACTGGTATGATCTCGTCTGCATGGGTAAACTAAACCCATTAGAGGTCAAGGAGTATTCAACAGAAGCAGTTATGCAAAAGAAACAAACTGTACCCACCTATCAGTAGGTACAGAAGCACAGACTGTCTGGGACATTTTCCAAAGCGGAGGGGAAAAGTGAGCAGAGGGAAGGCGGCAAAGCATAATCAGGCCTTAACATCTCTCTTTTGGTTGGAGGAAAGGAAAGATTCCTAATAACTTGTCCTTCCTCTTAGGTTAGTGGGATGCAGGCTGCCCAAGACTGAGCAAATTACTGCCATTTAGAGAAAGTGACAGTAAACTATGAGGAAAAAGAGGTATTAATAAAGCCTAGACCAACACCATGTTTTCTACAGCAGACAGCTGAGATGTTGTAGGGCATTACAACTCTAATTCACTAACTTGTTGAGCCTTCTTAGCTCAGGACTAAGCCTTTTCGTGCTTAGTCTTGCTGAGTAAAATAGACTACTTCTAAATTACATTTCCAGGATTTCAGTATTTATCATGAAGCTTTCAACAGCACAAGTTGTTTTTACAATCTGCCCTTCTACAACATTTTGACTGATTTGTCCATAAATTGTGAAGCCTGGTTATTTGTACATAGCACCTTTGCCCAAATGACACAGGTTTCATTAGATGCATAGATAGGATGCAAAGATGCATGGCCAGAAATTTTTCCTTTCATCTGAGATTAACTTAAGAGGTGTCATTAAAGGTAGGCTAAGGAGTAGGGCAGAATTCCTTCCATTTTACTCATTACTGTTCTGCAGAGGAAACAGCCCAGACCAGTCCTAGAGGTTTTAAACTTGCAGCTTAAAGAAGTATCTGAGCAATAGTGTCTGCCTCAAAGACATTTTGCCTTTGTGAATAATCTCAAGCATTATAAAACCTATCATAATATTTACATATAATGTTCTGCTTTGCAGTGACTGTTGAAAATTTGCATTTTATTACTGATTTTAAGGTTGCCTAGATTCAATTTCCAAGCATTAGCTGGAATTATGAATGCCTCTGTAGACTTAAAAGTACTACCTCTTCTGCAGGCAGTTTCTTTTAGGCTAGCAGGAGTTGTTTCTTGGTCTTTGCATCAACAAGTAAACAGGTTGAATTACTTTATTATTGAACTAAGGAAGGCATGTTTTTCTATTCTAAAATTATTCTGTTATTACACTAATTATTTCTGTTATTACACTAAAACAAAACAGTTAAACTCTCCATTTATTGCATATTGTTTCTAAAAGTGACACTGGATAGCGACTAAAAAAAAGGAATAGTTGAGTAATTAGAGAAAGTGAAACAATTGGAAAAGATAATAATTTTTCTGATTCTATGAGTCAAATCAGTTAATATGTCTAGCCAGGAAAGAGACTGAAGGTATTAAAAAACATTGCTTTGTTCTTCTTCCTTTTGCTCTTCAGCTGGAAGAAGAGATTACAATTATTTCTCTTGTAATCACTAGCATTAATTGTGCCTCTAGTGCAGTACCACAACACTTTAAATGTAAGTTGGTGCTACCATGGTTTGATCTATGGTGAGTCAACTCTGGGAGCTAAGCTAATAGAAAACTATTATTTTGTATGATCAGTTTTCTGGCAGTTTAGCCATGAAAACTGTTCCCCTGAAGGATCACACAAATGCCTATGTCAAAACATGCGAGGAAATGGGGCTGTGGCAGAACTAAATTACGTTGGGTGAAGTCTTTCTGGAGCAGCACTTTCACTGTAGGATTAGCATTGAGCTGGTTCTAACATTTGCAAATAAAAGCATCTCCTATGAATTTACTCTGTGCAACAAGAAGGCTCTTGCAGCTGACAACGATTTATTCTCAAACTTCTAGGTTCTTTCCAGGAAGACATAAAGCCAGCAAATAGCCGGAGATGTGCGAGCTAACTCTAACCTAGCTTCTTGGTGTACTCGTAGCAGTGATGTGATAGAAACAAAAAAAACCACAGCATATTAGGAAAATTCAAAACTTCAGAAGAAACCTTGGCCAAAGTGACTTTTATGGCCTCAAGGATGAAAGACAACATTCAACTTTGAATCAGTGAGGGACTAGTAAAGTTTGAACAGTCTTTGTGCAGTAAATGAGGTCTTTGGGGCACACTAGGAGTTGTCAGGGGAGTGATACAGGTTAACAGAGCTTCACAAGGCTGGAGGTAGAGCTGTTGTCCTAGACTCACAACAAACTACGTAACTGTGGTGGAGATGGTTGTGGTCTTGTGACTGAATAGGAGCTCTGGGATTCCCACCTCTACCTTGCTGCCTCCCAACATCTTCCTCCTCTCCCTTCTCTCCAGACCACAGTACAGGACTCTCCCCCAGCCCAGCCCCTTACCAGGACAGCCTCCCCTTTTCTCACCCCATCTCATCTCCCCTCCTATAGCACTCCACCAGCATGTCTGGCCCAGCCCTGCTGCATGTTTCCTCCTGCCACCACTAACATGTGAGACATGAGGGGAAGCAAGGATCTCTTCCACAGTGCTAAAGCTTGTGATTATATTCAAAATGGCTATTTAACACCTGCTCAGGCAGGTCTATGCAATGTAGTGCAACCTATTCAGAGAGGGGTCACACAACGTTAGTGGGAGAAGAGGAGATACAGCACAGGCCTCTGGAGTCCCACTTGAGCGTGCTTCCTCAAAAGCCCTCACAAGGCTCTCCTGCGTGCTTTCAAAGGCCTGTGCCACATGTCAACAGCTGCTTAGCCCTGCAAAAGACCTGGGGACAGAAAACAGAACAGTGACAATTGTTTTTGGTGCTGTTGTATTTACAGCATTCTGTTCTAGTTTGTAAAAGCTGTGGGTGCCTGAGCTAGGGGAATTCTTGTAGCCCAAAAGAGCCTTTCTAAGCTTTACATAGAGATGATAGCCTCAACACAAATCACAGAAAAACGGGGAAAAAACAAAACCAGGCTTGGCTGGCGTTGGCTTTTTACTGACCCTGTTTGGGTTTCTGCCCAAACTATCCACTAAAGAAAATACCATAGAAACTTTCTGTACAGCATTTGTGTATCATGTCAGTCTGGGCTTCATCCAAACTACCCACTAAACAAAATACTTGCTGCACAGCATTTGTACATCATATGTGCCTTACTCTGAAATAGTTACGGAACAGATCTTCTATGTAGTGGAACTTTAAAAGTTCTTAACACAATTAGTTTTCAACTGTTCCATTTAATATCCACCTGTTCACTCGCAGGTGAATAGACTTATTTCTTTTTCTAAAATGCTTAGTGCTTTTGGATTTAAACATATTTTTAGTATTTTTCCTTATATTCTTACCTCATATATTAGCATCACTAACTACAAGTATTTGAAACGGTTGAGTCTGGAAAGGGCTAAAGAGAAAGAATGATGGAGAAGTGAATGGTTTAATAACAACTTCAAAGGACTACACAGCTACAGAGCAATTTTAAAATTTTAAAGCCATTTTAGATTTAACATATTGGATTAAATTTTCAGCTCATGTGAAGTTGTATAACTGCTGAAAATAATGGAATTAACATTAATTTAGTTCATCTGAGGATCAAGTTGATAATTATACAGGAAAATAACCATCTATGACTTTAGATTGTATGTTATTTTTTGAATGTGGTGATGTTCTGAAACTGTGAGACTTTCCCCAATTTCAAAATATTTTTTCATTTATTGCTTTTATATGACAGAATACTGATAGTAGAAGAATGATATTTAAATGAAAACGTTTGCACATTTCTGAGGAAATTGTGCAAATTTCCCCATTTAGAAAGCCGTGCGTCAGACTGACAGTTCTGCTGCTCAGAGGTGTGACTCCACTGACCTGGCCATCCCTGTGACACCATTTTCTGGAATGACCATTCCAGCAAAGTACATTATTCTTTTCAGTTTGGTCTTGGAAAGCTAACTGCAGAGGAAGCATTCTCAGTACTCACAGGCAGTATCATTATTGCCTTAGTATTTATGTATGCAGTTGCACCATTTACACTAGGTGTAAGAATTTATTTTCTAATTCCAAATAAAGAAATCTGAGGATTAGCGTATCACTTCAGCAATATTACTATTTTCATTTGGAAAATCATGAAGTTGCTATATGTATTCATTTACATATTCTTCAAAACCATTTAGAAAAGAACTTCTGAGACTTCAGATTTTCTAAATAGAGAAAAATTTTATGAGCATTACAGGCATACTAATCTCTGAGTGAACCCTTCCCCTTCCAATGTCAGTAGAGAGTTTAAAAAAAAATCTTGACATTTGCAATTTAAATATTTGAACAGCTCTCTTTCTTTGCCATGTTTGGTCACTAAAATAACATTGTCCAATGCGAGCTGCAGGGTCACAGGTTCAGCAGCTGAGTAGTGTTTTGTGAAGTTGCTAAGTCCTCCAGTTTTGTCTCCTCTACCCTGTGCCCACTGTGCTCATTAGACAGTGGCTGCATGTGACCTGCCACACCTAACCCCATTCAGTATTAGAAACACCACTTAACACACTAGTCACATCCAAAGCCCCATTTCTACTTCACTTCACTTTTTACCACTACCTCCCCTTTCTTACTATATTCCAAGACTGAGGAGTCAGTGAAATTTTATGTCATCTCTGCATCTTCTCTCCTCATCATTAGGCAATGAAGCAGTTAGAATATGGTCTTCCATGTATAACAAGTGCCCTTGTAGCAGACTGCATCTTGCAGCAATAGTCTACCTACACTGCTTGCAAAATAATTTCAGTAAGTATTTCCACAGTGCTTTTCATAGTAGTAACTAAAGCCAGTTGACAGCATTAGTAAAGAAATCGTCTTCTAGCATGTATTCCTCACTGCCTGAATTGAAAAGACTCCAGAGTTTAACTCCTCTGAAAAAGGACCAAACTTACAGAGTCACGTCATCACGACCAAACCAAGAGCTGTTTCCTCTGTGTCCTGCAAGCTTCCCGAAACCTCTTACAGTTGTTCTCTCTCCCTCATTTCTGAAGTGATGTAATTTTCATACTGATGGCAGATTGCAAACTGCCAATTCTAAGACTGAAGAACCAATCCGTTTTAGTTTCAAATGTTTTCAAGTTATATTCTGTCTGCTCACCAGGTAGTTCCTATGGACATTCTAGGAGAAGATAAGGATAGAAACTTCTCTAGAACACCTGTAACTCTGAGAAATTTTCAGGAATTTATGAAGATTGGCCATGTAGTGATAGCATCTTTTTATCTCTTACCTCAATAAGTTTCTTCTTGGCTGTAGATACAATTCAGCTATTTCATAAAGGACACACATATTTGAATTTTGACATTGAAAGCTTCAGACCAAACTTCTGAATTCTTATCACACTCTTTTCTACATGCCTCACGGGTCTAGTTGAGTTTGTGGAACTGCACACAAAGAATAGAAATCATATCTTGCTCCCTGGTTTGCCCTGCCTTACATTACAAATAAAGTCAATATTGCAGTACAAAAAAGTGGATTGAAGAAACATGTGTGTATTTAGATTAATTAGCATTCAACTTTAGCCTAAATTACAAAGATACTCTCACCTCCCCATATAACCATTAATTTTAAGTCGGGCCACTCTGGAGAGCCATTCAGAGCAAGACCTGTTCTATCTCCACTGACCAAAAAAGGGGTGAAGTGAAACTGAAACTCCTAACCTCAGTATTTAAAATATAAAGATAAGCCATGTGAATATCCTCTTATCCGCATAACCGAGGTAAATTCAGCATTGTTACTCATATTCCCCCTGTTCCACTTCATTTTCAACACATATTCATTCTTCATTTTGCATTCAAAGTAGCCACCATATTTCAACAGCTATTAAAGATACCCAGATCAGATTGTAAGTGGTCACTAAGTTTTAAGTTCTTTACATTATAGTTATTTTATCAGAAACACTGGCTTTTGACTCCAGAACTGTTGATCTGAGTTTAAGTAATATATGGCATGCAAGTTTTTAAAAAAAAAAAAAATATTATGACAAAGTAATCTAATATCTGTCTCACACTTTTTTTAATAGTGTTAGCAAATCTACTGGTTCAATAGTCTCACTATGTCTACATAAAATGGTAAATTGACAAGAACTGGGCATTAAGTCCTACTTTAATATTTTGTATGGGTTTAGAGTAGACTGAAGGCAAAACCAAAAAACCCAGAGGTTTAATTAACCCTGCACCACCAATCCCCCAAAATCTTCTGTCACAAAATAAGGCCTTATTGGAAACAAACTGTAGGATGAAAAAGCCCTGGGATATTAACTAGTCACAGAATGGCAAATAGACACTACGGCTATCAGACTGTTGCCAGTCTGAATGAGTTATATGTGACCCTATGTTGTATCAGAAGAGTTACTTCCAGCAGAGAAGTATTAGTGGCTTTGTGCAAGTCTTCATCTGGGTTATTGGCAAAATACTAGTTACCCATGTTAATGAGAGGAGAACTGAAGGTTCCACAAGTGCAAAAAGGAGCTAGTAGCTTGATCAGGGGAACAGAGATCCCATTTGACAGAAAAACAGAGAGCTTAGCTTGCTTAAAATAACACATGAAGACTCCTAAGCTATGATCTCTGTATGTAAGTGCACAGAAGAAAAACAAAAGTGAGGAAAAAACTTCTTCAGGTTAAAAACAAATTCGAGCACAAGAACAAATGAGTGCAAGGTGACTATCAGTACTTTTAGGCTGATTCTCAAAGGAATTGAGTAACTATGAGAGTAATCACACTTTAGAACAGTCCTATAGTGGGAGGGAAAAAAATAATTTTGTGTTCCTCATGAAATTATGCATTTATGAAAGATTACGGTATCTGCAATAGTGTCAAAATCCCCACAGCTCTATGTTCCAACTTTTTTTATACACATCCTAGTATAACAGCGTATTCATTGCTAGCTTACAGTCATAGCAAGTATACTTACTGTTGCCTTTTTGTCAAAGCTTTTAGGGAAAGTATATATATAGGGTTAAAATGAAATTCAATCATTAAGGGAAAAGTGGCATAATAACAAAATCTTATTTGTTAGAATTCTTCCAATATGTGTCTTTGAAATATTACCATCAGTAAACTTTGGCAGCTATGATCATAGTTAGGCTACATTGAATAATCTTTTGACAGGAAGATACTTGAACACAAAAGGTAATTCACTAGATACTACAGACAAAAGCAACAGTGTAAGTTAGGAATTAATGAACAGCAGGATTACATTAAGTTCTTTTTTGTTACAATTATCTTGGTTAAGTTTCCGATTGCTGCCGCAGAAGTCTATTTCACAACAAGTTGTGATTACCCCTTTTGACCATCCTTTGTTGAAATTCCAATGATTCAGCAGTCATCTGATTCATTGGTTTTCTCTTTATCTACTACACCAACAGGGTCTCTCAAGTACCTTAAGGAGAGGTGAGATACTTGGATATTCCATTTTTTTTTTTTTTTTACTTGCTGCATGACTAATCTGAAAGTTATATTATAAAAAAATCTTATTCAATGTCCCATGACTGTAAGAAGCTGAGGACCATGAAACCCTGTGATTATTTGATATATAATTAGGTATGACTGCTTATATTTACATACCGCTATGAAACTAGCTAAATCGTGTCTACTGTGATTAACCTGAATTACCAACACAGTAGAAGATGTATAAGAAAACCAAACAGAAGATAGGCTTTTAAAGTCATAATATGCCCTTATGTTCCCTCCCCATGGAAAAATCATTCTGAGGAAGGGCACACACATGACCAGCTATAGCAATTGCAATACTTAAGAGGAAAAAAATAACAACGGAGTAAATCATACCTCTAACTATGGAGATCACTACCAAAACAAGCAACAAGAAGAAAGAGAGGGAAAGAGATGGAGAGAGAACTGTAGAACAAACCAACCACCAGGGAATAAAACTTAGATTCACTCTAAGCCAGCAAACTGCAGCCAGACATTTTGGGCTAGACTGTACAATTTACATAGAGGTCTGGGTTGAGGATGCGACTCAGCTGCATTTTAATCAAGCAATTGTCACTACACCAGCTATTATAGTTGCATAGTCTTTTTGCTGCTGTGAAACTAGTCCTTATTTCTCACCCTGTCCCCCAAGATGAGGAGGGCTGGGGCACATGGTTTTGACAAGCCCTAGTCTGTCTAGAATACATTACTATTAGCTTACTGGAAGAAAAAAAAGGTGTTCTTGAGTCCCCACACTACGCTTTGCAACATGTCCTTGTGTGAACCATGAAACAAGACTGGAGAGAAACTCTCTGTGCACCACCCATACTTATCTTTAAAATGGTCTGATGCAATTTTAACTGAAGGGCAA